>NC_138349.1:68505839-68854125 GCF_046562875.1 Panthera onca
AACTTAAAAGGGACCCATGAAGAAAGCGTAGGATAAAAAAAGAGGTTAGAGTGGGACAGAGCCAAAGCATGAGACTCTTACAAACTGAAAAATAACAGGGTGGATGGGGGGTGGGAGGGAGGGGAGGGTAGGCAATGGGTATTCAGGAGGGCATGTGTTGGGTTGAGCATGGGTGTTGTATGGAACGAAATCTGACAATAAATTTCATATTAAAAGAAAATCAGGATAATATATCATTTCTGGAAAATAGTCCATGTTTTCATTTATTTATTTTTCGTAAGCTCTATACCCAACGTGGGGCTCAAACTTGTGACCCTGAGATCGAGTCCCAAGCTCCACCGATTGAGCCCGACAAGCACCCCTGTCCTTCTCTTATCCAATTCTAATATCTTGAGATTTAAGTCGTTGACTTCACTCTGAAAAGCAGTGAGTCTTACTTGCAGCCAACTGCAAGCAGCACACATCGGAAAAAAAACGAGAGGTGAAAAAAATGGGGATGATGCCTGCCTTTTGAAAAGCATTCCAATCTCAAAGTAATACCGAAAAGAGATCTCACCTTGTTAACGGATTTTGTTTCGGCGATGTTACCGGTTATAATCGAGATACAAAAAGTAACCGCCATGAAAATGACATTCCCATCATGGGACCCAGGAGGAAAGGCGGGCCCCACATTGCAGAGGGCGGCCACCCTCTGGACCCGCTTGGCTTCCACCTCGCGCAGCGTCGTAGCCTTCCTCAGGGTCTGTTGCAGCTTCTGCTCCACCAACTCCAGGGTCTCTTGCAACTGGCGGTTTTGATCTGCAGTCTAGGAAATGAAAACAAAGCATCAAAATGTAGCAAGTTCTCTCTCCTTTTCCATTTTGAATAAAGTGAAACAAATTCTCAATGCAAAGATCTATTGTAAGTTCTGACCGAAGCCAATGTTTTTGGTAAGTGTTTCAGAATAAACATTTCCTTTCTACAAGGAGTCACCCATGGCCTTGGGCCTCATTTCACTGTGCAAAACTTGTCTTGCCAAAGTATTTGCTCTGCTTCAGTATCTTCAGAGAAGTCTTTTAAAAGACAAAATTCCCACAAATTAAAGAAAACCCATCTTCTGGAGGAGCTTTCTCGTTCTTCCTGACAAGTTAACGAGAGAAAGGTCCGGTCTTACATAATTATAGACTCTTGTCTTAGGGCTCACTACATAGGGCATTCTGAGGTGGGCACAACGGCCAGCACAGAGGTTCGGAGAGCATGCCTGATGCCAGAGGAGTTATTTTTGCAAGTGTATGGTTATTCTACAAAAACACTCTCACTCTTGAAAAATAATTCAACCTGGAAAATTTAGACAAGAGATTTTTTTGTTAAAGGACTTTTAGGGACTCCGAGGTGGCTCAGTCAGTTAAGGTTTCACCTTCGGCCTCGGTTATAATCTCATAGCTCATGGGTTCAAGCCCCGCCTCGGGCTCTGTGTTGACAGCTCAGAACCTCGAGTACGTTTTGGATTCTGTGTGTCCCTCCCTCCTTCTCTGGCCTCCCCTGATCATGCTCTCGCTCGGTCGCTCCCTCTCTCAAAAATAAATAAACATTAAAAATATCTAAAGTCCTTTTAAAAATTATGTATAAGGTGAGGTTCTTGCAAGGTTAACATTTAATCCCACAAAATTCTTCCTTCTGTTTGAGTTTAGCTTTGCGTGTGTATACTCACCGGATATCATGCCTTAAAACCCTCAAATAAATAAAATACTTGCTGTATACATCGTATTTCACGATCTGCCTTTTACAGTCATGATTTGGAACACCTTACGTGCTCTCAAACAGCATTCCTGAATGTCATTTTAATGGCTTCCTAATATTTCACTTTTATTGTCATTTTGTGTCTACTGACACATTTTATAAACACACCAGGCAAACTTTGTTTCCAAGAAGCTGGATGAGGTTTTCCTTTTTACTGCCGGATGACTTGAGACAACCAAGGAAGAGACGTGCGGCTTCCCAAAAGACAGGGTCTTGCATCCTCAAGCCAGACTATGCTTCTGCACCTGATATTCTCCCCGATCTCAAGTACTAACCAAAACGGTCGGCTGCCTACAAATTCCTGGCCCCTCACCGCTCTTTTGGAAAGAGTGCTAACAAGCAAAAGTGTAACGTGCAGTTAACACATAAGAAGGAATCAATGAGGGTAGCAACATAACATGCTTACATAACATCTGAAAGATTCCCATGACGTTGAAGTAACCCCGTTTTTCAACACAAGATTTTAACACCCTGAAAATTTTACACTGAGACTAGGTCCTTAACTTCATTTGTAATTAACAAAAGAGGAATGAAGTTCAATGCAACCAACGATGATGCAGAGAGCGTTTCTTTGCGATCTCGTTTTCAAGTTTATCCTTGAGGTCGTGCAGGCAAGTGGCTTCATGCTGTGCCCTGAGACAGTGCTTCTCAAAGGTAGTGATCCTCTGTTGCATGTCTTCCTTCTGGGCCATGGCCTACAGCAGGTATTTCAGAGGAAAGACAGGGAAAGAATTAGTGTACGACACATTAACATACTCCAGACAGAAAAACAGGGTGAAATCCTAATTTACAAAAGGAAAGGAGCATCCTCGGGGCACCTGGGTGGCTCAGCCGGTGACGCTTTGTGAGTTGGGGCCCCGTGTAAGGCTCAGCGCAGACAATGCGGAAGCTTCTTGGGATTTTGACCACTCAGTTAACCAGGCTTATTCTTTCCGATGTGTTCAAAGACAAACGAATAATATAATCTCCCGGACATAAAATCTCCTCCCTCGTTGCCTCCGGACACAAGTGAGGTTTCCACAGTACAGGGCCTTCCATCTGGAGGCACACACCAGAAGACAACCATCATTTTTCCGGGAAAAGGGTGGATGAAATCTCACCCAATTACCACAAAGTTGAAGCAGTGGTGTTAACAAATGGAAACCAAACTCAACCTTTCATATAATTGGTAGTCATCTGTAGCTTAGCCTGTAACAAAACTGTATCACATGGTATCTGACACTGCAAATGGAACAAGAACATTCTGCCCTGCTTTTCTTGTCCACCACCCGAAAGATTCCTCTTCCAGCCTTCTGTTTACTAGGCAATTTATGTCAGCAGTCTCAAGAGTGAAAGTGATGAGTCTTAAGAAATGATTGAATTCTCCGCATATTGAACTCAGCTGCGGGGTTTCCACCCATCTTGGCCAAACAACTCCACTGAAAGGGTTATATAATTTCTGCAAATACTTTTGTTTTAAATTCTTACATGACCTCACCTACACTAAGGTACTAAACAGACTGCATGTGTACATACACGAGGGTCTGAGACGGTCTTCCTGAGTTGGCATTGCTGGGCTGGGGGTGAGGTGTGCGGGGACTGTCCACAAAGGGCAGCTCACAGTGACAGGAGGAGGCACAGGGAAACCATCCTACCCTTACTAGTTTCTGTGACAATGATCAGATTCCCATCGACGACCACACGTGCAGAAGCGGCCGCACTCCTCCATGACCTTACACCAGGACCAGCGGGCTGCCCCTCGCTCACTCTGACCGCCACGACCAGGAGCACGGAACCCCTGGGAGGAGGGCAGGGCGGCAGAGGCAGCCGTGACGGCCCCTCGGCAGAGCCGCCCTCTCACGGTCGTGCCCCCGTAAGCGAGTTGAGACCAACACGCTGGTTCCTACGTGCCG
Organism: Panthera onca; assembly: GCF_046562875.1. Classification (NCBI taxonomy): domain Eukaryota; kingdom Metazoa; phylum Chordata; class Mammalia; order Carnivora; family Felidae; genus Panthera; species Panthera onca. Next base: position 68,509,511 of record NC_138349.1, read on the forward strand.
AGTGTGTTCCCAACACGGACCGAGAGCACGGCATGGGCCAAGCTCAGATGGCCCACACTCCACACCCGATGGCACTCCGCCACCTGCCCCCCAGGCCTCAGCAGGGGAGAGCCCAGGGAGGACAGATTCAACCACGCAGATGGAGAGACGGCCCGCCCAAGCCCCGGAGTAACGTTCCGTTCTGCTGCTACTTCTATCAAACTCCACAAGTTCAAACCCGTGGGAAATGAAGGACACACTGGGCAAAGACCGAACAAAACACCCCACGTTTAACTCGATGACGGCGTGGCCATTTCAAATGCCACCGACTTCACGGACATCTCGCTGCAACTTGGTGTTCTTTTCTTCAGAAATGAAGAGGTCCTTCCCTGAGGTGTCTAGGTTCTCTTCCAGCTTGACCACGAGACTGGAGAGGAGAGCCAGGCGCTCTTTCCTCTAGCTCTTCACCTTTGAAAGCCAGAAAGGGAAACAAGGGACGGGCCCCACCGCTAGTCTTGTTTAAAAAACAAGGGAAAAAAAGAAACCCCTCCAATCAAGTCCTGTGATGACATCTGGAGCTGAACTCTGAATGTGGCCTTTATATCTTCAACGAAACTATACCCCTTTGTGCCACAAGTAACTGCTCCTCACTTGGAAACAAAGGGATTGAGTTTGTTCTCAGAAGACTTTCGTTAGTCTTTACTGTAGAGTTACCCTAAGGTCCCCTTCGCCTCATATAACATGAGGGAATACTGGTAAGCTCTTTCTCGCTTGCTTTTTTTCACACAGTTGCTTGTTAACAGCTTTCAATTTTACATTGGAGAGAAAACTTCCCCGGAAAAAAGTACACTATGAAATTTGTACCAGCCAATCGATATGCACAACATTTCCACCAACCGCTGTTTTTTAACCATAGAGGTCTGACAAGAATTCAAAGAAGCTTAAAAGGAAACTCCAGTTACACAAACACGCAATGTGTGCCTGATCACACACATCATGTGCACAAGTCAAGAACCGCTGTGGCTAGTCACACCGTTTCTTCCTCCGTTTTGTGGCTCCTGAACATAGAATTCAGGGCCATGAGCATCTCCGGCTAAGTGGACAGGCCAGCCTGAGACGTCGCCTGTTGCCTCACCACCGTCATCCGGAGAGATCTCTCGTGCCTGGAGACAAGGAACTCCAAATGTTCTAGCAGCAGCTAGCGGGAGAGGCAAAAAGAATCCGTGTTTCAAGAACACTTTCAATTCCGGGCCTTAAGTTCACCAAATGCAAAACCAAGTCTGAATCCTTTAAATTCAATTCCGAGGTAGGGAGCTGCCCAAGCAATTGTGTTAAAATAGCCTTACTTTTCCTCACAGATCAAACAAGGTCTGAGAAAAATGGGTCCCATCCAACTCCACTGGGACATGTGGACCAAGGGAGAGAATGGTGTCCTGTGTGTAAATACACTGGCACGGCGCCTACTGACCCTGGTCTTATTTCTCTCTGCCTTCATTTCTGTGGTTTCCTCTCTCTGTAAGAGCTCCTCCTTGCAGATGGTGAGCTATCAGTGAGTCCTGCAAACTCCTGGGGTTGGAAACGGGATAAAAGTGGAGAAACAGAGGGGGTCGTTAGCCAGAGCGCACCTGGCTTCCGTGGTTCTCCAGAGTCCACTCACCCTACTCCAATCACCCACAACCTTCAAGTAGCACACACACATAAGTCCCTTCCTCACCAATCACAGGAGTTCCAGGGATTTTTGTAGGAACTGAGACTCAATGGGACAGAGATATTTTCAGGTGCCTTGCAGGTCTATGACAGAGGAAATCTGCTGTTGCCCACTCCCAGCCTCTGGCCCCGTCTGGCAAGCATGTTTGTGGAGCGGCAATGGGGAAAGGCACCGGGACTCAAAAGCTGCTGACAGCCTGAATAACTGGCTCAAAGTCAACCATACAGAATGGACTCTTCAAAAATGATAGTACGACTCGACGAAAGGAAGAGTTTAAGACTTATTTCCTTAGTCAAGCAGGAAACTTTCTGGCAGAAGGATTTCTGAGAGATGCCAGGGCCTACAACACCGCGTGGGGTTTTTCTTCCGTCAATACTGTGCGCCCACCCAGGACATGGCATACATGTGGGCTCCAAGGAGGTGTACGCACACTCTCCAGTCAATCGAGCGCAGAGACTGATGCAAGGCTCAATCCGTGAGCCATGACATCATGAACTGAGCTGAAACCAAGAGTCAGACGCTTAACTTCCTGAGCCACCCAGGCGCCCCAGAGGTTTTTTCCGCTATAGGACAAATGGAATAAAGTTTCTCTTAACTGAAATTCCAAATAAAGAGTGGTTGACTTCGGCAATTCTAGAAAATCTGTGTATAAACAGGTGACATTCTTCAAGGTCCTTCATAAATTAACCCTTTACAAATCAATGGGAATTCTGCCACAGAACTGAACACGTTCCTTGAAATCTGACTTGACAAGGTGAACCCACAGAAGCCTTTCTGACCCTTGATGTAGAACTGTGCAAACCCATTTCCATGTGGAGATATTGTTCCAATAAATTCATTGGAAACTTTTCTGGAGATGTGTGACATTTGGAAAGGCTGGCAGATGAGCTGAGCAGCTTCGAAATATCAAAAAATAGTAACTAAAAGGGAGGTCTCAATCCATGAAATATACGCAGATACTAAGCTATTATAGCATTTCATACCCGAAAACATATAAAAAACTAACAAGATAAAACTTACCAAAACTTGTGCATTGAAACAGACAATACCCACAAGATGCCATTTGCAGTCAAGAGAAAGGCAAACAAAAGTGGAAATTCAGGATTAAGTCCTAATCGCATAAAATGAGCTGTAGCAGACGCTGTCCTCTGGGGAAAGTGTGCACCACCTCCTGTTGCTATTGAGGTCACGTCAAGTGTTGCACGAATCTGCTAATCAGCTCTTGGTAAGCCCTTCACTTCTCCAGTAAATCAAGCACCACAGGAAACGTGATATCTCATGGTTCCTGGGTAATTGTCACCGTGTTAAGCGTAATACCATGAACCATGGATTACACCCTGGGACCCGTCTGATGTGTCCGTAAGGATGCTGGACGTGCTCCCGAGATGCAGAGAAGAGTCATGTTATGACAAGAAAAGGCTGAATGGCCTGACATGTACTGAGGCCCACAGCTGCAGCTGCCAGCCGGCCAGCGTGAAAGAAAGGGAAATTCTCGAAGCTCTCGCTGCGGCTATCCCAGCACCTGAAAAACCTGGGGCTTTTTGTGAGACATCTTTTTGTCTCATGTTGAAGATGTGGCATCTCTATGGGGGTACTAATGTTATGAGACGGGCACACGTGCAATCTCGACTCAAACGGAAAGACAAGTCCTGACATCACAAGTTAAGGCAGAAGGAAGGGAATGACCAAAAACTGGAATATTTCAATGCAGGCACAGGATAGCTTGGTGATTTTAGAAAGGGGTTTGGCTTTTAGAATGGTCAAGACGGATAGGAAGAGCAGCTTCTACCACGAAGAGGAAGTACACGGTTTCCCAGACGCCCAAGAGGTGATTGCAGAGAAGGAACTACAATCCACCACATGTCAACCACTCCAACACAAACAGTGAAAAACCCACGAAAATCAGTTGAGGAGACCATGGCTGCCTGCACAGGTTTTTCATGCAGAAGGAGGGGCCCTGTCGGGGGGAAAATGCCACAAAGGACATTTATTCACGAAAAAGACAAGTGAGCACAATGATGTTGGGTAGGAAGGGGTGAAGCAGCTACCGTCTGAGCGGACACAGGCTGGGTATGATCAGGGCGACTGGCCCTGTGTAGGAAGCTCACCCCAGGGTCCTGAAGGCAACAAGTGCCAGTGGCCAGTGGTCTGGCTGCACAACTAGAGCCCTTTCCCTGGACCAGTTCCATCCCGGCTCTGTCCCTCAACTCAGGAAGTACGCTGAAAGCAAGGGACTGTCCTTTAAATTTCCACTGACACTGGACAATGTCCTGGCCACCCAGAACCCCACGGGTCACCATCAAACGTGTCTTGGCAGCTCACTCGCTCTGGAGGGCAGCAAGTCTAAGTACACCAGCGGAGAAGGGGCCACGAGGACATGTGAAGCTCATGACAAATGCCATTTACAAGAAGGACGGTCATTGCTACCAAAGAGAACAACCTCAGATGAAATATATGAAAGGAAGATTCCGAGGGATGTTTTTATAAACTCCGTCAAGGCCAACACAATAAAGAAATCCCTGCTACAGAAAACTGTCCAAATGACGTGGTCACAGGACCTATGTCACAGCCTATCTGGAAACTCAAGAATGAGACTCTGATTATGGTAAAAAAAAAAAAAAAAAAAAAAAATACGAAAAAGGTTTGGGGGATGCAGAGATTCAAAATGTGTATCCTAAAGAAGGTCGAGTGCAGAGAAAAACCCAGAGGATGTCGCAGAAGACAGCACAGAGAGGAGATCTGGTGAAAACCCCAGAGGTCGAGGAAAGCTGAATGGAAGTGCCATCGCTGGAAAGCCTGCTGCCACCAGATGTGATCCGGCAGAGTCTCAGCTACTCTCCCACATGGACCATTCCATGACAAGGGCGCTGGGACTAAAGCCAGCCAGCCGTCTATGGAGACTTGAGCCAGGAAGGCCCTCCTGAAAAGTTGCAAAGACATTGCCCGCATCCACCACATACAGCCAGGCCCCGAGACCCAAAATTGCCCCATCCAGCGGGTCCTCCCCACCCCATGCAGGTCTGCACATCAGGACATTTGTGAGACCCACCCTCACTTTCCAGACAGCAGATCCTTACCAAGGAGCTCAGTGAATCTCTTCACCTGCCATGCACACGTCTGTGCGTGAAAATCGAGGGAGCATGCAGCCAGTCCACCCGAGACGCACGTGTGTCACTACCACCTAAGGGTTTTTCAGCAGGAACATCGTGTGTGAGACTTTTGTGCACTTGGACAACCTACCCACACACGGACATAAGGGACAAAAGATCTGATATAAAACGAATAATGTGTTTTCCATAAGTAGTCTTTCAAAAAATGACATTACCTTGTAGCATGCCTGTCTCTGTACCTGCCTGGAGAAAATGCCTCTCAGCCTACTCTCACAGGCCTTTTTTGTAATGCAACAATGTGTTCAGACTCTATTAGGAATATGGCTGTAAAATGCAGGCTAGAAAAGCTTTATAACAATTCATTCACCTCTGTATCTCCTAGGCCATGAGGTAGCAAGCGTACTGATTACATTAAGCAATCATGAAGTAGTCACTCTTCAATGTTAATGCATGATTACGCATGTAACAATGTAATTATACAGGAATCTTTCTAATTCCTCCATTTCTGATGACTAGTTCTGGAGATACACTTAAAAACAGCTTAGTGTGTAACCTAAGCCAACACTGATGCGAGTTCTGGTAGAAAATTTATCCTAGAAACAAAACGGAGAAAAAACTTAGGTATGAATACAGCACAGAGCTGTGAACCTGTTTTCTATGTAACTGTTTCCATAGCTTCCTCGACTCGGAGAATATGGTATATATGACATAAAACATACAAATGTTAATGAAATTTTTGTGTTTCTACTAAGGTTTCTGGACAACAGGAGAGTTTGAACACTTAAGATTTCTGGTGAGGAAGTTATACATGGATTTTCAATTGTGGGCAGGATTTAAAACCGGGAACCAAGTTTTTCTAGGATCAGTTGTAGTCATCCGTGGGGAAAAATGGAGAAAGCACTACCATCGTCAACAGAAAAAAGTAAAATAGAATTTTTTTATTTTAATTTTTTAAATGTTATTCTTTATTTCTTAGAGACAGAGACAAAGAGCAGCAAGGGAGGGGCGGAGTGAGAAGGAGACAAGGAATTCAAAGCAGACTCCAGGCTCTGTGTTGTTAGCACAGAGCCAGACTCGGGGGTTACCTCGCCAACACAAAGTTCATGACCCGACCTGAAGTTGGCTGTTTAACCGACTGAGCCACCCAGGAACAGAATAGGAGTAATTTGGAGGTTCCTTGTACACAAAGCAAACCTGTTTCCCCAAAAGAGTTAGTTACTAAGTTGCTCAGCAAAAGCCAGCACAAAGGGCCAACAGGCAGGACACAGTTTCAGAAGAAAGGCCGTCTTCTCAGAGATCGTGGCGTATGGTACACGGATGGGGCAGGATGTCGGCATCTCTGCACAGCGGGAGGCGCTCCCAACACAGCCAAGCTGCTGAGAGGCGAGTGGGGCAGGTGCAGGGAGGACTGCAGGACTCGGTCCCTCCACGAGTCCACCCAAGTGAAGACAGGGTACAGATCTCCAGGGACCTCACACATGGCCTCTGAGACATGCAAGCTCCATGACAGAGTACCCAGGGACCAGCAGGGAGAGGGAAGAGCAGGAAAGAGGCAAAGCCATCTCCCTGGCTTCTGACCACCGGACCAGGTAGCAAGCTGCTACGTTCACAAGAGGAGGCAGAGATGTTTGCAGATTTGTGGCCCATGTGGAACTCAAAGAGCAGACAACCCACCCAGATGGAGCTTCACTATGAGGCGGTCGGAAAGGTGTCCAAGAGACAGAGGGGGGTGGATGAAGAAGAATTCAGGACAGCCGAACCTCCCAAGAAGAATCTCCTCCCCGATTCTGAGTGACTCAGACTCGTGACAAAATCAGCCATCCTGCAGCAGCACTGTGCACACGTTCCCCCTATTCCACCAAACCACACACTCCCATGCCCTTCTATTGCTCTCCGTATAACCACATACGTCTTTGGGTGAGGTACCTGCAGCACATAGTGTTCAGCACCTAGAACAGTGCCTGCCATGCACTCAATAAACAGGTGAACACTTTAGTGTACGCCTTGTACTCACCCAGGTAACTATTACACACATTGCTTTTCAATATTACGTGGTTCTGTGTAGGGTAGAAAGACACAAACTGTCCTGTGCTTTATGTGATGGGTGATATGAGGCGGTTGTACCTGTTGCCTAAAGCACGAATCTTATAGCTCAACCCACACAATAGGAGCCACACTACCCAATGGCGTCTACCCTGCTTCCAGTCGTGTCACCCCCCAACACACTATCCACACAGTAACAGCACCAGCTTTTAAAAATTTTAACATCATGTCAGTCCTTTCCCCTGAGGACACAATGACCCAAGGCCCTTCTCTGAATACCAAATTCCTTACGGGGAAGTTTCTGCCCAACACCAGCGGCCTGGTGCCTCACTTGACTCCACTTCCCCTTCCATAGCTTAAAACAAAGCCACGTTTCTCCTTGATTCTGGCTTTTGGCCCCAGAGACTGCTTGGAGAATGTTCTGTTAGACTCAGATGCTGATGGACCTCTCCAGAAAAAGCCTTTCCTGAACGGCAGTGCGCAAGTAAGCAATTCCTCCTAACTGCGTCATTCTTTCAGATAAACTCAGATGTGCCTCCACCTTCGACTCCGAGGAACACAGATGCCAGATCCCAACTACCACAATGGTGCAGGGTCATAAAGGGGCTCAACAAGGGTGCCTAGTTGTGTCTGTGCAGATGATGCAGGTGCACCAACCCAGAAACCCTTGTTGTCGGGGTTGCACTGTACAGTTGAGGGGCAATTCATCCCGATTCTGCTTCAGTTTCTGGGTCTCCCGTCCTCTGCCCTTTTGTCCGTACTTCCTCTCTCTCAAAAGTAAATAAATATTACCAAAAAAATTTTTAAAAAGCCAAAACTGATCAAACACTCACAGAATAAGTGTCACCCCATCCACCTCCTCGTCCTGCTTTGCCACATCCAGCCCGTCCCTGCAATGCTTGCCCTGGGCAAGCACATGAAAGGGGAGGAAGGCAGCGGCGGTGGGGTGGGGGGGCCTGAGACACAACATCACCACTCAATGGACGCTGGCTGAGGATGAGCAAACTGACCATTTTAGAACGACGGGTACTAGGCAAGGATTACAGGGTTTCGTTTTCTCCTGCAACAAATGCTGTTGAGCAAAATGTTTACTATGACTTCTCTTTCTTCCCCACCTGTTCTTATACTTGTGAATATTCTGTTAGTCAACCTATCATGAACTGGGAAAGATGATTTCAATCTGAAGCATGTTGGCAGGCATCAAGGAGACACTGAGGTAGTCACAACTGGAAGGAATGAGACCCCAACAAAAGGGAAGCCCGCTGAGCCAACACTAATGTTCAGAGTCCTCTCTCTCTCTCAAGACATGTGAGGATTCTGAATTTCTTCAGGGATTTGAGGCAATATACCAATGAGCAGGAAAGGAAACAAAACAGACAAGCAGAAAATCACTGATAACCAACACTGTACAGCACAGGGAGGTACAGAAAATTACCCCGGCACTCGGCAAACACTGCCTGAGAAGCTGAGCCTTCAATAATCTCATTGTGCTGCGGAGAAAATACCTGGGCTTTTGGACCAAGTCCCAAAGAGGGGTCCTGGAAGACACTCCAGGCCTCGAGATGGACATCCTGGAGGACTACACGGGGGTGGTGAACATTTTGAGCCCCGTTCACACTGAACCTTACAAAGACAGAGGACCGGTGACAAGTCATTCAGGCCTGACTGAGCTCAATAACCATCACACTCAGTGTGTGTGGGATGAAAGGCTGAAGAAAAGCAAGCACACGAAGAGCCTCTATGCTTCTCCATAATGTCCAACACAAAATTTAAAAAAGAAATTAAGAAAAGAAAAAGAATAAATGAAAAGAAATGAAAAAAAGAAACAAAAGAAAGAAAAGAGAAAAGAAAAGGGATGCCTGGGTGGCTCAGTCGGTTAATCATCCCACTTTGGTTCGGGTCATGATTTCACGGTTTTATGATTTGATTCCCGTGTCGAACTCTGTGCTGACATTGAAAAGCATGGAGCCTGCTTTGGATTCTGTGTCTCCCTGTTTGTCTCCATCTCCCATGCTCAAGATTTGTCTCTACCTCTCTCTCAAAATAAATAATATTAAAAAAATCTATTTTAATAAAAAAGAAAAAAAAAACAGGGAAAGGCACGAGCATAGCTCAGGTTACTCGTTTAGGTGACCAAAATTTGGTTTCGACCCAGGTTTGTGAGTGTGAGCCCTGTGTTGGTCTCTCTACTGATAGAATGGAGCCTCTCAAGAGTCTCTACGCTCCCCTCCCATCCTCTACCCCGACGCGTACTCTCACTCTCTTTCTGAAAAATAAATAAACATTTTAAAAAACAAGGTTTTACATCATATAGACGAAAAGAAGAAAGAACAGAAAGAGACCAAAGGGAGACACACCGACTGGAAATACGGGATGCAAAGGTCAACTGTCCAACAAGCCTACTTGACAAATGGGAAATTTTCAGAGAATCAAAACAGATTCTAAACCTAAAAATTATCAGAGCTAAAACTAAGAACTCTAGGCGCCTGAATGGCTCATTTGGTTAAGCATCTGACTTCAGGTCAGGTCGTGATCTCGTGATTCGGGAGTTTGAGCCCCGCGTTGGACTCTGTGCTGAGTGCTCAGAGCCTAGAACTTGCTTCGGTATCTGTGTCTAGCTCTCTGTTCTTCCCTTGCTCAAATTCTGTCTTTCCAACATAAATAAGAGTAAAAAAAAAATTTTAGTAAGATTAAGAACTATGGGGGTTAATATCAGACTAAACACAAGTGAAGAGAGCCACAGTGAACTGGAAGATAAGTATGTAAAAATTTATCTAGACCATACACAGAGAAAAAATCAATAGAGAAACCCAAAAGACACACAAAATATGGTTGAAGGGTCCAATGAGAACCTTCAAAGTAGAGAAAACACAGAATGGGGGTTACCAGATCCCTACAAAGAATCAAAACTTTCCAAAACTCATAAAAGAACCATGACAATGACTCCACAAAGAATGCCTGAGGCAAAAAAAAAAGATCCCACCACTAGGAGAGGGGAACAGAATGTACATACCAGTCTGTGGGCTGGTCAGCGGTGGACTGGGGCAGACATCAGCAGACCCCGCCCACCAACGCAAGTTATTCATGACAGCACAGAAGTGCCCCGTAGTTCCGCACAACTCCAAGGACTATCCAACATGACCAAACGGAAGAGTTCCTCTCAAAGAATCTCAAGGAAATGACAGTTCATGAACTGATCGTAAAGGATTTAAACAATATAACAGAAACTGAAATCAGAGTAATAGTCATAAAACTAATCGCTGGGCTCATAAACAGTATACAAGACACCAGAGAGTCTACTGTTACAGAGATCAAGGGACTAAGGAACATACTGGAGGACCTAAAAAATGTTATAAACGAGCTGAAAAATAAAATGGAGAAAACCACAACTCGGATTGAAGATGCAGAGGAGAGAATAGGAGAACTGGAAGAAAAATTTATGGAAAAAGAGGAAGCAGAGAAAAAAGAGATAAAAAGAATCCAGGGGTATGGGGCGAAAATTAGAGAACTGATGCACTGAAGAGAAATAATCTACACATAAGTGGTATTCCAGAGAAGAGAGAAGGAAAGGTGATGAAGGTGTACTTAAAATAATAGTTGAGAACTTCCCAGATCTGGGGAAGGAAAAAGGCATTGAAATCCAAGAGGCACAGAGAACTCCCTTCAGACGTAACTTGAATCCATCTGCACGACATATAATGAAACTGACAAAATAACAAGGATAAAGAGAATATTCTGAAGGCCGTTGGGGATAAACGTGCCCTAACATATAAAGGGACACCGATAAGACTCGTGATGGATCCCTCTACTGAAACATGGCAGGCCAGAAAAGATTGGCAGGAGATCTTCAACGTGATGAACAGAAAAAAATATCCAGCCAAGAATCCTTTATCCAGGAAATCTCTGATTTAGAATGGGAGAGAGAAAGTTCTTTCCAAACAAAACGGAAGGAATTCATCACCACTAAACCAGTCCTACAAAAGATACTAAGGGGGATCCTGTGAGACAAAGTACCAGAGACATTGCTACAAGCACGAAACTTACAGACATCACAATGACTCTACACTCATATCTTTCTACAACACTGAATGTAAATGGACTAAAAGCGCCAACCAAAAGACATAAGGTATCAGAATGGATAGAAAAACGAGACCCAATTATTTGCTGTTTACAAGAGACTCATTTTAGACATGAGGACACCTTCAGATTGAAAGTGAAGGGATGAAAAACTATCATGCTACTGGAAGTCAAAAGAAAGCTGGAGTAACCATACTTAGGCAAACTGGACTCTAAATTAAAGGCTGTAACTAAAGAAGGAAATTTTATAATAATTACAGGGTCTATCCATCAGGAAGAGCTAACAATTATAAATGTCTATGCGCCGAATACGGGAGCCCCCAAATATATAAAACAATTACAAACATAAGCAACCTTACTGATAGAAAGTAGTAATTGCAAAAGACTTTAATACCCCACTTGCAGAAGTGGATACATCATCTAGACACACGGTCAATAAAGAAAAAAGGGCCATGAATGATACATTGGATCAGATGGATTTGACAGATATATTTAGAACTCTGCATCCCAAAGCAACAGAATATACTTTCTTCTCAAGTGCACATGGAATATTCTCCAAGATAGATCACATTCTTGGTCACAAAAGAGTCCTTCTTAAGTATAAAAGAACTGCGATCACACCATGCATATTTTCAGACCACAATGCTATGAAGCTTGAAATCAACAAAAGGAAATCTGGAAAACCTCCAAAAACATGGAGGTTAAAGAACACCCTACTAAAGAAAGAATGGGTCAACCACGTAGGGAAGTATTTAAAAATATATAAAAACAAATGAAAACGAAAACACAACAATCCAAACACTTTGGGATGCAGAGAAGACACTCCTGAGAGGAAATACATTGCAAACCAGGACTATCTCAAGAATAAAGAAAAATCCCAAATAGAAAATCTAACAGAACACCTAAATAAAATACAGGCAGAACAGCAAAGACAGCGTAAACCCAGCAGAAAAAGAGAAATAAAGGTCCGAGCATAAATAAACAATATAGACAATTAACAATATAGAATTTAAAAAATGTAGAGCATATCACAACACGAGTTGTTTTTTTGAAAAAAAACAAACATTGACAAACCTCTAGCCAGGCTTCCCAAAAAGAAAAGGGAGACGACCCAAGTAGATAAAATTATGAATGAAAATGGAATTATTACAACCAATACTTCAGAAATACAAGCAATTATCAGGGAATCATATGAAAAATTATATGCCAACAAACTGGACAACCCAGAAGAAATGGACAAATTCCTAGACACCCACACACTTTCAAAACTCAGAAAGAAATAGAAAACTTGAACAGACCCGTAACCAGCGAAGAAATTAAATCAGTCATCAAAAATCTCCCAATAAGAGTCCAAGACCAGATGGCTTCCCAGGGGAATTCTACCAAGGGTTGAAAGCAGAGATAATACTTATCCTTCTCAAGCTATTCCACAAAATAGAAAGGGAAAGAAAACTTCCAGACTCATTCTATGAAGCCAGTATTACTTTGACAGAGAACCAGTAAAAAAAGAGAACAGGCCAATAACCCTTATGACTATGGATGCAAAAATTCTCAATAGGATACTAGCAAATCGAATTCAAGAGCATATAAAAAGAATGATTCACCATGATCAAGTGGGATTCATTCCTGGGATGCAGGTCGGGTTCAACATTCACAAATAAAAGTGATACATCACGTTAATGAAAGAAAAGATAAGAACCATATGATCCTATCAATCGATGCAGAAAAAGCATTTGACAAAATTCAGCATCGTTTCTTAATAAAAACCCTCGAGAAATGCGGGATAGAAAGAACATACTTAAAAATCATAAACGCCGTTTATGATAAGCCCACAGTTAACATCATCCTCAATGGGGGGAAAACTGAGAGCTTTTTCCCTGAGATCCGGAACACGACAGGGATGTCCACTCTCACCGCTGTCGTTTAACATAGTGTTGGAAGTCCAAGCAACATCAATCAGACAACAAAAGGAAATCAAAGGCATCAAAATTGACAAAGATGAAGTTAAGCTTTCAATTTTTCCAGATGACATGATATTATACATGGAAATTCCAATAGACTCCACCAAAAGTCTACCAGAATGGTAAATGAATTCAGCAAAGTTGCAGGATACAAAATCTATGTACAGAAAGCAGTTGTATTCCTAAGCAATAATAATGAAGCAACAAAAGACAAAAAAACTGATCCCATTCACAATTGAACGAAGAAGCATAAAATACCTAGGAATCAATCTAACCAAAGATGTAAAAGATCTGTATGCTGAAAACTATAGAAAGCTTATGAAGGAAAGGGAAGAAGATACAAAGAAATGGAAAAACGTTCCGTGCTCATGGGTCGGAAGAATATTTTCAAAATGTCAATACTACCCAAAGCTATCTACACATTCAAAGCAATCCCAATCAAAATTGCACCAGAATTCTTCTCGAAGTTAGAACAAGCAATTCTAAAATTCATATGGAACCAATAAAGCCCCGAATAGCCAAAGTAATTTCGAAGAAGTCCAAAGCAGGAGGCATCACAATCGCAGTCTTTAGCCTCTACTACAAAACTATAATCATCAAGACAGCCTAGTGTTGCCAAAAAAGAGACCCATACACCAAAGGAATAGAATTGAAACCCACAAAAATATGGCCAATCCATCTTTAACAAAGGAGGAAGGAATATCCAAGGAAAAAAGACAGTCTGGTTAACAAATGTGGCAGGGCAAACAGGGCAGTAAGATGCAGAAGGTAAGAACTAGACCACTTTCTCAAAACATTCACAAAAAGAAATTCAAAATGGAAAAAAGACCTGAATGTTGGACAGGAAATCATGGCAACCCTAGCGAAGAAAACAGGAAAAGACCATTCTGACTTCAGCTGCAACAATTTCTTACTTGACACATCCCCAAAGGCAAAGGATTTAAAAGCACAAATGAACTATTGGGACCTCATGAAGATAAAAACTTCACAGCAAATAAAAGGCAACCAACGGAATCGGAAAAGATATTTGCAAATGACATATCGGACAAAGGGCTGCTATCCAAAATCTATAAAGAGCTCACCAAATTTCGCTTCGAGAAGCAAATAATCCAGTGTAGAATTTGGCACAAAACATGAATAGACATTTCTCTAACGAAGAAATCCTGATGGCCAGCAGGCACATGAAAAGATGCTTAATGTTGCTCCTCATCAGGGAAATACAAATAAAAACGACACTCGGATATCACCTCCGTCTGTTGGAGTGGCAAAATAAACAATTCAGGAGACTATAGATGCTGGCGAGGATTTGGTGAAACAGGAGCCCTCGTGCACCGTTGGTGGGAATGCAAACTGCTGCAACAACTCTGGAAAACATTGTCAAGTTTCCTCCAAAATTAAAAATAAATCTGAACTATGACACAGCAGTAGCACTGCTAGGAATTTACCCAAGGAATACAGGAGTACTGATGCATAGGGACCCCTGTACCCCAATATTAATAACACCACTCTCAATAGCCAAATTGTGGAAAGAGCCTGAATGTCCAACTGATCAATTGATAAAGAAACTGTGGTTTACATACACAATGGAGTACTACTTTGCAATGAGAATAAAATATGGACCATGGTAGCAATGTGGATGGAACTGGAGAGTGTTAGGGTAAGTGAAAGACAGATACGATATGTGTTCACTCTTATGTGAATCCGGAGAAACTTAAAAGGGACCCATGAAGAAAGCGTAGGATAAAAAAAGAGGTTAGAGTGGGACAGAGCCAAAGCATGAGACTCTTACAAACTGAAAAATAACAGGGTGGATGGGGGGTGGGAGGGAGGGGAGGGTAGGCAATGGGTATTCAGGAGGGCATGTGTTGGGTTGAGCATGGGTGTTGTATGGAACGAAATCTGACAATAAATTTCATATTAAAAGAAAATCAGGATAATATATCATTTCTGGAAAATAGTCCATGTTTTCATTTATTTATTTTTCGTAAGCTCTATACCCAACGTGGGGCTCAAACTTGTGACCCTGAGATCGAGTCCCAAGCTCCACCGATTGAGCCCGACAAGCACCCCTGTCCTTCTCTTATCCAATTCTAATATCTTGAGATTTAAGTCGTTGACTTAACTCTGAAAAGCAGTGAGTCTTACTTGCAGCCAACTGCAAGCAGCACACATCGGAAAAAAAACGAGAGGTGAAAAAAATGGGGATGATGCCTGCCTTTTGAAAAGCATTCCAATCTCAAAGTAATACCGAAAAGAGATCTCACCTTGTTAACGGATTTTGTTTCGGCGATGTTACCGGTTATAATCGAGATACAAAAAGTAACCGCCATGAAAATGACATTCCCATCATGGGACCCAGGAGGAAAGGCGGGCCCCACATTGCAGAGGGCGGCCACCCTCTGGACCCGCTTGGCTTCCACCTCGCGCAGCGTCGTAGCCTTCCTCAGGGTCTGTTGCAGCTTCTGCTCCACCAACTCCAGGGTCTCTTGCAACTGGCGGTTTTGATCTGCAGTCTAGGAAATGAAAACAAAGCATCAAAATGTAGCAAGTTCTCTCTCCTTTTCCATTTTGAATAAAGTGAAACAAATTCTCAATGCAAAGATCTATTGTAAGTTCTGACCGAAGCCAATGTTTTTGGTAAGTGTTTCAGAATAAACATTTCCTTTCTACAAGGAGTCACCCATGGCCTTGGGCCTCATTTCACTGTGCAAAACTTGTCTTGCCAAAGTATTTGCTCTGCTTCAGTATCTTCAGAGAAGTCTTTTAAAAGACAAAATTCCCACAAATTAAAGAAAACCCATCTTCTGGAGGAGCTTTCTCGTTCTTCCTGACAAGTTAACGAGAGAAAGGTCCGGTCTTACATAATTATAGACTCTTGTCTTAGGGCTCACTACATAGGGCATTCTGAGGTGGGCACAACGGCCAGCACAGAGGTTCGGAGAGCATGCCTGATGCCAGAGGAGTTATTTTTGCAAGTGTATGGTTATTCTACAAAAACACTCTCACTCTTGAAAAATAATTCAACCTGGAAAATTTAGACAAGAGATTTTTTTGTTAAAGGACTTTTAGGGACTCCGAGGTGGCTCAGTCAGTTAAGGTTTCACCTTCGGCCTAGGTTATAATCTCATAGCTCATGGGTTCAAGCCCCGCCTCGGGCTCTGTGTTGACAGCTCAGAACCTCGAGTACGTTTTGGATTCTGTGTGTCCCCCCCCTCCTTCTCTGGCCTCCCCTGATCATGCTCTCGCTCGGTCGCTCCCTCTCTCAAAAATAAATAAACATTAAAAATATCTAAAGTCCTTTTAAAAATTATGTATAAGGTGAGGTTCTTGCAAGGTTAACATTTAATCCCACAAAATTCTTCCTTCTGTTTGAGTTTAGCTTTGCGTGTGTATACTCACCGGATATCATGCCTTAAAACCCTCAAATAAATAAAATACTTGCTGTATACATCGTATTTCACGATCTGCCTTTTACAGTCATGATTTGGAACACCTTACGTGCTCTCAAACAGCATTCCTGAATGTCATTTTAATGGCTTCCTAATATTTCACTTTTATTGTCATTTTGTGTCTACTGACACATTTTATAAACACACCAGGCAAACTTTGTTTCCAAGAAGCTGGATGAGGTTTTCCTTTTTACTGCCGGATGACTTGAGACAACCAAGGAAGAGACGTGCGGCTTCCCAAAAGACAGGGTCTTGCATCCTCAAGCCAGACTATGCTTCTGCACCTGATATTCTCCCCGATCTCAAGTACTAACCAAAACGGTCGGCTGCCTACAAATTCCTGGCCCCTCACCGCTCTTTTGGAAAGAGTGCTAACAAGCAAAAGTGTAACGTGCAGTTAACACATAAGAAGGAATCAATGAGGGTAGCAACATAACATGCTTACATAACATCTGAAAGATTCCCATGACGTTGAAGTAACCCCGTTTTTCAACACAAGATTTTAACACCCTGAAAATTTTACACTGAGACTAGGTCCTTAACTTCATTTGTAATTAACAAAAGAGGAATGAAGTTCAATGCAACCAACGATGATGCAGAGAGCGTTTCTTTGCGATCTCGTTTTCAAGTTTATCCTTGAGGTCGTGCAGGCAAGTGGCTTCATGCTGTGCCCTGAGACAGTGCTTCTCAAAGGTAGTGATCCTCTGTTGCATGTCTTCCTTCTGGGCCATGGCCTACAGCAGGTATTTCAGAGGAAAGACAGGGAAAGAATTAGTGTACGACACATTAACATACTCCAGACAGAAAAACAGGGTGAAATCCTAATTTACAAAAGGAAAGGAGCATCCTCGGGGCACCTGGGTGGCTCAGCCGGTGACGCTTTGTGAGTTGGGGCCCCGTGTAAGGCTCAGCGCAGACAATGCGGAAGCTTCTTGGGATTTTGACCACTCAGTTAACCAGGCTTATTCTTTCCGATGTGTTCAAAGACAAACGAATAATATAATCTCCCGGACATAAAATCTCCTCCCTCGTTGCCTCCGGACACAAGTGAGGTTTCCACAGTACAGGGCCTTCCATCTGGAGGCACACACCAGAAGACAACCATCATTTTTCCGGGAAAAGGGTGGATGAAATCTCACCCAATTACCACAAAGTTGAAGCAGTGGTGTTAACAAATGGAAACCAAACTCAACCTTTCATATAATTGGTAGTCATCTGTAGCTTAGCCTGTAACAAAACTGTATCACATGGTATCTGACACTGCAAATGGAACAAGAACATTCTGCCCTGCTTTTCTTGTCCACCACCCGAAAGATTCCTCTTCCAGCCTTCTGTTTACTAGGCAATTTATGTCAGCAGTCTCAAGAGTGAAAGTGATGAGTCTTAAGAAATGATTGAATTCTCCGCATATTGAACTCAGCTGCGGGGTTTCCACCCATCTTGGCCAAACAACTCCACTGAAAGGGTTATATAATTTCTGCAAATACTTTTGTTTTAAATTCTTACATGACCTCACCTACACTAAGGTACTAAACAGACTGCATGTGTACATACACGAGGGTCTGAGACGGTCTTCCTGAGTTGGCATTGCTGGGCTGGGGGTGAGGTGTGCGGGGACTGTCCACAAAGGGCAGCTCACAGTGACAGGAGGAGGCACAGGGAAACCATCCTACCCTTACTAGTTTCTGTGACAATGATCAGATTCCCATCGACGACCACACGTGCAGAAGCGGCCGCACTCCTCCATGACCTTACACCAGGACCAGCGGGCTGCCCCTCGCTCACTCTGACCGCCACGACCAGGAGCACGGAACCCCTGGGAGGAGGGCAGGGCGGCAGAGGCAGCCGTGACGGCCCCTCGGCAGAGCCGCCCTCTCACGGTCGTGCCCCCGTAAGCGAGTTGAGACCAACACGCTGGTTCCTACGTGCCGAGTGTGTTCCCAACACGGACCGAGAGCACGGCATGGGCCAAGCTCAGATGGCCCACACTCCACACCCGATGGCACTCCGCCACCTGCCCCCCAGGCCTCAGCAGGGGAGAGCCCAGGGAGGACAGATTCAACCACGCAGATGGAGAGACGGCCCGCCCAAGCCCCGGAGTAACGTTCCGTTCTGCTGCTACTTCTATCAAACTCCACAAGTTCAAACCCGTGGGAAATGAAGGACACACTGGGCAAAGACCGAACAAAACACCCCACGTTTAACTCGATGACGGCGTGGCCATTTCAAATGCCACCGACTTCACGGACATCTCGCTGCAACTTGGTGTTCTTTTCTTCAGAAATGAAGAGGTCCTTCCCTGAGGTGTCTAGGTTCTCTTCCAGCTTGACCACGAGACTGGAGAGGAGAGCCAGGCGCTCTTTCCTCTAGCTCTTCACCTTTGAAAGCCAGAAAGGGAAACAAGGGACGGGCCCCACCGCTAGTCTTGTTTAAAAAACAAGGGAAAAAAAGAAACCCCTCCAATCAAATCCTGTGATGACATCTGGAGCTGAACTCTGAATGTGGCCTTTATATCTTCAACGAAACTATACCCCTTTGTGCCACAAGTAACTGCTCCTCACTTGGAAACAAAGGGATTGAGTTTGTTCTCAGAAGACTTTCGTTAGTCTTTACTGTAGAGTTACCCTAAGGTCCCCTTCGCCTCATATAACATGAGGGAATACTGGTAAGCTCTTTCTCGCTTGCTTTTTTTCACACAGTTGCTTGTTAACAGCTTTCAATTTTACATTGGAGAGAAAACTTCCCCGGAAAAAAGTACACTATGAAATTTGTACCAGCCAATCGATATGCACAACATTTCCACCAACCGCTGTTTTTTAACCATAGAGGTCTGACAAGAATTCAAAGAAGCTTAAAAGGAAACTCCAGTTACACAAACACGCAATGTGTGCCTGATCACACACATCATGTGCACAAGTCAAGAACCGCTGTGGCTAGTCACACCGTTTCTTCCTCCGTTTTGTGGCTCCTGAACATAGAATTCAGGGCCATGAGCATCTCCGGCTAAGTGGACAGGCCAGCCTGAGACGTCGCCTGTTGCCTCACCACCGTCATCCGGAGAGATCTCTCGTGCCTGGAGACAAGGAACTCCAAATGTTCTAGCAGCAGCTAGCGGGAGAGGCAAAAAGAATCCGTGTTTCAAGAACACTTTCAATTCCGGGCCTTAAGTTCACCAAATGCAAAACCAAGTCTGAATCCTTTAAATTCAATTCCGAGGTAGGGAGCTGCCCAAGCAATTGTGTTAAAATAGCCTTACTTTTCCTCACAGATCAAACAAGGTCTGAGAAAAATGGGTCCCATCCAACTCCACTGGGACATGTGGACCAAGGGAGAGAATGGTGTCCTGTGTGTAAATACACTGGCACGGCGCCTACTGACCCTGGTCTTATTTCTCTCTGCCTTCATTTCTGTGGTTTCCTCTCTCTGTAAGAGCTCCTCCTTGCAGATGGTGAGCTATCAGTGAGTCCTGCAAACTCCTGGGGTTGGAAACGGGATAAAAGTGGAGAAACAGAGGGGGTCGTTAGCCAGAGCGCACCTGGCTTCCGTGGTTCTCCAGAGTCCACTCACCCTACTCCAATCACCCACAACCTTCAAGTAGCACACACACATAAGTCCCTTCCTCACCAATCACAGGAGTTCCAGGGATTTTTGTAGGAACTGAGACTCAATGGGACAGAGATATTTTCAGGTGCCTTGCAGGTCTATGACAGAGGAAATCTGCTGTTGCCCACTCCCAGCCTCTGGCCCCGTCTGGCAAGCATGTTTGTGGAGCGGCAATGGGGAAAGGCACCGGGACTCAAAAGCTGCTGACAGCCTGAATAACTGGCTCAAAGTCAACCATACAGAATGGACTCTTCAAAAATGATAGTACGACTCGACGAAAGGAAGAGTTTAAGACTTATTTCCTTAGTCAAGCAGGAAACTTTCTGGCAGAAGGATTTCTGAGAGATGCCAGGGCCTACAACACCGCGTGGGGTTTTTCTTCCGTCAATACTGTGCGCCCACCCAGGACATGGCATACATGTGGGCTCCAAGGAGGTGTACGCACACTCTCCAGTCAATCGAGCGCAGAGACTGATGCAAGGCTCAATCCGTGAGCCATGACATCATGAACTGAGCTGAAACCAAGAGTCAGACGCTTAACTTCCTGAGCCACCCAGGCGCCCCAGAGGTTTTTTCCGCTATAGGACAAATGGAATAAAGTTTCTCTTAACTGAAATTCCAAATAAAGAGTGGTTGACTTCGGCAATTCTAGAAAATCTGTGTATAAACAGGTGACATTCTTCAAGGTCCTTCATAAATTAACCCTTTACAAATCAATGGGAATTCTGCCACAGAACTGAACACGTTCCTTGAAATCTGACTTGACAAGGTGAACCCACAGAAGCCTTTCTGACCCTTGATGTAGAACTGTGCAAACCCATTTCCATGTGGAGATATTGTTCCAATAAATTCATTGGAAACTTTTCTGGAGATGTGTGACATTTGGAAAGGCTGGCAGATGAGCTGAGCAGCTTCGAAATATCAAAAAATAGTAACTAAAAGGGAGGTCTCAATCCATGAAATATACGCAGATACTAAGCTATTATAGCATTTCATACCCGAAAACATATAAAAAACTAACAAGATAAAACTTACCAAAACTTGTGCATTGAAACAGACAATACCCACAAGATGCCATTTGCAGTCAAGAGAAAGGCAAACAAAAGTGGAAATTCAGGATTAAGTCCTAATCGCATAAAATGAGCTGTAGCAGACGCTGTCCTCTGGGGAAAGTGTGCACCACCTCCTGTTGCTATTGAGGTCACGTCAAGTGTTGCACGAATCTGCTAATCAGCTCTTGGTAAGCCCTTCACTTCTCCAGTAAATCAAGCACCACAGGAAACGTGATATCTCATGGTTCCTGGGTAATTGTCACCGTGTTAAGCGTAATACCATGAACCATGGATTACACCCTGGGACCCGTCTGATGTGTCCGTAAGGATGCTGGACGTGCTCCCGAGATGCAGAGAAGAGTCATGTTATGACAAGAAAAGGCTGAATGGCCTGACATGTACTGAGGCCCACAGCTGCAGCTGCCAGCCGGCCAGCGTGAAAGAAAGGGAAATTCTCGAAGCTCTCGCTGCGGCTATCCCAGCACCTGAAAAACCTGGGGCTTTTTGTGAGACATCTTTTTGTCTCATGTTGAAGATGTGGCATCTCTATGGGGGTACTAATGTTATGAGACGGGCACACGTGCAATCTCGACTCAAACGGAAAGACAAGTCCTGACATCACAAGTTAAGGCAGAAGGAAGGGAATGACCAAAAACTGGAATATTTCAATGCAGGCACAGGATAGCTTGGTGATTTTAGAAAGGGGTTTGGCTTTTAGAATGGTCAAGACGGATAGGAAGAGCAGCTTCTACCACGAAGAGGAAGTACACGGTTTCCCAGACGCCCAAGAGGTGATTGCAGAGAAGGAACTACAATCCACCACATGTCAACCACTCCAACACAAACAGTGAAAAACCCACGAAAATCAGTTGAGGAGACCATGGCTGCCTGCACAGGTTTTTCATGCAGAAGGAGGGGCCCTGTCGGGGGGAAAATGCCACAAAGGACATTTATTCACGAAAAAGACAAGTGAGCACAATGATGTTGGGTAGGAAGGGGTGAAGCAGCTACCGTCTGAGCGGACACAGGCTGGGTATGATCAGGGCGACTGGCCCTGTGTAGGAAGCTCACCCCAGGGTCCTGAAGGCAACAAGTGCCAGTGGCCAGTGGTCTGGCTGCACAACTAGAGCCCTTTCCCTGGACCAGTTCCATCCCGGCTCTGTCCCTCAACTCAGGAAGTACGCTGAAAGCAAGGGACTGTCCTTTAAATTTCCACTGACACTGGACAATGTCCTGGCCACCCAGAACCCCACGGGTCACCATCAAACGTGTCTTGGCAGCTCACTCGCTCTGGAGGGCAGCAAGTCTAAGTACACCAGCGGAGAAGGGGCCACGAGGACATGTGAAGCTCATGACAAATGCCATTTACAAGAAGGACGGTCATTGCTACCAAAGAGAACAACCTCAGATGAAATATATGAAAGGAAGATTCCGAGGGATGTTTTTATAAACTCCGTCAAGGCCAACACAATAAAGAAATCCCTGCTACAGAAAACTGTCCAAATGACGTGGTCACAGGACCTATGTCACAGCCTATCTGGAAACTCAAGAATGAGACTCTGATTATGGTAAAAAAAAAAAAAAAAAAAAAAAATACGAAAAAGGTTTGGGGGATGCAGAGATTCAAAATGTGTATCCTAAAGAAGGTCGAGTGCAGAGAAAAACCCAGAGGATGTCGCAGAAGACAGCACAGAGAGGAGATCTGGTGAAAACCCCAGAGGTCGAGGAAAGCTGAATGGAAGTGCCATCGCTGGAAAGCCTGCTGCCACCAGATGTGATCCGGCAGAGTCTCAGCTACTCTCCCACATGGACCATTCCATGACAAGGGCGCTGGGACTAAAGCCAGCCAGCCGTCTATGGAGACTTGAGCCAGGAAGGCCCTCCTGAAAAGTTGCAAAGACATTGCCCGCATCCACCACAT
Source organism: Panthera onca (assembly GCF_046562875.1). Taxonomy (NCBI): domain Eukaryota; kingdom Metazoa; phylum Chordata; class Mammalia; order Carnivora; family Felidae; genus Panthera; species Panthera onca. The sequence goes on from NC_138349.1 coordinate 68,532,414, forward strand.
ACAGCCAGGCCCCGAGACCCAAAATTGCCCCATCCAGCGGGTCCTCCCCACCCCATGCAGGTCTGCACATCAGGACATTTGTGAGACCCACCCTCACTTTCCAGACAGCAGATCCTTACCAAGGAGCTCAGTGAATCTCTTCACCTGCCATGCACACGTCTGTGCGTGAAAATCGAGGGAGCATGCAGCCAGTCCACCCGAGACGCACGTGTGTCACTACCACCTAAGGGTTTTTCAGCAGGAACATCGTGTGTGAGACTTTTGTGCACTTGGACAACCTACCCACACACGGACATAAGGGACAAAAGATCTGATATAAAACGAATAATGTGTTTTCCATAAGTAGTCTTTCAAAAAATGACATTACCTTGTAGCATGCCTGTCTCTGTACCTGCCTGGAGAAAATGCCTCTCAGCCTACTCTCACAGGCCTTTTTTGTAATGCAACAATGTGTTCAGACTCTATTAGGAATATGGCTGTAAAATGCAGGCTAGAAAAGCTTTATAACAATTCATTCACCTCTGTATCTCCTAGGCCATGAGGTAGCAAGCGTACTGATTACATTAAGCAATCATGAAGTAGTCACTCTTCAATGTTAATGCATGATTACGCATGTAACAATGTAATTATACAGGAATCTTTCTAATTCCTCCATTTCTGATGACTAGTTCTGGAGATACACTTAAAAACAGCTTAGTGTGTAACCTAAGCCAACACTGATGCGAGTTCTGGTAGAAAATTTATCCTAGAAACAAAACGGAGAAAAAACTTAGGTATGAATACAGCACAGAGCTGTGAACCTGTTTTCTATGTAACTGTTTCCATAGCTTCCTCGACTCGGAGAATATGGTATATATGACATAAAACATACAAATGTTAATGAAATTTTTGTGTTTCTACTAAGGTTTCTGGACAACAGGAGAGTTTGAACACTTAAGATTTCTGGTGAGGAAGTTATACATGGATTTTCAATTGTGGGCAGGATTTAAAACCGGGAACCAAGTTTTTCTAGGATCAGTTGTAGTCATCCGTGGGGAAAAATGGAGAAAGCACTACCATCGTCAACAGAAAAAAGTAAAATAGAATTTTTTTATTTTAATTTTTTAAATGTTATTCTTTATTTCTTAGAGACAGAGACAAAGAGCAGCAAGGGAGGGGCGGAGTGAGAAGGAGACAAGGAATTCAAAGCAGACTCCAGGCTCTGTGTTGTTAGCACAGAGCCAGACTCGGGGGTTACCTCGCCAACACAAAGTTCATGACCCGACCTGAAGTTGGCTGTTTAACCGACTGAGCCACCCAGGAACAGAATAGGAGTAATTTGGAGGTTCCTTGTACACAAAGCAAACCTGTTTCCCCAAAAGAGTTAGTTACTAAGTTGCTCAGCAAAAGCCAGCACAAAGGGCCAACAGGCAGGACACAGTTTCAGAAGAAAGGCCGTCTTCTCAGAGATCGTGGCGTATGGTACACGGATGGGGCAGGATGTCGGCATCTCTGCACAGCGGGAGGCGCTCCCAACACAGCCAAGCTGCTGAGAGGCGAGTGGGGCAGGTGCAGGGAGGACTGCAGGACTCGGTCCCTCCACGAGTCCACCCAAGTGAAGACAGGGTACAGATCTCCAGGGACCTCACACATGGCCTCTGAGACATGCAAGCTCCATGACAGAGTACCCAGGGACCAGCAGGGAGAGGGAAGAGCAGGAAAGAGGCAAAGCCATCTCCCTGGCTTCTGACCACCGGACCAGGTAGCAAGCTGCTACGTTCACAAGAGGAGGCAGAGATGTTTGCAGATTTGTGGCCCATGTGGAACTCAAAGAGCAGACAACCCACCCAGATGGAGCTTCACTATGAGGCGGTCGGAAAGGTGTCCAAGAGACAGAGGGGGGTGGATGAAGAAGAATTCAGGACAGCCGAACCTCCCAAGAAGAATCTCCTCCCCGATTCTGAGTGACTCAGACTCGTGACAAAATCAGCCATCCTGCAGCAGCACTGTGCACACGTTCCCCCTATTCCACCAAACCACACACTCCCATGCCCTTCTATTGCTCTCCGTATAACCACATACGTCTTTGGGTGAGGTACCTGCAGCACATAGTGTTCAGCACCTAGAACAGTGCCTGCCATGCACTCAATAAACAGGTGAACACTTTAGTGTACGCCTTGTACTCACCCAGGTAACTATTACACACATTGCTTTTCAATATTACGTGGTTCTGTGTAGGGTAGAAAGACACAAACTGTCCTGTGCTTTATGTGATGGGTGATATGAGGCGGTTGTACCTGTTGCCTAAAGCACGAATCTTATAGCTCAACCCACACAATAGGAGCCACACTACCCAATGGCGTCTACCCTGCTTCCAGTCGTGTCACCCCCCAACACACTATCCACACAGTAACAGCACCAGCTTTTAAAAATTTTAACATCATGTCAGTCCTTTCCCCTGAGGACACAATGACCCAAGGCCCTTCTCTGAATACCAAATTCCTTACGGGGAAGTTTCTGCCCAACACCAGCGGCCTGGTGCCTCACTTGACTCCACTTCCCCTTCCATAGCTTAAAACAAAGCCACGTTTCTCCTTGATTCTGGCTTTTGGCCCCAGAGACTGCTTGGAGAATGTTCTGTTAGACTCAGATGCTGATGGACCTCTCCAGAAAAAGCCTTTCCTGAACGGCAGTGCGCAAGTAAGCAATTCCTCCTAACTGCGTCATTCTTTCAGATAAACTCAGATGTGCCTCCACCTTCGACTCCGAGGAACACAGATGCCAGATCCCAACTACCACAATGGTGCAGGGTCATAAAGGGGCTCAACAAGGGTGCCTAGTTGTGTCTGTGCAGATGATGCAGGTGCACCAACCCAGAAACCCTTGTTGTCGGGGTTGCACTGTGCAGTTGAGGGGCAATTCATCCCGATTCTGCTTCAGTTTCTGGGTCTCCCGTCCTCTGCCCTTTTGTCCGTACTTCCTCTCTCTCAAAAGTAAATAAATATTACCAAAAAAATTTTTAAAAAGCCAAAACTGATCAAACACTCACAGAATAAGTGTCACCCCATCCACCTCCTCGTCCTGCTTTGCCACATCCAGCCCGTCCCTGCAATGCTTGCCCTGGGCAAGCACATGAAAGGGGAGGAAGGCAGCGGCGGTGGGGTGGGGGGGCCTGAGACACAACATCACCACTCAATGGACGCTGGCTGAGGATGAGCAAACTGACCATTTTAGAACGACGGGTACTAGGCAAGGATTACAGGGTTTCGTTTTCTCCTGCAACAAATGCTGTTGAGCAAAATGTTTACTATGACTTCTCTTTCTTCCCCACCTGTTCTTATACTTGTGAATATTCTGTTAGTCAACCTATCATGAACTGGGAAAGATGATTTCAATCTGAAGCATGTTGGCAGGCATCAAGGAGACACTGAGGTAGTCACAACTGGAAGGAATGAGACCCCAACAAAAGGGAAGCCCGCTGAGCCAACACTAATGTTCAGAGTCCTCTCTCTCTCTCAAGACATGTGAGGATTCTGAATTTCTTCAGGGATTTGAGGCAATATACCAATGAGCAGGAAAGGAAACAAAACAGACAAGCAGAAAATCACTGATAACCAACACTGTACAGCACAGGGAGGTACAGAAAATTACCCCGGCACTCGGCAAACACTGCCTGAGAAGCTGAGCCTTCAATAATCTCATTGTGCTGCGGAGAAAATACCTGGGCTTTTGGACCAAGTCCCAAAGAGGGGTCCTGGAAGACACTCCAGGCCTCGAGATGGACATCCTGGAGGACTACACGGGGGTGGTGAACATTTTGAGCCCCGTTCACACTGAACCTTACAAAGACAGAGGACCGGTGACAAGTCATTCAGGCCTGACTGAGCTCAATAACCATCACACTCAGTGTGTGTGGGATGAAAGGCTGAAGAAAAGCAAGCACACGAAGAGCCTCTATGCTTCTCCATAATGTCCAACACAAAATTTAAAAAAGAAATTAAGAAAAGAAAAAGAATAAATGAAAAGAAATGAAAAAAAGAAACAAAAGAAAGAAAAGAGAAAAGAAAAGGGATGCCTGGGTGGCTCAGTCGGTTAATCATCCCACTTTGGTTCGGGTCATGATTTCACGGTTTTATGATTTGATTCCCGTGTCGAACTCTGTGCTGACATTGAAAAGCATGGAGCCTGCTTTGGATTCTGTGTCTCCCTGTTTGTCTCCATCTCCCATGCTCAAGATTTGTCTCTACCTCTCTCTCAAAATAAATAATATTAAAAAAATCTATTTTAATAAAAAAGAAAAAAAAAAAACAGGGAAAGGCACGAGCATAGCTCAGGTTACTCGTTTAGGTGACCAAAATTTGGTTTCGACCCAGGTTTGTGAGTGTGAGCCCTGTGTTGGTCTCTCTACTGATAGAATGGAGCCTCTCAAGAGTCTCTACGCTCCCCTCCCATCCTCTACCCCGACGCGTACTCTCACTCTCTTTCTGAAAAATAAATAAACATTTTAAAAAACAAGGTTTTACATCATATAGACGAAAAGAAGAAAGAACAGAAAGAGACCAAAGGGAGACACACCGACTGGAAATACGGGATGCAAAGGTCAACTGTCCAACAAGCCTACTTGACAAATGGGAAATTTTCAGAGAATCAAAACAGATTCTAAACCTAAAAATTATCAGAGCTAAAACTAAGAACTCTAGGCGCCTGAATGGCTCATTTGGTTAAGCATCTGACTTCAGGTCAGGTCGTGATCTCGTGATTCGGGAGTTTGAGCCCCGCGTTGGACTCTGTGCTGAGTGCTCAGAGCCTAGAACTTGCTTCGGTATCTGTGTCTAGCTCTCTGTTCTTCCCTTGCTCAAATTCTGTCTTTCCAACATAAATAAGAGTAAAAAAAAAATTTTAGTAAGATTAAGAACTATGGGGGTTAATATCAGACTAAACACAAGTGAAGAGAGCCACAGTGAACTGGAAGATAAGTATGTAAAAATTTATCTAGACCATACACAGAGAAAAAATCAATAGAGAAACCCAAAAGACACACAAAATATGGTTGAAGGGTCCAATGAGAACCTTCAAAGTAGAGAAAACACAGAATGGGGGTTACCAGATCCCTACAAAGAATCAAAACTTTCCAAAACTCATAAAAGAACCATGACAATGACTCCACAAAGAATGCCTGAGGCAAAAAAAAAAGATCCCACCACTAGGAGAGGGGAACAGAATGTACATACCAGTCTGTGGGCTGGTCAGCGGTGGACTGGGGCAGACATCAGCAGACCCCGCCCACCAACGCAAGTTATTCATGACAGCACAGAAGTGCCCCGTAGTTCCGCACAACTCCAAGGACTATCCAACATGACCAAACGGAAGAGTTCCTCTCAAAGAATCTCAAGGAAATGACAGTTCATGAACTGATCGTAAAGGATTTAAACAATATAACAGAAACTGAAATCAGAGTAATAGTCATAAAACTAATCGCTGGGCTCATAAACAGTATACAAGACACCAGAGAGTCTACTGTTACAGAGATCAAGGGACTAAGGAACATACTGGAGGACCTAAAAAATGTTATAAACGAGCTGAAAAATAAAATGGAGAAAACCACAACTCGGATTGAAGATGCAGAGGAGAGAATAGGAGAACTGGAAGAAAAATTTATGGAAAAAGAGGAAGCAGAGAAAAAAGAGATAAAAAGAATCCAGGGGTATGGGGCGAAAATTAGAGAACTGATGCACTGAAGAGAAATAATCTACACATAAGTGGTATTCCAGAGAAGAGAGAAGGAAAGGTGATGAAGGTGTACTTAAAATAATAGTTGAGAACTTCCCAGATCTGGGGAAGGAAAAAGGCATTGAAATCCAAGAGGCACAGAGAACTCCCTTCAGACGTAACTTGAATCCATCTGCACGACATATAATGAAACTGACAAAATAACAAGGATAAAGAGAATATTCTGAAGGCCGTTGGGGATAAACGTGCCCTAACATATAAAGGGACACCGATAAGACTCGTGATGGATCCCTCTACTGAAACATGGCAGGCCAGAAAAGATTGGCAGGAGATCTTCAACGTGATGAACAGAAAAAAATATCCAGCCAAGAATCCTTTATCCAGGAAATCTCTGATTTAGAATGGGAGAGAGAAAGTTCTTTCCAAACAAAACGGAAGGAATTCATCACCACTAAACCAGTCCTACAAAAGATACTAAGGGGGATCCTGTGAGACAAAGTACCAGAGACATTGCTACAAGCACGAAACTTACAGACATCACAATGACTCTACACTCATATCTTTCTACAACACTGAATGTAAATGGACTAAAAGCGCCAACCAAAAGACATAAGGTATCAGAATGGATAGAAAAACGAGACCCAATTATTTGCTGTTTACAAGAGACTCATTTTAGACATGAGGACACCTTCAGATTGAAAGTGAAGGGATGAAAAACTATCATGCTACTGGAAGTCAAAAGAAAGCTGGAGTAACCATACTTAGGCAAACTGGACTCTAAATTAAAGGCTGTAACTAAAGAAGGAAATTTTATAATAATTACAGGGTCTATCCATCAGGAAGAGCTAACAATTATAAATGTCTATGCGCCGAATACGGGAGCCCCCAAATATATAAAACAATTACAAACATAAGCAACCTTACTGATAGAAAGTAGTAATTGCAAAAGACTTTAATACCCCACTTGCAGAAGTGGATACATCATCTAGACACACGGTCAATAAAGAAAAAAGGGCCATGAATGATACATTGGATCAGATGGATTTGACAGATATATTTAGAACTCTGCATCCCAAAGCAACAGAATATACTTTCTTCTCAAGTGCACATGGAATATTCTCCAAGATAGATCACATTCTTGGTCACAAAAGAGTCCTTCTTAAGTATAAAAGAACTGCGATCACACCATGCATATTTTCAGACCACAATGCTATGAAGCTTGAAATCAACAAAAGGAAATCTGGAAAACCTCCAAAAACATGGAGGTTAAAGAACACCCTACTAAAGAAAGAATGGGTCAACCACGTAGGGAAGTATTTAAAAATATATAAAAACAAATGAAAACGAAAACACAACAATCCAAACACTTTGGGATGCAGAGAAGACACTCCTGAGAGGAAATACATTGCAAACCAGGACTATCTCAAGAATAAAGAAAAATCCCAAATAGAAAATCTAACAGAACACCTAAATAAAATACAGGCAGAACAGCAAAGACAGCGTAAACCCAGCAGAAAAAGAGAAATAAAGGTCCGAGCATAAATAAACAATATAGACAATTAACAATATAGAATTTAAAAAATGTAGAGCATATCACAACACGAGTTGTTTTTTTGAAAAAAAACAAACATTGACAAACCTCTAGCCAGGCTTCCCAAAAAGAAAAGGGAGACGACCCAAGTAGATAAAATTATGAATGAAAATGGAATTATTACAACCAATACTTCAGAAATACAAGCAATTATCAGGGAATCATATGAAAAATTATATGCCAACAAACTGGACAACCCAGAAGAAATGGACAAATTCCTAGACACCCACACACTTTCAAAACTCAGAAAGAAATAGAAAACTTGAACAGACCCGTAACCAGCGAAGAAATTAAATCAGTCATCAAAAATCTCCCAATAAGAGTCCAAGACCAGATGGCTTCCCAGGGGAATTCTACCAAGGGTTGAAAGCAGAGATAATACTTATCCTTCTCAAGCTATTCCACAAAATAGAAAGGGAAAGAAAACTTCCAGACTCATTCTATGAAGCCAGTATTACTTTGACAGAGAACCAGTAAAAAAAGAGAACAGGCCAATAACCCTTATGACTATGGATGCAAAAATTCTCAATAGGATACTAGCAAATCGAATTCAAGAGCATATAAAAAGAATGATTCACCATGATCAAGTGGGATTCATTCCTGGGATGCAGGTCGGGTTCAACATTCACAAATAAAAGTGATACATCACGTTAATGAAAGAAAAGATAAGAACCATATGATCCTATCAATCGATGCAGAAAAAGCATTTGACAAAATTCAGCATCGTTTCTTAATAAAAACCCTCGAGAAATGCGGGATAGAAAGAACATACTTAAAAATCATAAACGCCGTTTATGATAAGCCCACAGTTAACATCATCCTCAATGGGGGGAAAACTGAGAGCTTTTTCCCTGAGATCCGGAACACGACAGGGATGTCCACTCTCACCGCTGTCGTTTAACATAGTGTTGGAAGTCCAAGCAACATCAATCAGACAACAAAAGGAAATCAAAGGCATCAAAATTGACAAAGATGAAGTTAAGCTTTCAATTTTTCCAGATGACATGATATTATACATGGAAATTCCAATAGACTCCACCAAAAGTCTACCAGAATGGTAAATGAATTCAGCAAAGTTGCAGGATACAAAATCTATGTACAGAAAGCAGTTGTATTCCTAAGCAATAATAATGAAGCAACAAAAGACAAAAAAACTGATCCCATTCACAATTGAACGAAGAAGCATAAAATACCTAGGAATCAATCTAACCAAAGATGTAAAAGATCTGTATGCTGAAAACTATAGAAAGCTTATGAAGGAAAGGGAAGAAGATACAAAGAAATGGAAAAACGTTCCGTGCTCATGGGTCGGAAGAATATTTTCAAAATGTCAATACTACCCAAAGCTATCTACACATTCAAAGCAATCCCAATCAAAATTGCACCAGAATTCTTCTCGAAGTTAGAACAAGCAATTCTAAAATTCATATGGAACCAATAAAGCCCCGAATAGCCAAAGTAATTTCGAAGAAGTCCAAAGCAGGAGGCATCACAATCGCAGTCTTTAGCCTCTACTACAAAACTATAATCATCAAGACAGCCTAGTGTTGCCAAAAAAGAGACCCATACACCAAAGGAATAGAATTGAAACCCACAAAAATATGGCCAATCCATCTTTAACAAAGGAGGAAGGAATATCCAAGGAAAAAAGACAGTCTGGTTAACAAATGTGGCAGGGCAAACAGGGCAGTAAGATGCAGAAGGTAAGAACTAGACCACTTTCTCAAAACATTCACAAAAAGAAATTCAAAATGGAAAAAAGACCTGAATGTTGGACAGGAAATCATGGCAACCCTAGCGAAGAAAACAGGAAAAGACCATTCTGACTTCAGCTGCAACAATTTCTTACTTGACACATCCCCAAAGGCAAAGGATTTAAAAGCACAAATGAACTATTGGGACCTCATGAAGATAAAAACTTCACAGCAAATAAAAGGCAACCAACGGAATCGGAAAAGATATTTGCAAATGACATATCGGACAAAGGGCTGCTATCCAAAATCTATAAAGAGCTCACCAAATTTCGCTTCGAGAAGCAAATAATCCAGTGTAGAATTTGGCACAAAACATGAATAGACATTTCTCTAACGAAGAAATCCTGATGGCCAGCAGGCACATGAAAAGATGCTTAATGTTGCTCCTCATCAGGGAAATACAAATAAAAACGACACTCGGATATCACCTCCGTCTGTTGGAGTGGCAAAATAAACAATTCAGGAGACTATAGATGCTGGCGAGGATTTGGTGAAACAGGAGCCCTCGTGCACCGTTGGTGGGAATGCAAACTGCTGCAACAACTCTGGAAAACATTGTCAAGTTTCCTCCAAAATTAAAAATAAATCTGAACTATGACACAGCAGTAGCACTGCTAGGAATTTACCCAAGGAATACAGGAGTACTGATGCATAGGGACCCCTGTACCCCAATATTAATAACACCACTCTCAATAGCCAAATTGTGGAAAGAGCCTGAATGTCCAACTGATCAATTGATAAAGAAACTGTGGTTTACATACACAATGGAGTACTACTTTGCAATGAGAATAAAATATGGACCATGGTAGCAATGTGGATGGAACTGGAGAGTGTTAGGGTAAGTGAAAGACAGATACGATATGTGTTCACTCTTATGTGAATCCGGAGAAACTTAAAAGGGACCCATGAAGAAAGCGTAGGATAAAAAAAGAGGTTAGAGTGGGACAGAGCCAAAGCATGAGACTCTTACAAACTGAAAAATAACAGGGTGGATGGGGGGTGGGAGGGAGGGGAGGGTAGGCAATGGGTATTCAGGAGGGCATGTGTTGGGTTGAGCATGGGTGTTGTATGGAACGAAATCTGACAATAAATTTCATATTAAAAGAAAATCAGGATAATATATCATTTCTGGAAAATAGTCCATGTTTTCATTTATTTATTTTTCGTAAGCTCTATACCCAACGTGGGGCTCAAACTTGTGACCCTGAGATCGAGTCCCAAGCTCCACCGATTGAGCCCGACAAGCACCCCTGTCCTTCTCTTATCCAATTCTAATATCTTGAGATTTAAGTCGTTGACTTCACTCTGAAAAGCAGTGAGTCTTACTTGCAGCCAACTGCAAGCAGCACACATCGGAAAAAAAACGAGAGGTGAAAAAAATGGGGATGATGCCTGCCTTTTGAAAAGCATTCCAATCTCAAAGTAATACCGAAAAGAGATCTCACCTTGTTAACGGATTTTGTTTCGGCGATGTTACCGGTTATAATCGAGATACAAAAAGTAACCGCCATGAAAATGACATTCCCATCATGGGACCCAGGAGGAAAGGCGGGCCCCACATTGCAGAGGGCGGCCACCCTCTGGACCCGCTTGGCTTCCACCTCGCGCAGCGTCGTAGCCTTCCTCAGGGTCTGTTGCAGCTTCTGCTCCACCAACTCCAGGGTCTCTTGCAACTGGCGGTTTTGATCTGCAGTCTAGGAAATGAAAACAAAGCATCAAAATGTAGCAAGTTCTCTCTCCTTTTCCATTTTGAATAAAGTGAAACAAATTCTCAATGCAAAGATCTATTGTAAGTTCTGACCGAAGCCAATGTTTTTGGTAAGTGTTTCAGAATAAACATTTCCTTTCTACAAGGAGTCACCCATGGCCTTGGGCCTCATTTCACTGTGCAAAACTTGTCTTGCCAAAGTATTTGCTCTGCTTCAGTATCTTCAGAGAAGTCTTTTAAAAGACAAAATTCCCACAAATTAAAGAAAACCCATCTTCTGGAGGAGCTTTCTCGTTCTTCCTGACAAGTTAACGAGAGAAAGGTCCGGTCTTACATAATTATAGACTCTTGTCTTAGGGCTCACTACATAGGGCATTCTGAGGTGGGCACAACGGCCAGCACAGAGGTTCGGAGAGCATGCCTGATGCCAGAGGAGTTATTTTTGCAAGTGTATGGTTATTCTACAAAAACACTCTCACTCTTGAAAAATAATTCAACCTGGAAAATTTAGACAAGAGATTTTTTTGTTAAAGGACTTTTAGGGACTCCGAGGTGGCTCAGTCAGTTAAGGTTTCACCTTCGGCCTAGGTTATAATCTCATAGCTCATGGGTTCAAGCCCCGCCTCGGGCTCTGTGTTGACAGCTCAGAACCTCGAGTACGTTTTGGATTCTGTGTGTCCCTCCCTCCTTCTCTGGCCTCCCCTGATCATGCTCTCGCTCGGTCGCTCCCTCTCTCAAAAATAAATAAACATTAAAAATATCTAAAGTCCTTTTAAAAATTATGTATAAGGTGAGGTTCTTGCAAGGTTAACATTTAATCCCACAAAATTCTTCCTTCTGTTTGAGTTTAGCTTTGCGTGTGTATACTCACCGGATATCATGCCTTAAAACCCTCAAATAAATAAAATACTTGCTGTATACATCGTATTTCACGATCTGCCTTTTACAGTCATGATTTGGAACACCTTACGTGCTCTCAAACAGCATTCCTGAATGTCATTTTAATGGCTTCCTAATATTTCACTTTTATTGTCATTTTGTGTCTACTGACACATTTTATAAACACACCAGGCAAACTTTGTTTCCAAGAAGCTGGATGAGGTTTTCCTTTTTACTGCCGGATGACTTGAGACAACCAAGGAAGAGACGTGCGGCTTCCCAAAAGACAGGGTCTTGCATCCTCAAGCCAGACTATGCTTCTGCACCTGATATTCTCCCCGATCTCAAGTACTAACCAAAACGGTCGGCTGCCTACAAATTCCTGGCCCCTCACCGCTCTTTTGGAAAGAGTGCTAACAAGCAAAAGTGTAACGTGCAGTTAACACATAAGAAGGAATCAATGAGGGTAGCAACATAACATGCTTACATAACATCTGAAAGATTCCCATGACGTTGAAGTAACCCCGTTTTTCAACACAAGATTTTAACACCCTGAAAATTTTACACTGAGACTAGGTCCTTAACTTCATTTGTAATTAACAAAAGAGGAATGAAGTTCAATGCAACCAACGATGATGCAGAGAGCGTTTCTTTGCGATCTCGTTTTCAAGTTTATCCTTGAGGTCGTGCAGGCAAGTGGCTTCATGCTGTGCCCTGAGACAGTGCTTCTCAAAGGTAGTGATCCTCTGTTGCATGTCTTCCTTCTGGGCCATGGCCTACAGCAGGTATTTCAGAGGAAAGACAGGGAAAGAATTAGTGTACGACACATTAACATACTCCAGACAGAAAAACAGGGTGAAATCCTAATTTACAAAAGGAAAGGAGCATCCTCGGGGCACCTGGGTGGCTCAGCCGGTGACGCTTTGTGAGTTGGGGCCCCGTGTAAGGCTCAGCGCAGACAATGCGGAAGCTTCTTGGGATTTTGACCACTCAGTTAACCAGGCTTATTCTTTCCGATGTGTTCAAAGACAAACGAATAATATAATCTCCCGGACATAAAATCTCCTCCCTCGTTGCCTCCGGACACAAGTGAGGTTTCCACAGTACAGGGCCTTCCATCTGGAGGCACACACCAGAAGACAACCATCATTTTTCCGGGAAAAGGGTGGATGAAATCTCACCCAATTACCACAAAGTTGAAGCAGTGGTGTTAACAAATGGAAACCAAACTCAACCTTTCATATAATTGGTAGTCATCTGTAGCTTAGCCTGTAACAAAACTGTATCACATGGTATCTGACACTGCAAATGGAACAAGAACATTCTGCCCTGCTTTTCTTGTCCACCACCCGAAAGATTCCTCTTCCAGCCTTCTGTTTACTAGGCAATTTATGTCAGCAGTCTCAAGAGTGAAAGTGATGAGTCTTAAGAAATGATTGAATTCTCCGCATATTGAACTCAGCTGCGGGGTTTCCACCCATCTTGGCCAAACAACTCCACTGAAAGGGTTATATAATTTCTGCAAATACTTTTGTTTTAAATTCTTACATGACCTCACCTACACTAAGGTACTAAACAGACTGCATGTGTACATACACGAGGGTCTGAGACGGTCTTCCTGAGTTGGCATTGCTGGGCTGGGGGTGAGGTGTGCGGGGACTGTCCACAAAGGGCAGCTCACAGTGACAGGAGGAGGCACAGGGAAACCATCCTACCCTTACTAGTTTCTGTGACAATGATCAGATTCCCATCGACGACCACACGTGCAGAAGCGGCCGCACTCCTCCATGACCTTACACCAGGACCAGCGGGCTGCCCCTCGCTCACTCTGACCGCCACGACCAGGAGCACGGAACCCCTGGGAGGAGGGCAGGGCGGCAGAGGCAGCCGTGACGGCCCCTCGGCAGAGCCGCCCTCTCACGGTCGTGCCCCCGTAAGCGAGTTGAGACCAACACGCTGGTTCCTACGTGCCGAGTGTGTTCCCAACACGGACCGAGAGCACGGCATGGGCCAAGCTCAGATGGCCCACACTCCACACCCGATGGCACTCCGCCACCTGCCCCCCAGGCCTCAGCAGGGGAGAGCCCAGGGAGGACAGATTCAACCACGCAGATGGAGAGACGGCCCGCCCAAGCCCCGGAGTAACGTTCCGTTCTGCTGCTACTTCTATCAAACTCCACAAGTTCAAACCCGTGGGAAATGAAGGACACACTGGGCAAAGACCGAACAAAACACCCCACGTTTAACTCGATGACGGCGTGGCCATTTCAAATGCCACCGACTTCACGGACATCTCGCTGCAACTTGGTGTTCTTTTCTTCAGAAATGAAGAGGTCCTTCCCTGAGGTGTCTAGGTTCTCTTCCAGCTTGACCACGAGACTGGAGAGGAGAGCCAGGCGCTCTTTCCTCTAGCTCTTCACCTTTGAAAGCCAGAAAGGGAAACAAGGGACGGGCCCCACCGCTAGTCTTGTTTAAAAAACAAGGGAAAAAAAGAAACCCCTCCAATCAAATCCTGTGATGACATCTGGAGCTGAACTCTGAATGTGGCCTTTATATCTTCAACGAAACTATACCCCTTTGTGCCACAAGTAACTGCTCCTCACTTGGAAACAAAGGGATTGAGTTTGTTCTCAGAAGACTTTCGTTAGTCTTTACTGTAGAGTTACCCTAAGGTCCCCTTCGCCTCATATAACATGAGGGAATACTGGTAAGCTCTTTCTCGCTTGCTTTTTTTCACACAGTTGCTTGTTAACAGCTTTCAATTTTACATTGGAGAGAAAACTTCCCCGGAAAAAAGTACACTATGAAATTTGTACCAGCCAATCGATATGCACAACATTTCCACCAACCGCTGTTTTTTAACCATAGAGGTCTGACAAGAATTCAAAGAAGCTTAAAAGGAAACTCCAGTTACACAAACACGCAATGTGTGCCTGATCACACACATCATGTGCACAAGTCAAGAACCGCTGTGGCTAGTCACACCGTTTCTTCCTCCGTTTTGTGGCTCCTGAACATAGAATTCAGGGCCATGAGCATCTCCGGCTAACTGGACAGGCCAGCCTGAGACGTCGCCTGTTGCCTCACCACCGTCATCCGGAGAGATCTCTCGTGCCTGGAGACAAGGAACTCCAAATGTTCTAGCAGCAGCTAGCGGGAGAGGCAAAAAGAATCCGTGTTTCAAGAACACTTTCAATTCCGGGCCTTAAGTTCACCAAATGCAAAACCAAGTCTGAATCCTTTAAATTCAATTCCGAGGTAGGGAGCTGCCCAAGCAATTGTGTTAAAATAGCCTTACTTTTCCTCACAGATCAAACAAGGTCTGAGAAAAATGGGTCCCATCCAACTCCACTGGGACATGTGGACCAAGGGAGAGAATGGTGTCCTGTGTGTAAATACACTGGCACGGCGCCTACTGACCCTGGTCTTATTTCTCTCTGCCTTCATTTCTGTGGTTTCCTCTCTCTGTAAGAGCTCCTCCTTGCAGATGGTGAGCTATCAGTGAGTCCTGCAAACTCCTGGGGTTGGAAACGGGATAAAAGTGGAGAAACAGAGGGGGTCGTTAGCCAGAGCGCACCTGGCTTCCGTGGTTCTCCAGAGTCCACTCACCCTACTCCAATCACCCACAACCTTCAAGTAGCACACACACATAAGTCCCTTCCTCACCAATCACAGGAGTTCCAGGGATTTTTGTAGGAACTGAGACTCAATGGGACAGAGATATTTTCAGGTGCCTTGCAGGTCTATGACAGAGGAAATCTGCTGTTGCCCACTCCCAGCCTCTGGCCCCGTCTGGCAAGCATGTTTGTGGAGCGGCAATGGGGAAAGGCACCGGGACTCAAAAGCTGCTGACAGCCTGAATAACTGGCTCAAAGTCAACCATACAGAATGGACTCTTCAAAAATGATAGTACGACTCGACGAAAGGAAGAGTTTAAGACTTATTTCCTTAGTCAAGCAGGAAACTTTCTGGCAGAAGGATTTCTGAGAGATGCCAGGGCCTACAACACCGCGTGGGGTTTTTCTTCCGTCAATACTGTGCGCCCACCCAGGACATGGCATACATGTGGGCTCCAAGGAGGTGTACGCACACTCTCCAGTCAATCGAGCGCAGAGACTGATGCAAGGCTCAATCCGTGAGCCATGACATCATGAACTGAGCTGAAACCAAGAGTCAGACGCTTAACTTCCTGAGCCACCCAGGCGCCCCAGAGGTTTTTTCCGCTATAGGACAAATGGAATAAAGTTTCTCTTAACTGAAATTCCAAATAAAGAGTGGTTGA
This sequence comes from Panthera onca, assembly GCF_046562875.1. Classification (NCBI taxonomy): domain Eukaryota; kingdom Metazoa; phylum Chordata; class Mammalia; order Carnivora; family Felidae; genus Panthera; species Panthera onca. Next base: position 68,548,337 of record NC_138349.1, read on the forward strand.
CTTCGGCAATTCTAGAAAATCTGTGTATAAACAGGTGACATTCTTCAAGGTCCTTCATAAATTAACCCTTTACAAATCAATGGGAATTCTGCCACAGAACTGAACACGTTCCTTGAAATCTGACTTGACAAGGTGAACCCACAGAAGCCTTTCTGACCCTTGATGTAGAACTGTGCAAACCCATTTCCATGTGGAGATATTGTTCCAATAAATTCATTGGAAACTTTTCTGGAGATGTGTGACATTTGGAAAGGCTGGCAGATGAGCTGAGCAGCTTCGAAATATCAAAAAATAGTAACTAAAAGGGAGGTCTCAATCCATGAAATATACGCAGATACTAAGCTATTATAGCATTTCATACCCGAAAACATATAAAAAACTAACAAGATAAAACTTACCAAAACTTGTGCATTGAAACAGACAATACCCACAAGATGCCATTTGCAGTCAAGAGAAAGGCAAACAAAAGTGGAAATTCAGGATTAAGTCCTAATCGCATAAAATGAGCTGTAGCAGACGCTGTCCTCTGGGGAAAGTGTGCACCACCTCCTGTTGCTATTGAGGTCACGTCAAGTGTTGCACGAATCTGCTAATCAGCTCTTGGTAAGCCCTTCACTTCTCCAGTAAATCAAGCACCACAGGAAACGTGATATCTCATGGTTCCTGGGTAATTGTCACCGTGTTAAGCGTAATACCATGAACCATGGATTACACCCTGGGACCCGTCTGATGTGTCCGTAAGGATGCTGGACGTGCTCCCGAGATGCAGAGAAGAGTCATGTTATGACAAGAAAAGGCTGAATGGCCTGACATGTACTGAGGCCCACAGCTGCAGCTGCCAGCCGGCCAGCGTGAAAGAAAGGGAAATTCTCGAAGCTCTCGCTGCGGCTATCCCAGCACCTGAAAAACCTGGGGCTTTTTGTGAGACATCTTTTTGTCTCATGTTGAAGATGTGGCATCTCTATGGGGGTACTAATGTTATGAGACGGGCACACGTGCAATCTCGACTCAAACGGAAAGACAAGTCCTGACATCACAAGTTAAGGCAGAAGGAAGGGAATGACCAAAAACTGGAATATTTCAATGCAGGCACAGGATAGCTTGGTGATTTTAGAAAGGGGTTTGGCTTTTAGAATGGTCAAGACGGATAGGAAGAGCAGCTTCTACCACGAAGAGGAAGTACACGGTTTCCCAGACGCCCAAGAGGTGATTGCAGAGAAGGAACTACAATCCACCACATGTCAACCACTCCAACACAAACAGTGAAAAACCCACGAAAATCAGTTGAGGAGACCATGGCTGCCTGCACAGGTTTTTCATGCAGAAGGAGGGGCCCTGTCGGGGGGAAAATGCCACAAAGGACATTTATTCACGAAAAAGACAAGTGAGCACAATGATGTTGGGTAGGAAGGGGTGAAGCAGCTACCGTCTGAGCGGACACAGGCTGGGTATGATCAGGGCGACTGGCCCTGTGTAGGAAGCTCACCCCAGGGTCCTGAAGGCAACAAGTGCCAGTGGCCAGTGGTCTGGCTGCACAACTAGAGCCCTTTCCCTGGACCAGTTCCATCCCGGCTCTGTCCCTCAACTCAGGAAGTACGCTGAAAGCAAGGGACTGTCCTTTAAATTTCCACTGACACTGGACAATGTCCTGGCCACCCAGAACCCCACGGGTCACCATCAAACGTGTCTTGGCAGCTCACTCGCTCTGGAGGGCAGCAAGTCTAAGTACACCAGCGGAGAAGGGGCCACGAGGACATGTGAAGCTCATGACAAATGCCATTTACAAGAAGGACGGTCATTGCTACCAAAGAGAACAACCTCAGATGAAATATATGAAAGGAAGATTCCGAGGGATGTTTTTATAAACTCCGTCAAGGCCAACACAATAAAGAAATCCCTGCTACAGAAAACTGTCCAAATGACGTGGTCACAGGACCTATGTCACAGCCTATCTGGAAACTCAAGAATGAGACTCTGATTATGGTAAAAAAAAAAAAAAAAAAAAAAATACGAAAAAGGTTTGGGGGATGCAGAGATTCAAAATGTGTATCCTAAAGAAGGTCGAGTGCAGAGAAAAACCCAGAGGATGTCGCAGAAGACAGCACAGAGAGGAGATCTGGTGAAAACCCCAGAGGTCGAGGAAAGCTGAATGGAAGTGCCATCGCTGGAAAGCCTGCTGCCACCAGATGTGATCCGGCAGAGTCTCAGCTACTCTCCCACATGGACCATTCCATGACAAGGGCGCTGGGACTAAAGCCAGCCAGCCGTCTATGGAGACTTGAGCCAGGAAGGCCCTCCTGAAAAGTTGCAAAGACATTGCCCGCATCCACCACATACAGCCAGGCCCCGAGACCCAAAATTGCCCCATCCAGCGGGTCCTCCCCACCCCATGCAGGTCTGCACATCAGGACATTTGTGAGACCCACCCTCACTTTCCAGACAGCAGATCCTTACCAAGGAGCTCAGTGAATCTCTTCACCTGCCATGCACACGTCTGTGCGTGAAAATCGAGGGAGCATGCAGCCAGTCCACCCGAGACGCACGTGTGTCACTACCACCTAAGGGTTTTTCAGCAGGAACATCGTGTGTGAGACTTTTGTGCACTTGGACAACCTACCCACACACGGACATAAGGGACAAAAGATCTGATATAAAACGAATAATGTGTTTTCCATAAGTAGTCTTTCAAAAAATGACATTACCTTGTAGCATGCCTGTCTCTGTACCTGCCTGGAGAAAATGCCTCTCAGCCTACTCTCACAGGCCTTTTTTGTAATGCAACAATGTGTTCAGACTCTATTAGGAATATGGCTGTAAAATGCAGGCTAGAAAAGCTTTATAACAATTCATTCACCTCTGTATCTCCTAGGCCATGAGGTAGCAAGCGTACTGATTACATTAAGCAATCATGAAGTAGTCACTCTTCAATGTTAATGCATGATTACGCATGTAACAATGTAATTATACAGGAATCTTTCTAATTCCTCCATTTCTGATGACTAGTTCTGGAGATACACTTAAAAACAGCTTAGTGTGTAACCTAAGCCAACACTGATGCGAGTTCTGGTAGAAAATTTATCCTAGAAACAAAACGGAGAAAAAACTTAGGTATGAATACAGCACAGAGCTGTGAACCTGTTTTCTATGTAACTGTTTCCATAGCTTCCTCGACTCGGAGAATATGGTATATATGACATAAAACATACAAATGTTAATGAAATTTTTGTGTTTCTACTAAGGTTTCTGGACAACAGGAGAGTTTGAACACTTAAGATTTCTGGTGAGGAAGTTATACATGGATTTTCAATTGTGGGCAGGATTTAAAACCGGGAACCAAGTTTTTCTAGGATCAGTTGTAGTCATCCGTGGGGAAAAATGGAGAAAGCACTACCATCGTCAACAGAAAAAAGTAAAATAGAATTTTTTTATTTTAATTTTTTAAATGTTATTCTTTATTTCTTAGAGACAGAGACAAAGAGCAGCAAGGGAGGGGCGGAGTGAGAAGGAGACAAGGAATTCAAAGCAGACTCCAGGCTCTGTGTTGTTAGCACAGAGCCAGACTCGGGGGTTACCTCGCCAACACAAAGTTCATGACCCGACCTGAAGTTGGCTGTTTAACCGACTGAGCCACCCAGGAACAGAATAGGAGTAATTTGGAGGTTCCTTGTACACAAAGCAAACCTGTTTCCCCAAAAGAGTTAGTTACTAAGTTGCTCAGCAAAAGCCAGCACAAAGGGCCAACAGGCAGGACACAGTTTCAGAAGAAAGGCCGTCTTCTCAGAGATCGTGGCGTATGGTACACGGATGGGGCAGGATGTCGGCATCTCTGCACAGCGGGAGGCGCTCCCAACACAGCCAAGCTGCTGAGAGGCGAGTGGGGCAGGTGCAGGGAGGACTGCAGGACTCGGTCCCTCCACGAGTCCACCCAAGTGAAGACAGGGTACAGATCTCCAGGGACCTCACACATGGCCTCTGAGACATGCAAGCTCCATGACAGAGTACCCAGGGACCAGCAGGGAGAGGGAAGAGCAGGAAAGAGGCAAAGCCATCTCCCTGGCTTCTGACCACCGGACCAGGTAGCAAGCTGCTACGTTCACAAGAGGAGGCAGAGATGTTTGCAGATTTGTGGCCCATGTGGAACTCAAAGAGCAGACAACCCACCCAGATGGAGCTTCACTATGAGGCGGTCGGAAAGGTGTCCAAGAGACAGAGGGGGGTGGATGAAGAAGAATTCAGGACAGCCGAACCTCCCAAGAAGAATCTCCTCCCCGATTCTGAGTGACTCAGACTCGTGACAAAATCAGCCATCCTGCAGCAGCACTGTGCACACGTTCCCCCTATTCCACCAAACCACACACTCCCATGCCCTTCTATTGCTCTCCGTATAACCACATACGTCTTTGGGTGAGGTACCTGCAGCACATAGTGTTCAGCACCTAGAACAGTGCCTGCCATGCACTCAATAAACAGGTGAACACTTTAGTGTACGCCTTGTACTCACCCAGGTAACTATTACACACATTGCTTTTCAATATTACGTGGTTCTGTGTAGGGTAGAAAGACACAAACTGTCCTGTGCTTTATGTGATGGGTGATATGAGGCGGTTGTACCTGTTGCCTAAAGCACGAATCTTATAGCTCAACCCACACAATAGGAGCCACACTACCCAATGGCGTCTACCCTGCTTCCAGTCGTGTCACCCCCCAACACACTATCCACACAGTAACAGCACCAGCTTTTAAAAATTTTAACATCATGTCAGTCCTTTCCCCTGAGGACACAATGACCCAAGGCCCTTCTCTGAATACCAAATTCCTTACGGGGAAGTTTCTGCCCAACACCAGCGGCCTGGTGCCTCACTTGACTCCACTTCCCCTTCCATAGCTTAAAACAAAGCCACGTTTCTCCTTGATTCTGGCTTTTGGCCCCAGAGACTGCTTGGAGAATGTTCTGTTAGACTCAGATGCTGATGGACCTCTCCAGAAAAAGCCTTTCCTGAACGGCAGTGCGCAAGTAAGCAATTCCTCCTAACTGCGTCATTCTTTCAGATAAACTCAGATGTGCCTCCACCTTCGACTCCGAGGAACACAGATGCCAGATCCCAACTACCACAATGGTGCAGGGTCATAAAGGGGCTCAACAAGGGTGCCTAGTTGTGTCTGTGCAGATGATGCAGGTGCACCAACCCAGAAACCCTTGTTGTCGGGGTTGCACTGTACAGTTGAGGGGCAATTCATCCCGATTCTGCTTCAGTTTCTGGGTCTCCCGTCCTCTGCCCTTTTGTCCGTACTTCCTCTCTCTCAAAAGTAAATAAATATTACCAAAAAAATTTTTAAAAAGCCAAAACTGATCAAACACTCACAGAATAAGTGTCACCCCATCCACCTCCTCGTCCTGCTTTGCCACATCCAGCCCGTCCCTGCAATGCTTGCCCTGGGCAAGCACATGAAAGGGGAGGAAGGCAGCGGCGGTGGGGTGGGGGGGCCTGAGACACAACATCACCACTCAATGGACGCTGGCTGAGGATGAGCAAACTGACCATTTTAGAACGACGGGTACTAGGCAAGGATTACAGGGTTTCGTTTTCTCCTGCAACAAATGCTGTTGAGCAAAATGTTTACTATGACTTCTCTTTCTTCCCCACCTGTTCTTATACTTGTGAATATTCTGTTAGTCAACCTATCATGAACTGGGAAAGATGATTTCAATCTGAAGCATGTTGGCAGGCATCAAGGAGACACTGAGGTAGTCACAACTGGAAGGAATGAGACCCCAACAAAAGGGAAGCCCGCTGAGCCAACACTAATGTTCAGAGTCCTCTCTCTCTCTCAAGACATGTGAGGATTCTGAATTTCTTCAGGGATTTGAGGCAATATACCAATGAGCAGGAAAGGAAACAAAACAGACAAGCAGAAAATCACTGATAACCAACACTGTACAGCACAGGGAGGTACAGAAAATTACCCCGGCACTCGGCAAACACTGCCTGAGAAGCTGAGCCTTCAATAATCTCATTGTGCTGCGGAGAAAATACCTGGGCTTTTGGACCAAGTCCCAAAGAGGGGTCCTGGAAGACACTCCAGGCCTCGAGATGGACATCCTGGAGGACTACACGGGGGTGGTGAACATTTTGAGCCCCGTTCACACTGAACCTTACAAAGACAGAGGACCGGTGACAAGTCATTCAGGCCTGACTGAGCTCAATAACCATCACACTCAGTGTGTGTGGGATGAAAGGCTGAAGAAAAGCAAGCACACGAAGAGCCTCTATGCTTCTCCATAATGTCCAACACAAAATTTAAAAAAGAAATTAAGAAAAGAAAAAGAATAAATGAAAAGAAATGAAAAAAAGAAACAAAAGAAAGAAAAGAGAAAAGAAAAGGGATGCCTGGGTGGCTCAGTCGGTTAATCATCCCACTTTGGTTCGGGTCATGATTTCACGGTTTTATGATTTGATTCCCGTGTCGAACTCTGTGCTGACATTGAAAAGCATGGAGCCTGCTTTGGATTCTGTGTCTCCCTGTTTGTCTCCATCTCCCATGCTCAAGATTTGTCTCTACCTCTCTCTCAAAATAAATAATATTAAAAAAATCTATTTTAATAAAAAAGAAAAAAAAAACAGGGAAAGGCACGAGCATAGCTCAGGTTACTCGTTTAGGTGACCAAAATTTGGTTTCGACCCAGGTTTGTGAGTGTGAGCCCTGTGTTGGTCTCTCTACTGATAGAATGGAGCCTCTCAAGAGTCTCTACGCTCCCCTCCCATCCTCTACCCCGACGCGTACTCTCACTCTCTTTCTGAAAAATAAATAAACATTTTAAAAAACAAGGTTTTACATCATATAGACGAAAAGAAGAAAGAACAGAAAGAGACCAAAGGGAGACACACCGACTGGAAATACGGGATGCAAAGGTCAACTGTCCAACAAGCCTACTTGACAAATGGGAAATTTTCAGAGAATCAAAACAGATTCTAAACCTAAAAATTATCAGAGCTAAAACTAAGAACTCTAGGCGCCTGAATGGCTCATTTGGTTAAGCATCTGACTTCAGGTCAGGTCGTGATCTCGTGATTCGGGAGTTTGAGCCCCGCGTTGGACTCTGTGCTGAGTGCTCAGAGCCTAGAACTTGCTTCGGTATCTGTGTCTAGCTCTCTGTTCTTCCCTTGCTCAAATTCTGTCTTTCCAACATAAATAAGAGTAAAAAAAAAATTTTAGTAAGATTAAGAACTATGGGGGTTAATATCAGACTAAACACAAGTGAAGAGAGCCACAGTGAACTGGAAGATAAGTATGTAAAAATTTATCTAGACCATACACAGAGAAAAAATCAATAGAGAAACCCAAAAGACACACAAAATATGGTTGAAGGGTCCAATGAGAACCTTCAAAGTAGAGAAAACACAGAATGGGGGTTACCAGATCCCTACAAAGAATCAAAACTTTCCAAAACTCATAAAAGAACCATGACAATGACTCCACAAAGAATGCCTGAGGCAAAAAAAAAAGATCCCACCACTAGGAGAGGGGAACAGAATGTACATACCAGTCTGTGGGCTGGTCAGCGGTGGACTGGGGCAGACATCAGCAGACCCCGCCCACCAACGCAAGTTATTCATGACAGCACAGAAGTGCCCCGTAGTTCCGCACAACTCCAAGGACTATCCAACATGACCAAACGGAAGAGTTCCTCTCAAAGAATCTCAAGGAAATGACAGTTCATGAACTGATCGTAAAGGATTTAAACAATATAACAGAAACTGAAATCAGAGTAATAGTCATAAAACTAATCGCTGGGCTCATAAACAGTATACAAGACACCAGAGAGTCTACTGTTACAGAGATCAAGGGACTAAGGAACATACTGGAGGACCTAAAAAATGTTATAAACGAGCTGAAAAATAAAATGGAGAAAACCACAACTCGGATTGAAGATGCAGAGGAGAGAATAGGAGAACTGGAAGAAAAATTTATGGAAAAAGAGGAAGCAGAGAAAAAAGAGATAAAAAGAATCCAGGGGTATGGGGCGAAAATTAGAGAACTGATGCACTGAAGAGAAATAATCTACACATAAGTGGTATTCCAGAGAAGAGAGAAGGAAAGGTGATGAAGGTGTACTTAAAATAATAGTTGAGAACTTCCCAGATCTGGGGAAGGAAAAAGGCATTGAAATCCAAGAGGCACAGAGAACTCCCTTCAGACGTAACTTGAATCCATCTGCACGACATATAATGAAACTGACAAAATAACAAGGATAAAGAGAATATTCTGAAGGCCGTTGGGGATAAACGTGCCCTAACATATAAAGGGACACCGATAAGACTCGTGATGGATCCCTCTACTGAAACATGGCAGGCCAGAAAAGATTGGCAGGAGATCTTCAACGTGATGAACAGAAAAAAATATCCAGCCAAGAATCCTTTATCCAGGAAATCTCTGATTTAGAATGGGAGAGAGAAAGTTCTTTCCAAACAAAACGGAAGGAATTCATCACCACTAAACCAGTCCTACAAAAGATACTAAGGGGGATCCTGTGAGACAAAGTACCAGAGACATTGCTACAAGCACGAAACTTACAGACATCACAATGACTCTACACTCATATCTTTCTACAACACTGAATGTAAATGGACTAAAAGCGCCAACCAAAAGACATAAGGTATCAGAATGGATAGAAAAACGAGACCCAATTATTTGCTGTTTACAAGAGACTCATTTTAGACATGAGGACACCTTCAGATTGAAAGTGAAGGGATGAAAAACTATCATGCTACTGGAAGTCAAAAGAAAGCTGGAGTAACCATACTTAGGCAAACTGGACTCTAAATTAAAGGCTGTAACTAAAGAAGGAAATTTTATAATAATTACAGGGTCTATCCATCAGGAAGAGCTAACAATTATAAATGTCTATGCGCCGAATACGGGAGCCCCCAAATATATAAAACAATTACAAACATAAGCAACCTTACTGATAGAAAGTAGTAATTGCAAAAGACTTTAATACCCCACTTGCAGAAGTGGATACATCATCTAGACACACGGTCAATAAAGAAAAAAGGGCCATGAATGATACATTGGATCAGATGGATTTGACAGATATATTTAGAACTCTGCATCCCAAAGCAACAGAATATACTTTCTTCTCAAGTGCACATGGAATATTCTCCAAGATAGATCACATTCTTGGTCACAAAAGAGTCCTTCTTAAGTATAAAAGAACTGCGATCACACCATGCATATTTTCAGACCACAATGCTATGAAGCTTGAAATCAACAAAAGGAAATCTGGAAAACCTCCAAAAACATGGAGGTTAAAGAACACCCTACTAAAGAAAGAATGGGTCAACCACGTAGGGAAGTATTTAAAAATATATAAAAACAAATGAAAACGAAAACACAACAATCCAAACACTTTGGGATGCAGAGAAGACACTCCTGAGAGGAAATACATTGCAAACCAGGACTATCTCAAGAATAAAGAAAAATCCCAAATAGAAAATCTAACAGAACACCTAAATAAAATACAGGCAGAACAGCAAAGACAGCGTAAACCCAGCAGAAAAAGAGAAATAAAGGTCCGAGCATAAATAAACAATATAGACAATTAACAATATAGAATTTAAAAAATGTAGAGCATATCACAACACGAGTTGTTTTTTTGAAAAAAAACAAACATTGACAAACCTCTAGCCAGGCTTCCCAAAAAGAAAAGGGAGACGACCCAAGTAGATAAAATTATGAATGAAAATGGAATTATTACAACCAATACTTCAGAAATACAAGCAATTATCAGGGAATCATATGAAAAATTATATGCCAACAAACTGGACAACCCAGAAGAAATGGACAAATTCCTAGACACCCACACACTTTCAAAACTCAGAAAGAAATAGAAAACTTGAACAGACCCGTAACCAGCGAAGAAATTAAATCAGTCATCAAAAATCTCCCAATAAGAGTCCAAGACCAGATGGCTTCCCAGGGGAATTCTACCAAGGGTTGAAAGCAGAGATAATACTTATCCTTCTCAAGCTATTCCACAAAATAGAAAGGGAAAGAAAACTTCCAGACTCATTCTATGAAGCCAGTATTACTTTGACAGAGAACCAGTAAAAAAAGAGAACAGGCCAATAACCCTTATGACTATGGATGCAAAAATTCTCAATAGGATACTAGCAAATCGAATTCAAGAGCATATAAAAAGAATGATTCACCATGATCAAGTGGGATTCATTCCTGGGATGCAGGTCGGGTTCAACATTCACAAATAAAAGTGATACATCACGTTAATGAAAGAAAAGATAAGAACCATATGATCCTATCAATCGATGCAGAAAAAGCATTTGACAAAATTCAGCATCGTTTCTTAATAAAAACCCTCGAGAAATGCGGGATAGAAAGAACATACTTAAAAATCATAAACGCCGTTTATGATAAGCCCACAGTTAACATCATCCTCAATGGGGGGAAAACTGAGAGCTTTTTCCCTGAGATCCGGAACACGACAGGGATGTCCACTCTCACCGCTGTCGTTTAACATAGTGTTGGAAGTCCAAGCAACATCAATCAGACAACAAAAGGAAATCAAAGGCATCAAAATTGACAAAGATGAAGTTAAGCTTTCAATTTTTCCAGATGACATGATATTATACATGGAAATTCCAATAGACTCCACCAAAAGTCTACCAGAATGGTAAATGAATTCAGCAAAGTTGCAGGATACAAAATCTATGTACAGAAAGCAGTTGTATTCCTAAGCAATAATAATGAAGCAACAAAAGACAAAAAAACTGATCCCATTCACAATTGAACGAAGAAGCATAAAATACCTAGGAATCAATCTAACCAAAGATGTAAAAGATCTGTATGCTGAAAACTATAGAAAGCTTATGAAGGAAAGGGAAGAAGATACAAAGAAATGGAAAAACGTTCCGTGCTCATGGGTCGGAAGAATATTTTCAAAATGTCAATACTACCCAAAGCTATCTACACATTCAAAGCAATCCCAATCAAAATTGCACCAGAATTCTTCTCGAAGTTAGAACAAGCAATTCTAAAATTCATATGGAACCAATAAAGCCCCGAATAGCCAAAGTAATTTCGAAGAAGTCCAAAGCAGGAGGCATCACAATCGCAGTCTTTAGCCTCTACTACAAAACTATAATCATCAAGACAGCCTAGTGTTGCCAAAAAAGAGACCCATACACCAAAGGAATAGAATTGAAACCCACAAAAATATGGCCAATCCATCTTTAACAAAGGAGGAAGGAATATCCAAGGAAAAAAGACAGTCTGGTTAACAAATGTGGCAGGGCAAACAGGGCAGTAAGATGCAGAAGGTAAGAACTAGACCACTTTCTCAAAACATTCACAAAAAGAAATTCAAAATGGAAAAAAGACCTGAATGTTGGACAGGAAATCATGGCAACCCTAGCGAAGAAAACAGGAAAAGACCATTCTGACTTCAGCTGCAACAATTTCTTACTTGACACATCCCCAAAGGCAAAGGATTTAAAAGCACAAATGAACTATTGGGACCTCATGAAGATAAAAACTTCACAGCAAATAAAAGGCAACCAACGGAATCGGAAAAGATATTTGCAAATGACATATCGGACAAAGGGCTGCTATCCAAAATCTATAAAGAGCTCACCAAATTTCGCTTCGAGAAGCAAATAATCCAGTGTAGAATTTGGCACAAAACATGAATAGACATTTCTCTAACGAAGAAATCCTGATGGCCAGCAGGCACATGAAAAGATGCTTAATGTTGCTCCTCATCAGGGAAATACAAATAAAAACGACACTCGGATATCACCTCCGTCTGTTGGAGTGGCAAAATAAACAATTCAGGAGACTATAGATGCTGGCGAGGATTTGGTGAAACAGGAGCCCTCGTGCACCGTTGGTGGGAATGCAAACTGCTGCAACAACTCTGGAAAACATTGTCAAGTTTCCTCCAAAATTAAAAATAAATCTGAACTATGACACAGCAGTAGCACTGCTAGGAATTTACCCAAGGAATACAGGAGTACTGATGCATAGGGACCCCTGTACCCCAATATTAATAACACCACTCTCAATAGCCAAATTGTGGAAAGAGCCTGAATGTCCAACTGATCAATTGATAAAGAAACTGTGGTTTACATACACAATGGAGTACTACTTTGCAATGAGAATAAAATATGGACCATGGTAGCAATGTGGATGGAACTGGAGAGTGTTAGGGTAAGTGAAAGACAGATACGATATGTGTTCACTCTTATGTGAATCCGGAGAAACTTAAAAGGGACCCATGAAGAAAGCGTAGGATAAAAAAAGAGGTTAGAGTGGGACAGAGCCAAAGCATGAGACTCTTACAAACTGAAAAATAACAGGGTGGATGGGGGGTGGGAGGGAGGGGAGGGTAGGCAATGGGTATTCAGGAGGGCATGTGTTGGGTTGAGCATGGGTGTTGTATGGAACGAAATCTGACAATAAATTTCATATTAAAAGAAAATCAGGATAATATATCATTTCTGGAAAATAGTCCATGTTTTCATTTATTTATTTTTCGTAAGCTCTATACCCAACGTGGGGCTCAAACTTGTGACCCTGAGATCGAGTCCCAAGCTCCACCGATTGAGCCCGACAAGCACCCCTGTCCTTCTCTTATCCAATTCTAATATCTTGAGATTTAAGTCGTTGACTTCACTCTGAAAAGCAGTGAGTCTTACTTGCAGCCAACTGCAAGCAGCACACATCGGAAAAAAAACGAGAGGTGAAAAAAATGGGGATGATGCCTGCCTTTTGAAAAGCATTCCAATCTCAAAGTAATACCGAAAAGAGATCTCACCTTGTTAACGGATTTTGTTTCGGCGATGTTACCGGTTATAATCGAGATACAAAAAGTAACCGCCATGAAAATGACATTCCCATCATGGGACCCAGGAGGAAAGGCGGGCCCCACATTGCAGAGGGCGGCCACCCTCTGGACCCGCTTGGCTTCCACCTCGCGCAGCGTCGTAGCCTTCCTCAGGGTCTGTTGCAGCTTCTGCTCCACCAACTCCAGGGTCTCTTGCAACTGGCGGTTTTGATCTGCAGTCTAGGAAATGAAAACAAAGCATCAAAATGTAGCAAGTTCTCTCTCCTTTTCCATTTTGAATAAAGTGAAACAAATTCTCAATGCAAAGATCTATTGTAAGTTCTGACCGAAGCCAATGTTTTTGGTAAGTGTTTCAGAATAAACATTTCCTTTCTACAAGGAGTCACCCATGGCCTTGGGCCTCATTTCACTGTGCAAAACTTGTCTTGCCAAAGTATTTGCTCTGCTTCAGTATCTTCAGAGAAGTCTTTTAAAAGACAAAATTCCCACAAATTAAAGAAAACCCATCTTCTGGAGGAGCTTTCTCGTTCTTCCTGACAAGTTAACGAGAGAAAGGTCCGGTCTTACATAATTATAGACTCTTGTCTTAGGGCTCACTACATAGGGCATTCTGAGGTGGGCACAACGGCCAGCACAGAGGTTCGGAGAGCATGCCTGATGCCAGAGGAGTTATTTTTGCAAGTGTATGGTTATTCTACAAAAACACTCTCACTCTTGAAAAATAATTCAACCTGGAAAATTTAGACAAGAGATTTTTTTGTTAAAGGACTTTTAGGGACTCCGAGGTGGCTCAGTCAGTTAAGGTTTCACCTTCGGCCTCGGTTATAATCTCATAGCTCATGGGTTCAAGCCCCGCCTCGGGCTCTGTGTTGACAGCTCAGAACCTCGAGTACGTTTTGGATTCTGTGTGTCCCTCCCTCCTTCTCTGGCCTCCCCTGATCATGCTCTCGCTCGGTCGCTCCCTCTCTCAAAAATAAATAAACATTAAAAATATCTAAAGTCCTTTTAAAAATTATGTATAAGGTGAGGTTCTTGCAAGGTTAACATTTAATCCCACAAAATTCTTCCTTCTGTTTGAGTTTAGCTTTGCGTGTGTATACTCACCGGATATCATGCCTTAAAACCCTCAAATAAATAAAATACTTGCTGTATACATCGTATTTCACGATCTGCCTTTTACAGTCATGATTTGGAACACCTTACGTGCTCTCAAACAGCATTCCTGAATGTCATTTTAATGGCTTCCTAATATTTCACTTTTATTGTCATTTTGTGTCTACTGACACATTTTATAAACACACCAGGCAAACTTTGTTTCCAAGAAGCTGGATGAGGTTTTCCTTTTTACTGCCGGATGACTTGAGACAACCAAGGAAGAGACGTGCGGCTTCCCAAAAGACAGGGTCTTGCATCCTCAAGCCAGACTATGCTTCTGCACCTGATATTCTCCCCGATCTCAAGTACTAACCAAAACGGTCGGCTGCCTACAAATTCCTGGCCCCTCACCGCTCTTTTGGAAAGAGTGCTAACAAGCAAAAGTGTAACGTGCAGTTAACACATAAGAAGGAATCAATGAGGGTAGCAACATAACATGCTTACATAACATCTGAAAGATTCCCATGACGTTGAAGTAACCCCGTTTTTCAACACAAGATTTTAACACCCTGAAAATTTTACACTGAGACTAGGTCCTTAACTTCATTTGTAATTAACAAAAGAGGAATGAAGTTCAATGCAACCAACGATGATGCAGAGAGCGTTTCTTTGCGATCTCGTTTTCAAGTTTATCCTTGAGGTCGTGCAGGCAAGTGGCTTCATGCTGTGCCCTGAGACAGTGCTTCTCAAAGGTAGTGATCCTCTGTTGCATGTCTTCCTTCTGGGCCATGGCCTACAGCAGGTATTTCAGAGGAAAGACAGGGAAAGAATTAGTGTACGACACATTAACATACTCCAGACAGAAAAACAGGGTGAAATCCTAATTTACAAAAGGAAAGGAGCATCCTCGGGGCACCTGGGTGGCTCAGCCGGTGACGCTTTGTGAGTTGGGGCCCCGTGTAAGGCTCAGCGCAGACAATGCGGAAGCTTCTTGGGATTTTGACCACTCAGTTAACCAGGCTTATTCTTTCCGATGTGTTCAAAGACAAACGAATAATATAATCTCCCGGACATAAAATCTCCTCCCTCGTTGCCTCCGGACACAAGTGAGGTTTCCACAGTACAGGGCCTTCCATCTGGAGGCACACACCAGAAGACAACCATCATTTTTCCGGGAAAAGGGTGGATGAAATCTCACCCAATTACCACAAAGTTGAAGCAGTGGTGTTAACAAATGGAAACCAAACTCAACCTTTCATATAATTGGTAGTCATCTGTAGCTTAGCCTGTAACAAAACTGTATCACATGGTATCTGACACTGCAAATGGAACAAGAACATTCTGCCCTGCTTTTCTTGTCCACCACCCGAAAGATTCCTCTTCCAGCCTTCTGTTTACTAGGCAATTTATGTCAGCAGTCTCAAGAGTGAAAGTGATGAGTCTTAAGAAATGATTGAATTCTCCGCATATTGAACTCAGCTGCGGGGTTTCCACCCATCTTGGCCAAACAACTCCACTGAAAGGGTTATATAATTTCTGCAAATACTTTTGTTTTAAATTCTTACATGACCTCACCTACACTAAGGTACTAAACAGACTGCATGTGTACATACACGAGGGTCTGAGACGGTCTTCCTGAGTTGGCATTGCTGGGCTGGGGGTGAGGTGTGCGGGGACTGTCCACAAAGGGCAGCTCACAGTGACAGGAGGAGGCACAGGGAAACCATCCTACCCTTACTAGTTTCTGTGACAATGATCAGATTCCCATCGACGACCACACGTGCAGAAGCGGCCGCACTCCTCCATGACCTTACACCAGGACCAGCGGGCTGCCCCTCGCTCACTCTGACCGCCACGACCAGGAGCACGGAACCCCTGGGAGGAGGGCAGGGCGGCAGAGGCAGCCGTGACGGCCCCTCGGCAGAGCCGCCCTCTCACGGTCGTGCCCCCGTAAGCGAGTTGAGACCAACACGCTGGTTCCTACGTGCCGAGTGTGTTCCCAACACGGACCGAGAGCACGGCATGGGCCAAGCTCAGATGGCCCACACTCCACACCCGATGGCACTCCGCCACCTGCCCCCCAGGCCTCAGCAGGGGAGAGCCCAGGGAGGACAGATTCAACCACGCAGATGGAGAGACGGCCCGCCCAAGCCCCGGAGTAACGTTCCGTTCTGCTGCTACTTCTATCAAACTCCACAAGTTCAAACCCGTGGGAAATGAAGGACACACTGGGCAAAGACCGAACAAAACACCCCACGTTTAACTCGATGACGGCGTGGCCATTTCAAATGCCACCGACTTCACGGACATCTCGCTGCAACTTGGTGTTCTTTTCTTCAGAAATGAAGAGGTCCTTCCCTGAGGTGTCTAGGTTCTCTTCCAGCTTGACCACGAGACTGGAGAGGAGAGCCAGGCGCTCTTTCCTCTAGCTCTTCACCTTTGAAAGCCAGAAAGGGAAACAAGGGACGGGCCCCACCGCTAGTCTTGTTTAAAAAACAAGGGAAAAAAAGAAACCCCTCCAATCAAATCCTGTGATGACATCTGGAGCTGAACTCTGAATGTGGCCTTTATATCTTCAACGAAACTATACCCCTTTGTGCCACAAGTAACTGCTCCTCACTTGGAAACAAAGGGATTGAGTTTGTTCTCAGAAGACTTTCGTTAGTCTTTACTGTAGAGTTACCCTAAGGTCCCCTTCGCCTCATATAACATGAGGGAATACTGGTAAGCTCTTTCTCGCTTGCTTTTTTTCACACAGTTGCTTGTTAACAGCTTTCAATTTTACATTGGAGAGAAAACTTCCCCGGAAAAAAGTACACTATGAAATTTGTACCAGCCAATCGATATGCACAACATTTCCACCAACCGCTGTTTTTTAACCATAGAGGTCTGACAAGAATTCAAAGAAGCTTAAAAGGAAACTCCAGTTACACAAACACGCAATGTGTGCCTGATCACACACATCATGTGCACAAGTCAAGAACCGCTGTGGCTAGTCACACCGTTTCTTCCTCCGTTTTGTGGCTCCTGAACATAGAATTCAGGGCCATGAGCATCTCCGGCTAACTGGACAGGCCAGCCTGAGACGTCGCCTGTTGCCTCACCACCGTCATCCGGAGAGATCTCTCGTGCCTGGAGACAAGGAACTCCAAATGTTCTAGCAGCAGCTAGCGGGAGAGGCAAAAAGAATCCGTGTTTCAAGAACACTTTCAATTCCGGGCCTTAAGTTCACCAAATGCAAAACCAAGTCTGAATCCTTTAAATTCAATTCCGAGGTAGGGAGCTGCCCAAGCAATTGTGTTAAAATAGCCTTACTTTTCCTCACAGATCAAACAAGGTCTGAGAAAAATGGGTCCCATCCAACTCCACTGGGACATGTGGACCAAGGGAGAGAATGGTGTCCTGTGTGTAAATACACTGGCACGGCGCCTACTGACCCTGGTCTTATTTCTCTCTGCCTTCATTTCTGTGGTTTCCTCTCTCTGTAAGAGCTCCTCCTTGCAGATGGTGAGCTATCAGTGAGTCCTGCAAACTCCTGGGGTTGGAAACGGGATAAAAGTGGAGAAACAGAGGGGGTCGTTAGCCAGAGCGCACCTGGCTTCCGTGGTTCTCCAGAGTCCACTCACCCTACTCCAATCACCCACAACCTTCAAGTAGCACACACACATAAGTCCCTTCCTCACCAATCACAGGAGTTCCAGGGATTTTTGTAGGAACTGAGACTCAATGGGACAGAGATATTTTCAGGTGCCTTGCAGGTCTATGACAGAGGAAATCTGCTGTTGCCCACTCCCAGCCTCTGGCCCCGTCTGGCAAGCATGTTTGTGGAGCGGCAATGGGGAAAGGCACCGGGACTCAAAAGCTGCTGACAGCCTGAATAACTGGCTCAAAGTCAACCATACAGAATGGACTCTTCAAAAATGATAGTACGACTCGACGAAAGGAAGAGTTTAAGACTTATTTCCTTAGTCAAGCAGGAAACTTTCTGGCAGAAGGATTTCTGAGAGATGCCAGGGCCTACAACACCGCGTGGGGTTTTTCTTCCGTCAATACTGTGCGCCCACCCAGGACATGGCATACATGTGGGCTCCAAGGAGGTGTACGCACACTCTCCAGTCAATCGAGCGCAGAGACTGATGCAAGGCTCAATCCGTGAGCCATGACATCATGAACTGAGCTGAAACCAAGAGTCAGACGCTTAACTTCCTGAGCCACCCAGGCGCCCCAGAGGTTTTTTCCGCTATAGGACAAATGGAATAAAGTTTCTCTTAACTGAAATTCCAAATAAAGAGTGGTTGACTTCGGCAATTCTAGAAAATCTGTGTATAAACAGGTGACATTCTTCAAGGTCCTTCATAAATTAACCCTTTACAAATCAATGGGAATTCTGCCACAGAACTGAACACGTTCCTTGAAATCTGACTTGACAAGGTGAACCCACAGAAGCCTTTCTGACCCTTGATGTAGAACTGTGCAAACCCATTTCCATGTGGAGATATTGTTCCAATAAATTCATTGGAAACTTTTCTGGAGATGTGTGACATTTGGAAAGGCTGGCAGATGAGCTGAGCAGCTTCGAAATATCAAAAAATAGTAACTAAAAGGGAGGTCTCAATCCATGAAATATACGCAGATACTAAGCTATTATAGCATTTCATACCCGAAAACATATAAAAAACTAACAAGATAAAACTTACCAAAACTTGTGCATTGAAACAGACAATACCCACAAGATGCCATTTGCAGTCAAGAGAAAGGCAAACAAAAGTGGAAATTCAGGATTAAGTCCTAATCGCATAAAATGAGCTGTAGCAGACGCTGTCCTCTGGGGAAAGTGTGCACCACCTCCTGTTGCTATTGAGGTCACGTCAAGTGTTGCACGAATCTGCTAATCAGCTCTTGGTAAGCCCTTCACTTCTCCAGTAAATCAAGCACCACAGGAAACGTGATATCTCATGGTTCCTGGGTAATTGTCACCGTGTTAAGCGTAATACCATGAACCATGGATTACACCCTGGGACCCGTCTGATGTGTCCGTAAGGATGCTGGACGTGCTCCCGAGATGCAGAGAAGAGTCATGTTATGACAAGAAAAGGCTGAATGGCCTGACATGTACTGAGGCCCACAGCTGCAGCTGCCAGCCGGCCAGCGTGAAAGAAAGGGAAATTCTCGAAGCTCTCGCTGCGGCTATCCCAGCACCTGAAAAACCTGGGGCTTTTTGTGAGACATCTTTTTGTCTCATGTTGAAGATGTGGCATCTCTATGGGGGTACTAATGTTATGAGACGGGCACACGTGCAATCTCGACTCAAACGGAAAGACAAGTCCTGACATCACAAGTTAAGGCAGAAGGAAGGGAATGACCAAAAACTGGAATATTTCAATGCAGGCACAGGATAGCTTGGTGATTTTAGAAAGGGGTTTGGCTTTTAGAATGGTCAAGACGGATAGGAAGAGCAGCTTCTACCACGAAGAGGAAGTACACGGTTTCCCAGACGCCCAAGAGGTGATTGCAGAGAAGGAACTACAATCCACCACATGTCAACCACTCCAACACAAACAGTGAAAAACCCACGAAAATCAGTTGAGGAGACCATGGCTGCCTGCACAGGTTTTTCATGCAGAAGGAGGGGCCCTGTCGGGGGGAAAATGCCACAAAGGACATTTATTCACGAAAAAGACAAGTGAGCACAATGATGTTGGGTAGGAAGGGGTGAAGCAGCTACCGTCTGAGCGGACACAGGCTGGGTATGATCAGGGCGACTGGCCCTGTGTAGGAAGCTCACCCCAGGGTCCTGAAGGCAACAAGTGCCAGTGGCCAGTGGTCTGGCTGCACAACTAGAGCCCTTTCCCTGGACCAGTTCCATCCCGGCTCTGTCCCTCAACTCAGGAAGTACGCTGAAAGCAAGGGACTGTCCTTTAAATTTCCACTGACACTGGACAATGTCCTGGCCACCCAGAACCCCACGGGTCACCATCAAACGTGTCTTGGCAGCTCACTCGCTCTGGAGGGCAGCAAGTCTAAGTACACCAGCGGAGAAGGGGCCACGAGGACATGTGAAGCTCATGACAAATGCCATTTACAAGAAGGACGGTCATTGCTACCAAAGAGAACAACCTCAGATGAAATATATGAAAGGAAGATTCCGAGGGATGTTTTTATAAACTCCGTCAAGGCCAACACAATAAAGAAATCCCTGCTACAGAAAACTGTCCAAATGACGTGGTCACAGGACCTATGTCACAGCCTATCTGGAAACTCAAGAATGAGACTCTGATTATGGTAAAAAAAAAAAAAAAAAAAAAAATACGAAAAAGGTTTGGGGGATGCAGAGATTCAAAATGTGTATCCTAAAGAAGGTCGAGTGCAGAGAAAAACCCAGAGGATGTCGCAGAAGACAGCACAGAGAGGAGATCTGGTGAAAACCCCAGAGGTCGAGGAAAGCTGAATGGAAGTGCCATCGCTGGAAAGCCTGCTGCCACCAGATGTGATCCGGCAGAGTCTCAGCTACTCTCCCACATGGACCATTCCATGACAAGGGCGCTGGGACTAAAGCCAGCCAGCCGTCTATGGAGACTTGAGCCAGGAAGGCCCTCCTGAAAAGTTGCAAAGACATTGCCCGCATCCACCACATACAGCCAGGCCCCGAGACCCAAAATTGCCCCATCCAGCGGGTCCTCCCCACCCCATGCAGGTCTGCACATCAGGACATTTGTGAGACCCACCCTCACTTTCCAGACAGCAGATCCTTACCAAGGAGCTCAGTGAATCTCTTCACCTGCCATGCACACGTCTGTGCGTGAAAATCGAGGGAGCATGCAGCCAGTCCACCCGAGACGCACGTGTGTCACTACCACCTAAGGGTTTTTCAGCAGGAACATCGTGTGTGAGACTTTTGTGCACTTGGACAACCTACCCACACACGGACATAAGGGACAAAAGATCTGATATAAAACGAATAATGTGTTTTCCATAAGTAGTCTTTCAAAAAATGACATTACCTTGTAGCATGCCTGTCTCTGTACCTGCCTGGAGAAAATGCCTCTCAGCCTACTCTCACAGGCCTTTTTTGTAATGCAACAATGTGTTCAGACTCTATTAGGAATATGGCTGTAAAATGCAGGCTAGAAAAGCTTTATAACAATTCATTCACCTCTGTATCTCCTAGGCCATGAGGTAGCAAGCGTACTGATTACATTAAGCAATCATGAAGTAGTCACTCTTCAATGTTAATGCATGATTACGCATGTAACAATGTAATTATACAGGAATCTTTCTAATTCCTCCATTTCTGATGACTAGTTCTGGAGATACACTTAAAAACAGCTTAGTGTGTAACCTAAGCCAACACTGATGCGAGTTCTGGTAGAAAATTTATCCTAGAAACAAAACGGAGAAAAAACTTAGGTATGAATACAGCACAGAGCTGTGAACCTGTTTTCTATGTAACTGTTTCCATAGCTTCCTCGACTCGGAGAATATGGTATATATGACATAAAACATACAAATGTTAATGAAATTTTTGTGTTTCTACTAAGGTTTCTGGACAACAGGAGAGTTTGAACACTTAAGATTTCTGGTGAGGAAGTTATACATGGATTTTCAATTGTGGGCAGGATTTAAAACCGAGAACCAAGTTTTTCTAGGATCAGTTGTAGTCATCCGTGGGGAAAAATGGAGAAAGCACTACCATCGTCAACAGAAAAAAGTAAAATAGAATTTTTTTATTTTAATTTTTTAAATGTTATTCTTTATTTCTTAGAGACAGAGACAAAGAGCAGCAAGGGAGGGGCGGAGTGAGAAGGAGACAAGGAATTCAAAGCAGACTCCAGGCTCTGTGTTGTTAGCACAGAGCCAGACTCGGGGGTTACCTCGCCAACACAAAGTTCATGACCCGACCTGAAGTTGGCTGTTTAACCGACTGAGCCACCCAGGAACAGAATAGGAGTAATTTGGAGGTTCCTTGTACACAAAGCAAACCTGTTTCCCCAAAAGAGTTAGTTACTAAGTTGCTCAGCAAAAGCCAGCACAAAGGGCCAACAGGCAGGACACAGTTTCAGAAGAAAGGCCGTCTTCTCAGAGATCGTGGCGTATGGTACACCGATGGGGCAGGATGTCGGCATCTCTGCACAGCGGGAGGCGCTCCCAACACAGCCAAGCTGCTGAGAGGCGAGTGGGGCAGGTGCAGGGAGGACTGCAGGACTCGGTCCCTCCACGAGTCCACCCAAGTGAAGACAGGGTACAGATCTCCAGGGACCTCACACATGGCCTCTGAGACATGCAAGCTCCATGACAGAGTACCCAGGGACCAGCAGGGAGAGGGAAGAGCAGGAAAGAGGCAAAGCCATCTCCCTGGCTTCTGACCACCGGACCAGGTAGCAAGCTGCTACGTTCACAAGAGGAGGCAGAGATGTTTGCAGATTTGTGGCCCATGTGGAACTCAAAGAGCAGACAACCCACCCAGATGGAGCTTCACTATGAGGCGGTCGGAAAGGTGTCCAAGAGACAGAGGGGGGTGGATGAAGAAGAATTCAGGACAGCCGAACCTCCCAAGAAGAATCTCCTCCCCGATTCTGAGTGACTCAGACTCGTGACAAAATCAGCCATCCTGCAGCAGCACTGTGCACACGTTCCCCCTATTCCACCAAACCACACACTCCCATGCCCTTCTATTGCTCTCCGTATAACCACATACGTCTTTGGGTGAGGTACCTGCAGCACATAGTGTTCAGCACCTAGAACAGTACCTGCCATGCACTCAATAAACAGGTGAACACTTTAGTGTACGCCTTGTACTCACCCAGGTAACTATTACACACATTGCTTTTCAATATTACGTGGTTCTGTGTAGGGTAGAAAGACACAAACTGTCCTGTGCTTTATGTGATGGGTGATATGAGGCGGTTGTACCTGTTGCCTAAAGCACGAATCTTATAGCTCAACCCACACAATAGGAGCCACACTACCCAATGGCGTCTACCCTGCTTCCAGTCGTGTCACCCCCCAACACACTATCCACACAGTAACAGCACCAGCTTTTAAAAATTTTAACATCATGTCAGTCCTTTCCCCTGAGGACACAATGACCCAAGGCCCTTCTCTGAATACCAAATTCCTTACGGGGAAGTTTCTGCCCAACACCAGCGGCCTGGTGCCTCACTTGACTCCACTTCCCCTTCCATAGCTTAAAACAAAGCCACGTTTCTCCTTGATTCTGGCTTTTGGCCCCAGAGACTGCTTGGAGAATGTTCTGTTAGACTCAGATGCTGATGGACCTCTCCAGAAAAAGCCTTTCCTGAACGGCAGTGCGCAAGTAAGCAATTCCTCCTAACTGCGTCATTCTTTCAGATAAACTCAGATGTGCCTCCACCTTCGACTCCGAGGAACACAGATGCCAGATCCCAACTACCACAATGGTGCAGGGTCATAAAGGGGCTCAACAAGGGTGCCTAGTTGTGTCTGTGCAGATGATGCAGGTGCACCAACCCAGAAACCCTTGTTGTCGGGGTTGCACTGTGCAGTTGAGGGGCAATTCATCCCGATTCTGCTTCAGTTTCTGGGTCTCCCGTCCTCTGCCCTTTTGTCCGTACTTCCTCTCTCTCAAAAGTAAATAAATATTACCAAAAAAATTTTTAAAAAGCCAAAACTGATCAAACACTCACAGAATAAGTGTCACCCCATCCACCTCCTCGTCCTGCTTTGCCACATCCAGCCCGTCCCTGCAATGCTTGCCCTGGGCAAGCACATGAAAGGGGAGGAAGGCAGCGGCGGTGGGGTGGGGGGGCCTGAGACACAACATCACCACTCAATGGACGCTGGCTGAGGATGAGCAAACTGACCATTTTAGAACGACGGGTACTAGGCAAGGATTACAGGGTTTCGTTTTCTCCTGCAACAAATGCTGTTGAGCAAAATGTTTACTATGACTTCTCTTTCTTCCCCACCTGTTCTTATACTTGTGAATATTCTGTTAGTCAACCTATCATGAACTGGGAAAGATGATTTCAATCTGAAGCATGTTGGCAGGCATCAAGGAGACACTGAGGTAGTCACAACTGGAAGGAATGAGACCCCAACAAAAGGGAAGCCCGCTGAGCCAACACTAATGTTCAGAGTCCTCTCTCTCTCTCAAGACATGTGAGGATTCTGAATTTCTTCAGGGATTTGAGGCAATATACCAATGAGCAGGAAAGGAAACAAAACAGACAAGCAGAAAATCACTGATAACCAACACTGTACAGCACAGGGAGGTACAGAAAATTACCCCGGCACTCGGCAAACACTGCCTGAGAAGCTGAGCCTTCAATAATCTCATTGTGCTGCGGAGAAAATACCTGGGCTTTTGGACCAAGTCCCAAAGAGGGGTCCTGGAAGACACTCCAGGCCTCGAGATGGACATCCTGGAGGACTACACGGGGGTGGTGAACATTTTGAGCCCCGTTCACACTGAACCTTACAAAGACAGAGGACCGGTGACAAGTCATTCAGGCCTGACTGAGCTCAATAACCATCACACTCAGTGTGTGTGGGATGAAAGGCTGAAGAAAAGCAAGCACACGAAGAGCCTCTATGCTTCTCCATAATGTCCAACACAAAATTTAAAAAAGAAATTAAGAAAAGAAAAAGAATAAATGAAAAGAAATGAAAAAAAGAAACAAAAGAAAGAAAAGAAAAAAGAAAAGGGATGCCTGGGTGGCTCAGTCGGTTAATCATCCCACTTTGGTTCGGGTCATGATTTCACGGTTTTATGATTTGATTCCCGTGTCGAACTCTGTGCTGACATTGAAAAGCATGGAGCCTGCTTTGGATTCTGTGTCTCCCTGTTTGTCTCCATCTCCCATGCTCAAGATTTGTCTCTACCTCTCTCTCAAAATAAATAATATTAAAAAAATCTATTTTAATAAAAAAGAAAAAAAAAACAGGGAAAGGCACGAGCATAGCTCAGGTTACTCGTTTAGGTGACCAAAATTTGGTTTCGACCCAGGTTTGTGAGTGTGAGCCCTGTGTTGGTCTCTCTACTGATAGAATGGAGCCTCTCAAGAGTCTCTACGCTCCCCTCCCATCCTCTACCCCGACGCGTACTCTCACTCTCTTTCTGAAAAATAAATAAACATTTTAAAAAACAAGGTTTTACATCATATAGACGAAAAGAAGAAAGAACAGAAAGAGACCAAAGGGAGACACACCGACTGGAAATACGGGATGCAAAGGTCAACTGTCCAACAAGCCTACTTGACAAATGGGAAATTTTCAGAGAATCAAAACAGATTCTAAACCTAAAAATTATCAGAGCTAAAACTAAGAACTCTAGGCGCCTGAATGGCTCATTTGGTTAAGCATCTGACTTCAGGTCAGGTCGTGATCTCGTGATTCGGGAGTTTGAGCCCCGCGTTGGACTCTGTGCTGAGTGCTCAGAGCCTAGAACTTGCTTCGGTATCTGTGTCTAGCTCTCTGTTCTTCCCTTGCTCAAATTCTGTCTTTCCAACATAAATAAGAGTAAAAAAAAAATTTTAGTAAGATTAAGAACTATGGGGGTTAATATCAGACTAAACACAAGTGAAGAGAGCCACAGTGAACTGGAAGATAAGTATGTAAAAATTTATCTAGACCATACACAGAGAAAAAATCAATAGAGAAACCCAAAAGACACACAAAATATGGTTGAAGGGTCCAATGAGAACCTTCAAAGTAGAGAAAACACAGAATGGGGGTTACCAGATCCCTACAAAGAATCAAAACTTTCCAAAACTCATAAAAGAACCATGACAATGACTCCACAAAGAATGCCTGAGGCAAAAAAAAAAGATCCCACCACTAGGAGAGGGGAACAGAATGTACATACCAGTCTGTGGGCTGGTCAGCGGTGGACTGGGGCAGACATCAGCAGACCCCGCCCACCAACGCAAGTTATTCATGACAGCACAGAAGTGCCCCGTAGTTCCGCACAACTCCAAGGACTATCCAACATGACCAAACGGAAGAGTTCCTCTCAAAGAATCTCAAGGAAATGACAGTTCATGAACTGATCGTAAAGGATTTAAACAATATAACAGAAACTGAAATCAGAGTAATAGTCATAAAACTAATCGCTGGGCTCATAAACAGTATACAAGACACCAGAGAGTCTACTGTTACAGAGATCAAGGGACTAAGGAACATACTGGAGGACCTAAAAAATGTTATAAACGAGCTGAAAAATAAAATGGAGAAAACCACAACTCGGATTGAAGATGCAGAGGAGAGAATAGGAGAACTGGAAGAAAAATTTATGGAAAAAGAGGAAGCAGAGAAAAAAGAGATAAAAAGAATCCAGGGGTATGGGGCGAAAATTAGAGAACTGATGCACTGAAGAGAAATAATCTACACATAAGTGGTATTCCAGAGAAGAGAGAAGGAAAGGTGATGAAGGTGTACTTAAAATAATAGTTGAGAACTTCCCAGATCTGGGGAAGGAAAAAGGCATTGAAATCCAAGAGGCACAGAGAACTCCCTTCAGACGTAACTTGAATCCATCTGCACGACATATAATGAAACTGACAAAATAACAAGGATAAAGAGAATATTCTGAAGGCCGTTGGGGATAAACGTGCCCTAACATATAAAGGGACACCGATAAGACTCGTGATGGATCCCTCTACTGAAACATGGCAGGCCAGAAAAGATTGGCAGGAGATCTTCAACGTGATGAACAGAAAAAAATATCCAGCCAAGAATCCTTTATCCAGGAAATCTCTGATTTAGAATGGGAGAGAGAAAGTTCTTTCCAAACAAAACGGAAGGAATTCATCACCACTAAACCAGTCCTACAAAAGATACTAAGGGGGATCCTGTGAGACAAAGTACCAGAGACATTGCTACAAGCACGAAACTTACAGACATCACAATGACTCTACACTCATATCTTTCTACAACACTGAATGTAAATGGACTAAAAGCGCCAACCAAAAGACATAAGGTATCAGAATGGATAGAAAAACGAGACCCAATTATTTGCTGTTTACAAGAGACTCATTTTAGACATGAGGACACCTTCAGATTGAAAGTGAAGGGATGAAAAACTATCATGCTACTGGAAGTCAAAAGAAAGCTGGAGTAACCATACTTAGGCAAACTGGACTCTAAATTAAAGGCTGTAACTAAAGAAGGAAATTTTATAATAATTACAGGGTCTATCCATCAGGAAGAGCTAACAATTATAAATGTCTATGCGCCGAATACGGGAGCCCCCAAATATATAAAACAATTACAAACATAAGCAACCTTACTGATAGAAAGTAGTAATTGCAAAAGACTTTAATACCCCACTTGCAGAAGTGGATACATCATCTAGACACACGGTCAATAAAGAAAAAAGGGCCATGAATGATACATTGGATCAGATGGATTTGACAGATATATTTAGAACTCTGCATCCCAAAGCAACAGAATATACTTTCTTCTCAAGTGCACATGGAATATTCTCCAAGATAGATCACATTCTTGGTCACAAAAGAGTCCTTCTTAAGTATAAAAGAACTGCGATCACACCATGCATATTTTCAGACCACAATGCTATGAAGCTTGAAATCAACAAAAGGAAATCTGGAAAACCTCCAAAAACATGGAGGTTAAAGAACACCCTACTAAAGAAAGAATGGGTCAACCACGTAGGGAAGTATTTAAAAATATATAAAAACAAATGAAAACGAAAACACAACAATCCAAACACTTTGGGATGCAGAGAAGACACTCCTGAGAGGAAATACATTGCAAACCAGGACTATCTCAAGAATAAAGAAAAATCCCAAATAGAAAATCTAACAGAACACCTAAATAAAATACAGGCAGAACAGCAAAGACAGCGTAAACCCAGCAGAAAAAGAGAAATAAAGGTCCGAGCATAAATAAACAATATAGACAATTAACAATATAGAATTTAAAAAATGTAGAGCATATCACAACACGAGTTGTTTTTTTGAAAAAAAACAAACATTGACAAACCTCTAGCCAGGCTTCCCAAAAAGAAAAGGGAGACGACCCAAGTAGATAAAATTATGAATGAAAATGGAATTATTACAACCAATACTTCAGAAATACAAGCAATTATCAGGGAATCATATGAAAAATTATATGCCAACAAACTGGACAACCCAGAAGAAATGGACAAATTCCTAGACACCCACACACTTTCAAAACTCAGAAAGAAATAGAAAACTTGAACAGACCCGTAACCAGCGAAGAAATTAAATCAGTCATCAAAAATCTCCCAATAAGAGTCCAAGACCAGATGGCTTCCCAGGGGAATTCTACCAAGGGTTGAAAGCAGAGATAATACTTATCCTTCTCAAGCTATTCCACAAAATAGAAAGGGAAAGAAAACTTCCAGACTCATTCTATGAAGCCAGTATTACTTTGACAGAGAACCAGTAAAAAAAGAGAACAGGCCAATAACCCTTATGACTATGGATGCAAAAATTCTCAATAGGATACTAGCAAATCGAATTCAAGAGCATATAAAAAGAATGATTCACCATGATCAAGTGGGATTCATTCCTGGGATGCAGGTCGGGTTCAACATTCACAAATAAAAGTGATACATCACGTTAATGAAAGAAAAGATAAGAACCATATGATCCTATCAATCGATGCAGAAAAAGCATTTGACAAAATTCAGCATCGTTTCTTAATAAAAACCCTCGAGAAATGCGGGATAGAAAGAACATACTTAAAAATCATAAACGCCGTTTATGATAAGCCCACAGTTAACATCATCCTCAATGGGGGGAAAACTGAGAGCTTTTTCCCTGAGATCCGGAACACGACAGGGATGTCCACTCTCACCGCTGTCGTTTAACATAGTGTTGGAAGTCCAAGCAACATCAATCAGACAACAAAAGGAAATCAAAGGCATCAAAATTGACAAAGATGAAGTTAAGCTTTCAATTTTTCCAGATGACATGATATTATACATGGAAATTCCAATAGACTCCACCAAAAGTCTACCAGAATGGTAAATGAATTCAGCAAAGTTGCAGGATACAAAATCTATGTACAGAAAGCAGTTGTATTCCTAAGCAATAATAATGAAGCAACAAAAGACAAAAAAACTGATCCCATTCACAATTGAACGAAGAAGCATAAAATACCTAGGAATCAATCTAACCAAAGATGTAAAAGATCTGTATGCTGAAAACTATAGAAAGCTTATGAAGGAAAGGGAAGAAGATACAAAGAAATGGAAAAACGTTCCGTGCTCATGGGTCGGAAGAATATTTTCAAAATGTCAATACTACCCAAAGCTATCTACACATTCAAAGCAATCCCAATCAAAATTGCACCAGAATTCTTCTCGAAGTTAGAACAAGCAATTCTAAAATTCATATGGAACCAATAAAGCCCCGAATAGCCAAAGTAATTTCGAAGAAGTCCAAAGCAGGAGGCATCACAATCGCAGTCTTTAGCCTCTACTACAAAACTATAATCATCAAGACAGCCTAGTGTTGCCAAAAAAGAGACCCATACACCAAAGGAATAGAATTGAAACCCACAAAAATATGGCCAATCCATCTTTAACAAAGGAGGAAGGAATATCCAAGGAAAAAAGACAGTCTGGTTAACAAATGTGGCAGGGCAAACAGGGCAGTAAGATGCAGAAGGTAAGAACTAGACCACTTTCTCAAAACATTCACAAAAAGAAATTCAAAATGGAAAAAAGACCTGAATGTTGGACAGGAAATCATGGCAACCCTAGCGAAGAAAACAGGAAAAGACCATTCTGACTTCAGCTGCAACAATTTCTTACTTGACACATCCCCAAAGGCAAAGGATTTAAAAGCACAAATGAACTATTGGGACCTCATGAAGATAAAAACTTCACAGCAAATAAAAGGCAACCAACGGAATCGGAAAAGATATTTGCAAATGACATATCGGACAAAGGGCTGCTATCCAAAATCTATAAAGAGCTCACCAAATTTCGCTTCGAGAAGCAAATAATCCAGTGTAGAATTTGGCACAAAACATGAATAGACATTTCTCTAACGAAGAAATCCTGATGGCCAGCAGGCACATGAAAAGATGCTTAATGTTGCTCCTCATCAGGGAAATACAAATAAAAACGACACTCGGATATCACCTCCGTCTGTTGGAGTGGCAAAATAAACAATTCAGGAGACTATAGATGCTGGCGAGGATTTGGTGAAACAGGAGCCCTCGTGCACCGTTGGTGGGAATGCAAACTGCTGCAACAACTCTGGAAAACATTGTCAAGTTTCCTCCAAAATTAAAAATAAATCTGAACTATGACACAGCAGTAGCACTGCTAGGAATTTACCCAAGGAATACAGGAGTACTGATGCATAGGGACCCCTGTACCCCAATATTAATAACACCACTCTCAATAGCCAAATTGTGGAAAGAGCCTGAATGTCCAACTGATCAATTGATAAAGAAACTGTGGTTTACATACACAATGGAGTACTACTTTGCAATGAGAATAAAATATGGACCATGGTAGCAATGTGGATGGAACTGGAGAGTGTTAGGGTAAGTGAAAGACAGATACGATATGTGTTCACTCTTATGTGAATCCGGAGAAACTTAAAAGGGACCCATGAAGAAAGCGTAGGATAAAAAAAGAGGTTAGAGTGGGACAGAGCCAAAGCATGAGACTCTTACAAACTGAAAAATAACAGGGTGGATGGGGGGTGGGAGGGAGGGGAGGGTAGGCAATGGGTATTCAGGAGGGCATGTGTTGGGTTGAGCATGGGTGTTGTATGGAACGAAATCTGACAATAAATTTCATATTAAAAGAAAATCAGGATAATATATCATTTCTGGAAAATAGTCCATGTTTTCATTTATTTATTTTTCGTAAGCTCTATACCCAACGTGGGGCTCAAACTTGTGACCCTGAGATCGAGTCCCAAGCTCCACCGATTGAGCCCGACAAGCACCCCTGTCCTTCTCTTATCCAATTCTAATATCTTGAGATTTAAGTCGTTGACTTCACTCTGAAAAGCAGTGAGTCTTACTTGCAGCCAACTGCAAGCAGCACACATCGGAAAAAAAACGAGAGGTGAAAAAAATGGGGATGATGCCTGCCTTTTGAAAAGCATTCCAATCTCAAAGTAATACCGAAAAGAGATCTCACCTTGTTAACGGATTTTGTTTCGGCGATGTTACCGGTTATAATCGAGATACAAAAAGTAACCGCCATGAAAATGACATTCCCATCATGGGACCCAGGAGGAAAGGCGGGCCCCACATTGCAGAGGGCGGCCACCCTCTGGACCCGCTTGGCTTCCACCTCGCGCAGCGTCGTAGCCTTCCTCAGGGTCTGTTGCAGCTTCTGCTCCACCAACTCCAGGGTCTCTTGCAACTGGCGGTTTTGATCTGCAGTCTAGGAAATGAAAACAAAGCATCAAAATGTAGCAAGTTCTCTCTCCTTTTCCATTTTGAATAAAGTGAAACAAATTCTCAATGCAAAGATCTATTGTAAGTTCTGACCGAAGCCAATGTTTTTGGTAAGTGTTTCAGAATAAACATTTCCTTTCTACAAGGAGTCACCCATGGCCTTGGGCCTCATTTCACTGTGCAAAACTTGTCTTGCCAAAGTATTTGCTCTGCTTCAGTATCTTCAGAGAAGTCTTTTAAAAGACAAAATTCCCACAAATTAAAGAAAACCCATCTTCTGGAGGAGCTTTCTCGTTCTTCCTGACAAGTTAACGAGAGAAAGGTCCGGTCTTACATAATTATAGACTCTTGTCTTAGGGCTCACTACATAGGGCATTCTGAGGTGGGCACAACGGCCAGCACAGAGGTTCGGAGAGCATGCCTGATGCCAGAGGAGTTATTTTTGCAAGTGTATGGTTATTCTACAAAAACACTCTCACTCTTGAAAAATAATTCAACCTGGAAAATTTAGACAAGAGATTTTTTTGTTAAAGGACTTTTAGGGACTCCGAGGTGGCTCAGTCAGTTAAGGTTTCACCTTCGGCCTAGGTTATAATCTCATAGCTCATGGGTTCAAGCCCCGCCTCGGGCTCTGTGTTGACAGCTCAGAACCTCGAGTACGTTTTGGATTCTGTGTGTCCCTCCCTCCTTCTCTGGCCTCCCCTGATCATGCTCTCGCTCGGTCGCTCCCTCTCTCAAAAATAAATAAACATTAAAAATATCTAAAGTCCTTTTAAAAATTATGTATAAGGTGAGGTTCTTGCAAGGTTAACATTTAATCCCACAAAATTCTTCCTTCTGTTTGAGTTTAGCTTTGCGTGTGTATACTCACCGGATATCATGCCTTAAAACCCTCAAATAAATAAAATACTTGCTGTATACATCGTATTTCACGATCTGCCTTTTACAGTCATGATTTGGAACACCTTACGTGCTCTCAAACAGCATTCCTGAATGTCATTTTAATGGCTTCCTAATATTTCACTTTTATTGTCATTTTGTGTCTACTGACACATTTTATAAACACACCAGGCAAACTTTGTTTCCAAGAAGCTGGATGAGGTTTTCCTTTTTACTGCCGGATGACTTGAGACAACCAAGGAAGAGACGTGCGGCTTCCCAAAAGACAGGGTCTTGCATCCTCAAGCCAGACTATGCTTCTGCACCTGATATTCTCCCCGATCTCAAGTACTAACCAAAACGGTCGGCTGCCTACAAATTCCTGGCCCCTCACCGCTCTTTTGGAAAGAGTGCTAACAAGCAAAAGTGTAACGTGCAGTTAACACATAAGAAGGAATCAATGAGGGTAGCAACATAACATGCTTACATAACATCTGAAAGATTCCCATGACGTTGAAGTAACCCCGTTTTTCAACACAAGATTTTAACACCCTGAAAATTTTACACTGAGACTAGGTCCTTAACTTCATTTGTAATTAACAAAAGAGGAATGAAGTTCAATGCAACCAACGATGATGCAGAGAGCGTTTCTTTGCGATCTCGTTTTCAAGTTTATCCTTGAGGTCGTGCAGGCAAGTGGCTTCATGCTGTGCCCTGAGACAGTGCTTCTCAAAGGTAGTGATCCTCTGTTGCATGTCTTCCTTCTGGGCCATGGCCTACAGCAGGTATTTCAGAGGAAAGACAGGGAAAGAATTAGTGTACGACACATTAACATACTCCAGACAGAAAAACAGGGTGAAATCCTAATTTACAAAAGGAAAGGAGCATCCTCGGGGCACCTGGGTGGCTCAGCCGGTGACGCTTTGTGAGTTGGGGCCCCGTGTAAGGCTCAGCGCAGACAATGCGGAAGCTTCTTGGGATTTTGACCACTCAGTTAACCAGGCTTATTCTTTCCGATGTGTTCAAAGACAAACGAATAATATAATCTCCCGGACATAAAATCTCCTCCCTCGTTGCCTCCGGACACAAGTGAGGTTTCCACAGTACAGGGCCTTCCATCTGGAGGCACACACCAGAAGACAACCATCATTTTTCCGGGAAAAGGGTGGATGAAATCTCACCCAATTACCACAAAGTTGAAGCAGTGGTGTTAACAAATGGAAACCAAACTCAACCTTTCATATAATTGGTAGTCATCTGTAGCTTAGCCTGTAACAAAACTGTATCACATGGTATCTGACACTGCAAATGGAACAAGAACATTCTGCCCTGCTTTTCTTGTCCACCACCCGAAAGATTCCTCTTCCAGCCTTCTGTTTACTAGGCAATTTATGTCAGCAGTCTCAAGAGTGAAAGTGATGAGTCTTAAGAAATGATTGAATTCTCCGCATATTGAACTCAGCTGCGGGGTTTCCACCCATCTTGGCCAAACAACTCCACTGAAAGGGTTATATAATTTCTGCAAATACTTTTGTTTTAAATTCTTACATGACCTCACCTACACTAAGGTACTAAACAGACTGCATGTGTACATACACGAGGGTCTGAGACGGTCTTCCTGAGTTGGCATTGCTGGGCTGGGGGTGAGGTGTGCGGGGACTGTCCACAAAGGGCAGCTCACAGTGACAGGAGGAGGCACAGGGAAACCATCCTACCCTTACTAGTTTCTGTGACAATGATCAGATTCCCATCGACGACCACACGTGCAGAAGCGGCCGCACTCCTCCATGACCTTACACCAGGACCAGCGGGCTGCCCCTCGCTCACTCTGACCGCCACGACCAGGAGCACGGAACCCCTGGGAGGAGGGCAGGGCGGCAGAGGCAGCCGTGACGGCCCCTCGGCAGAGCCGCCCTCTCACGGTCGTGCCCCCGTAAGCGAGTTGAGACCAACACGCTGGTTCCTACGTGCCGAGTGTGTTCCCAACACGGACCGAGAGCACGGCATGGGCCAAGCTCAGATGGCCCACACTCCACACCCGATGGCACTCCGCCACCTGCCCCCCAGGCCTCAGCAGGGGAGAGCCCAGGGAGGACAGATTCAACCACGCAGATGGAGAGACGGCCCGCCCAAGCCCCGGAGTAACGTTCCGTTCTGCTGCTACTTCTATCAAACTCCACAAGTTCAAACCCGTGGGAAATGAAGGACACACTGGGCAAAGACCGAACAAAACACCCCACGTTTAACTCGATGACGGCGTGGCCATTTCAAATGCCACCGACTTCACGGACATCTCGCTGCAACTTGGTGTTCTTTTCTTCAGAAATGAAGAGGTCCTTCCCTGAGGTGTCTAGGTTCTCTTCCAGCTTGACCACGAGACTGGAGAGGAGAGCCAGGCGCTCTTTCCTCTAGCTCTTCACCTTTGAAAGCCAGAAAGGGAAACAAGGGACGGGCCCCACCGCTAGTCTTGTTTAAAAAACAAGGGAAAAAAAGAAACCCCTCCAATCAAATCCTGTGATGACATCTGGAGCTGAACTCTGAATGTGGCCTTTATATCTTCAACGAAACTATACCCCTTTGTGCCACAAGTAACTGCTCCTCACTTGGAAACAAAGGGATTGAGTTTGTTCTCAGAAGACTTTCGTTAGTCTTTACTGTAGAGTTACCCTAAGGTCCCCTTCGCCTCATATAACATGAGGGAATACTGGTAAGCTCTTTCTCGCTTGCTTTTTTTCACACAGTTGCTTGTTAACAGCTTTCAATTTTACATTGGAGAGAAAACTTCCCCGGAAAAAAGTACACTATGAAATTTGTACCAGCCAATCGATATGCACAACATTTCCACCAACCGCTGTTTTTTAACCATAGAGGTCTGACAAGAATTCAAAGAAGCTTAAAAGGAAACTCCAGTTACACAAACACGCAATGTGTGCCTGATCACACACATCATGTGCACAAGTCAAGAACCGCTGTGGCTAGTCACACCGTTTCTTCCTCCGTTTTGTGGCTCCTGAACATAGAATTCAGGGCCATGAGCATCTCCGGCTAAGTGGACAGGCCAGCCTGAGACGTCGCCTGTTGCCTCACCACCGTCATCCGGAGAGATCTCTCGTGCCTGGAGACAAGGAACTCCAAATGTTCTAGCAGCAGCTAGCGGGAGAGGCAAAAAGAATCCGTGTTTCAAGAACACTTTCAATTCCGGGCCTTAAGTTCACCAAATGCAAAACCAAGTCTGAATCCTTTAAATTCAATTCCGAGGTAGGGAGCTGCCCAAGCAATTGTGTTAAAATAGCCTTACTTTTCCTCACAGATCAAACAAGGTCTGAGAAAAATGGGTCCCATCCAACTCCACTGGGACATGTGGACCAAGGGAGAGAATGGTGTCCTGTGTGTAAATACACTGGCACGGCGCCTACTGACCCTGGTCTTATTTCTCTCTGCCTTCATTTCTGTGGTTTCCTCTCTCTGTAAGAGCTCCTCCTTGCAGATGGTGAGCTATCAGTGAGTCCTGCAAACTCCTGGGGTTGGAAACGGGATAAAAGTGGAGAAACAGAGGGGGTCGTTAGCCAGAGCGCACCTGGCTTCCGTGGTTCTCCAGAGTCCACTCACCCTACTCCAATCACCCACAACCTTCAAGTAGCACACACACATAAGTCCCTTCCTCACCAATCACAGGAGTTCCAGGGATTTTTGTAGGAACTGAGACTCAATGGGACAGAGATATTTTCAGGTGCCTTGCAGGTCTATGACAGAGGAAATCTGCTGTTGCCCACTCCCAGCCTCTGGCCCCGTCTGGCAAGCATGTTTGTGGAGCGGCAATGGGGAAAGGCACCGGGACTCAAAAGCTGCTGACAGCCTGAATAACTGGCTCAAAGTCAACCATACAGAATGGACTCTTCAAAAATGATAGTACGACTCGACGAAAGGAAGAGTTTAAGACTTATTTCCTTAGTCAAGCAGGAAACTTTCTGGCAGAAGGATTTCTGAGAGATGCCAGGGCCTACAACACCGCGTGGGGTTTTTCTTCCGTCAATACTGTGCGCCCACCCAGGACATGGCATACATGTGGGCTCCAAGGAGGTGTACGCACACTCTCCAGTCAATCGAGCGCAGAGACTGATGCAAGGCTCAATCCGTGAGCCATGACATCATGAACTGAGCTGAAACCAAGAGTCAGACGCTTAACTTCCTGAGCCACCCAGGCGCCCCAGAGGTTTTTTCCGCTATAGGACAAATGGAATAAAGTTTCTCTTAACTGAAATTCCAAATAAAGAGTGGTTGACTTCGGCAATTCTAGAAAATCTGTGTATAAACAGGTGACATTCTTCAAGGTCCTTCATAAATTAACCCTTTACAAATCAATGGGAATTCTGCCACAGAACTGAACACGTTCCTTGAAATCTGACTTGACAAGGTGAACCCACAGAAGCCTTTCTGACCCTTGATGTAGAACTGTGCAAACCCATTTCCATGTGGAGATATTGTTCCAATAAATTCATTGGAAACTTTTCTGGAGATGTGTGACATTTGGAAAGGCTGGCAGATGAGCTGAGCAGCTTCGAAATATCAAAAAATAGTAACTAAAAGGGAGGTCTCAATCCATGAAATATACGCAGATACTAAGCTATTATAGCATTTCATACCCGAAAACATATAAAAAACTAACAAGATAAAACTTACCAAAACTTGTGCATTGAAACAGACAATACCCACAAGATGCCATTTGCAGTCAAGAGAAAGGCAAACAAAAGTGGAAATTCAGGATTAAGTCCTAATCGCATAAAATGAGCTGTAGCAGACGCTGTCCT
Source organism: Panthera onca (assembly GCF_046562875.1). Taxonomy (NCBI): domain Eukaryota; kingdom Metazoa; phylum Chordata; class Mammalia; order Carnivora; family Felidae; genus Panthera; species Panthera onca. The sequence continues at coordinate 68,585,375 of NC_138349.1, forward strand.
CTGGGGAAAGTGTGCACCACCTCCTGTTGCTATTGAGGTCACGTCAAGTGTTGCACGAATCTGCTAATCAGCTCTTGGTAAGCCCTTCACTTCTCCAGTAAATCAAGCACCACAGGAAACGTGATATCTCATGGTTCCTGGGTAATTGTCACCGTGTTAAGCGTAATACCATGAACCATGGATTACACCCTGGGACCCGTCTGATGTGTCCGTAAGGATGCTGGACGTGCTCCCGAGATGCAGAGAAGAGTCATGTTATGACAAGAAAAGGCTGAATGGCCTGACATGTACTGAGGCCCACAGCTGCAGCTGCCAGCCGGCCAGCGTGAAAGAAAGGGAAATTCTCGAAGCTCTCGCTGCGGCTATCCCAGCACCTGAAAAACCTGGGGCTTTTTGTGAGACATCTTTTTGTCTCATGTTGAAGATGTGGCATCTCTATGGGGGTACTAATGTTATGAGACGGGCACACGTGCAATCTCGACTCAAACGGAAAGACAAGTCCTGACATCACAAGTTAAGGCAGAAGGAAGGGAATGACCAAAAACTGGAATATTTCAATGCAGGCACAGGATAGCTTGGTGATTTTAGAAAGGGGTTTGGCTTTTAGAATGGTCAAGACGGATAGGAAGAGCAGCTTCTACCACGAAGAGGAAGTACACGGTTTCCCAGACGCCCAAGAGGTGATTGCAGAGAAGGAACTACAATCCACCACATGTCAACCACTCCAACACAAACAGTGAAAAACCCACGAAAATCAGTTGAGGAGACCATGGCTGCCTGCACAGGTTTTTCATGCAGAAGGAGGGGCCCTGTCGGGGGGAAAATGCCACAAAGGACATTTATTCACGAAAAAGACAAGTGAGCACAATGATGTTGGGTAGGAAGGGGTGAAGCAGCTACCGTCTGAGCGGACACAGGCTGGGTATGATCAGGGCGACTGGCCCTGTGTAGGAAGCTCACCCCAGGGTCCTGAAGGCAACAAGTGCCAGTGGCCAGTGGTCTGGCTGCACAACTAGAGCCCTTTCCCTGGACCAGTTCCATCCCGGCTCTGTCCCTCAACTCAGGAAGTACGCTGAAAGCAAGGGACTGTCCTTTAAATTTCCACTGACACTGGACAATGTCCTGGCCACCCAGAACCCCACGGGTCACCATCAAACGTGTCTTGGCAGCTCACTCGCTCTGGAGGGCAGCAAGTCTAAGTACACCAGCGGAGAAGGGGCCACGAGGACATGTGAAGCTCATGACAAATGCCATTTACAAGAAGGACGGTCATTGCTACCAAAGAGAACAACCTCAGATGAAATATATGAAAGGAAGATTCCGAGGGATGTTTTTATAAACTCCGTCAAGGCCAACACAATAAAGAAATCCCTGCTACAGAAAACTGTCCAAATGACGTGGTCACAGGACCTATGTCACAGCCTATCTGGAAACTCAAGAATGAGACTCTGATTATGGTAAAAAAAAAAAAAAAAAAAAAAATACGAAAAAGGTTTGGGGGATGCAGAGATTCAAAATGTGTATCCTAAAGAAGGTCGAGTGCAGAGAAAAACCCAGAGGATGTCGCAGAAGACAGCACAGAGAGGAGATCTGGTGAAAACCCCAGAGGTCGAGGAAAGCTGAATGGAAGTGCCATCGCTGGAAAGCCTGCTGCCACCAGATGTGATCCGGCAGAGTCTCAGCTACTCTCCCACATGGACCATTCCATGACAAGGGCGCTGGGACTAAAGCCAGCCAGCCGTCTATGGAGACTTGAGCCAGGAAGGCCCTCCTGAAAAGTTGCAAAGACATTGCCCGCATCCACCACATACAGCCAGGCCCCGAGACCCAAAATTGCCCCATCCAGCGGGTCCTCCCCACCCCATGCAGGTCTGCACATCAGGACATTTGTGAGACCCACCCTCACTTTCCAGACAGCAGATCCTTACCAAGGAGCTCAGTGAATCTCTTCACCTGCCATGCACACGTCTGTGCGTGAAAATCGAGGGAGCATGCAGCCAGTCCACCCGAGACGCACGTGTGTCACTACCACCTAAGGGTTTTTCAGCAGGAACATCGTGTGTGAGACTTTTGTGCACTTGGACAACCTACCCACACACGGACATAAGGGACAAAAGATCTGATATAAAACGAATAATGTGTTTTCCATAAGTAGTCTTTCAAAAAATGACATTACCTTGTAGCATGCCTGTCTCTGTACCTGCCTGGAGAAAATGCCTCTCAGCCTACTCTCACAGGCCTTTTTTGTAATGCAACAATGTGTTCAGACTCTATTAGGAATATGGCTGTAAAATGCAGGCTAGAAAAGCTTTATAACAATTCATTCACCTCTGTATCTCCTAGGCCATGAGGTAGCAAGCGTACTGATTACATTAAGCAATCATGAAGTAGTCACTCTTCAATGTTAATGCATGATTACGCATGTAACAATGTAATTATACAGGAATCTTTCTAATTCCTCCATTTCTGATGACTAGTTCTGGAGATACACTTAAAAACAGCTTAGTGTGTAACCTAAGCCAACACTGATGCGAGTTCTGGTAGAAAATTTATCCTAGAAACAAAACGGAGAAAAAACTTAGGTATGAATACAGCACAGAGCTGTGAACCTGTTTTCTATGTAACTGTTTCCATAGCTTCCTCGACTCGGAGAATATGGTATATATGACATAAAACATACAAATGTTAATGAAATTTTTGTGTTTCTACTAAGGTTTCTGGACAACAGGAGAGTTTGAACACTTAAGATTTCTGGTGAGGAAGTTATACATGGATTTTCAATTGTGGGCAGGATTTAAAACCGGGAACCAAGTTTTTCTAGGATCAGTTGTAGTCATCCGTGGGGAAAAATGGAGAAAGCACTACCATCGTCAACAGAAAAAAGTAAAATAGAATTTTTTTATTTTAATTTTTTAAATGTTATTCTTTATTTCTTAGAGACAGAGACAAAGAGCAGCAAGGGAGGGGCGGAGTGAGAAGGAGACAAGGAATTCAAAGCAGACTCCAGGCTCTGTGTTGTTAGCACAGAGCCAGACTCGGGGGTTACCTCGCCAACACAAAGTTCATGACCCGACCTGAAGTTGGCTGTTTAACCGACTGAGCCACCCAGGAACAGAATAGGAGTAATTTGGAGGTTCCTTGTACACAAAGCAAACCTGTTTCCCCAAAAGAGTTAGTTACTAAGTTGCTCAGCAAAAGCCAGCACAAAGGGCCAACAGGCAGGACACAGTTTCAGAAGAAAGGCCGTCTTCTCAGAGATCGTGGCGTATGGTACACGGATGGGGCAGGATGTCGGCATCTCTGCACAGCGGGAGGCGCTCCCAACACAGCCAAGCTGCTGAGAGGCGAGTGGGGCAGGTGCAGGGAGGACTGCAGGACTCGGTCCCTCCACGAGTCCACCCAAGTGAAGACAGGGTACAGATCTCCAGGGACCTCACACATGGCCTCTGAGACATGCAAGCTCCATGACAGAGTACCCAGGGACCAGCAGGGAGAGGGAAGAGCAGGAAAGAGGCAAAGCCATCTCCCTGGCTTCTGACCACCGGACCAGGTAGCAAGCTGCTACGTTCACAAGAGGAGGCAGAGATGTTTGCAGATTTGTGGCCCATGTGGAACTCAAAGAGCAGACAACCCACCCAGATGGAGCTTCACTATGAGGCGGTCGGAAAGGTGTCCAAGAGACAGAGGGGGGTGGATGAAGAAGAATTCAGGACAGCCGAACCTCCCAAGAAGAATCTCCTCCCCGATTCTGAGTGACTCAGACTCGTGACAAAATCAGCCATCCTGCAGCAGCACTGTGCACACGTTCCCCCTATTCCACCAAACCACACACTCCCATGCCCTTCTATTGCTCTCCGTATAACCACATACGTCTTTGGGTGAGGTACCTGCAGCACATAGTGTTCAGCACCTAGAACAGTACCTGCCATGCACTCAATAAACAGGTGAACACTTTAGTGTACGCCTTGTACTCACCCAGGTAACTATTACACACATTGCTTTTCAATATTACGTGGTTCTGTGTAGGGTAGAAAGACACAAACTGTCCTGTGCTTTATGTGATGGGTGATATGAGGCGGTTGTACCTGTTGCCTAAAGCACGAATCTTATAGCTCAACCCACACAATAGGAGCCACACTACCCAATGGCGTCTACCCTGCTTCCAGTCGTGTCACCCCCCAACACACTATCCACACAGTAACAGCACCAGCTTTTAAAAATTTTAACATCATGTCAGTCCTTTCCCCTGAGGACACAATGACCCAAGGCCCTTCTCTGAATACCAAATTCCTTACGGGGAAGTTTCTGCCCAACACCAGCGGCCTGGTGCCTCACTTGACTCCACTTCCCCTTCCATAGCTTAAAACAAAGCCACGTTTCTCCTTGATTCTGGCTTTTGGCCCCAGAGACTGCTTGGAGAATGTTCTGTTAGACTCAGATGCTGATGGACCTCTCCAGAAAAAGCCTTTCCTGAACGGCAGTGCGCAAGTAAGCAATTCCTCCTAACTGCGTCATTCTTTCAGATAAACTCAGATGTGCCTCCACCTTCGACTCCGAGGAACACAGATGCCAGATCCCAACTACCACAATGGTGCAGGGTCATAAAGGGGCTCAACAAGGGTGCCTAGTTGTGTCTGTGCAGATGATGCAGGTGCACCAACCCAGAAACCCTTGTTGTCGGGGTTGCACTGTACAGTTGAGGGGCAATTCATCCCGATTCTGCTTCAGTTTCTGGGTCTCCCGTCCTCTGCCCTTTTGTCCGTACTTCCTCTCTCTCAAAAGTAAATAAATATTACCAAAAAAATTTTTAAAAAGCCAAAACTGATCAAACACTCACAGAATAAGTGTCACCCCATCCACCTCCTCGTCCTGCTTTGCCACATCCAGCCCGTCCCTGCAATGCTTGCCCTGGGCAAGCACATGAAAGGGGAGGAAGGCAGCGGCGGTGGGGTGGGGGGGCCTGAGACACAACATCACCACTCAATGGACGCTGGCTGAGGATGAGCAAACTGACCATTTTAGAACGACGGGTACTAGGCAAGGATTACAGGGTTTCGTTTTCTCCTGCAACAAATGCTGTTGAGCAAAATGTTTACTATGACTTCTCTTTCTTCCCCACCTGTTCTTATACTTGTGAATATTCTGTTAGTCAACCTATCATGAACTGGGAAAGATGATTTCAATCTGAAGCATGTTGGCAGGCATCAAGGAGACACTGAGGTAGTCACAACTGGAAGGAATGAGACCCCAACAAAAGGGAAGCCCGCTGAGCCAACACTAATGTTCAGAGTCCTCTCTCTCTCTCAAGACATGTGAGGATTCTGAATTTCTTCAGGGATTTGAGGCAATATACCAATGAGCAGGAAAGGAAACAAAACAGACAAGCAGAAAATCACTGATAACCAACACTGTACAGCACAGGGAGGTACAGAAAATTACCCCGGCACTCGGCAAACACTGCCTGAGAAGCTGAGCCTTCAATAATCTCATTGTGCTGCGGAGAAAATACCTGGGCTTTTGGACCAAGTCCCAAAGAGGGGTCCTGGAAGACACTCCAGGCCTCGAGATGGACATCCTGGAGGACTACACGGGGGTGGTGAACATTTTGAGCCCCGTTCACACTGAACCTTACAAAGACAGAGGACCGGTGACAAGTCATTCAGGCCTGACTGAGCTCAATAACCATCACACTCAGTGTGTGTGGGATGAAAGGCTGAAGAAAAGCAAGCACACGAAGAGCCTCTATGCTTCTCCATAATGTCCAACACAAAATTTAAAAAAGAAATTAAGAAAAGAAAAAGAATAAATGAAAAGAAATGAAAAAAAGAAACAAAAGAAAGAAAAGAGAAAAGAAAAGGGATGCCTGGGTGGCTCAGTCGGTTAATCATCCCACTTTGGTTCGGGTCATGATTTCACGGTTTTATGATTTGATTCCCGTGTCGAACTCTGTGCTGACATTGAAAAGCATGGAGCCTGCTTTGGATTCTGTGTCTCCCTGTTTGTCTCCATCTCCCATGCTCAAGATTTGTCTCTACCTCTCTCTCAAAATAAATAATATTAAAAAAATCTATTTTAATAAAAAAGAAAAAAAAAACAGGGAAAGGCACGAGCATAGCTCAGGTTACTCGTTTAGGTGACCAAAATTTGGTTTCGACCCAGGTTTGTGAGTGTGAGCCCTGTGTTGGTCTCTCTACTGATAGAATGGAGCCTCTCAAGAGTCTCTACGCTCCCCTCCCATCCTCTACCCCGACGCGTACTCTCACTCTCTTTCTGAAAAATAAATAAACATTTTAAAAAACAAGGTTTTACATCATATAGACGAAAAGAAGAAAGAACAGAAAGAGACCAAAGGGAGACACACCGACTGGAAATACGGGATGCAAAGGTCAACTGTCCAACAAGCCTACTTGACAAATGGGAAATTTTCAGAGAATCAAAACAGATTCTAAACCTAAAAATTATCAGAGCTAAAACTAAGAACTCTAGGCGCCTGAATGGCTCATTTGGTTAAGCATCTGACTTCAGGTCAGGTCGTGATCTCGTGATTCGGGAGTTTGAGCCCCGCGTTGGACTCTGTGCTGAGTGCTCAGAGCCTAGAACTTGCTTCGGTATCTGTGTCTAGCTCTCTGTTCTTCCCTTGCTCAAATTCTGTCTTTCCAACATAAATAAGAGTAAAAAAAAAATTTTAGTAAGATTAAGAACTATGGGGGTTAATATCAGACTAAACACAAGTGAAGAGAGCCACAGTGAACTGGAAGATAAGTATGTAAAAATTTATCTAGACCATACACAGAGAAAAAATCAATAGAGAAACCCAAAAGACACACAAAATATGGTTGAAGGGTCCAATGAGAACCTTCAAAGTAGAGAAAACACAGAATGGGGGTTACCAGATCCCTACAAAGAATCAAAACTTTCCAAAACTCATAAAAGAACCATGACAATGACTCCACAAAGAATGCCTGAGGCAAAAAAAAAAGATCCCACCACTAGGAGAGGGGAACAGAATGTACATACCAGTCTGTGGGCTGGTCAGCGGTGGACTGGGGCAGACATCAGCAGACCCCGCCCACCAACGCAAGTTATTCATGACAGCACAGAAGTGCCCCGTAGTTCCGCACAACTCCAAGGACTATCCAACATGACCAAACGGAAGAGTTCCTCTCAAAGAATCTCAAGGAAATGACAGTTCATGAACTGATCGTAAAGGATTTAAACAATATAACAGAAACTGAAATCAGAGTAATAGTCATAAAACTAATCGCTGGGCTCATAAACAGTATACAAGACACCAGAGAGTCTACTGTTACAGAGATCAAGGGACTAAGGAACATACTGGAGGACCTAAAAAATGTTATAAACGAGCTGAAAAATAAAATGGAGAAAACCACAACTCGGATTGAAGATGCAGAGGAGAGAATAGGAGAACTGGAAGAAAAATTTATGGAAAAAGAGGAAGCAGAGAAAAAAGAGATAAAAAGAATCCAGGGGTATGGGGCGAAAATTAGAGAACTGATGCACTGAAGAGAAATAATCTACACATAAGTGGTATTCCAGAGAAGAGAGAAGGAAAGGTGATGAAGGTGTACTTAAAATAATAGTTGAGAACTTCCCAGATCTGGGGAAGGAAAAAGGCATTGAAATCCAAGAGGCACAGAGAACTCCCTTCAGACGTAACTTGAATCCATCTGCACGACATATAATGAAACTGACAAAATAACAAGGATAAAGAGAATATTCTGAAGGCCGTTGGGGATAAACGTGCCCTAACATATAAAGGGACACCGATAAGACTCGTGATGGATCCCTCTACTGAAACATGGCAGGCCAGAAAAGATTGGCAGGAGATCTTCAACGTGATGAACAGAAAAAAATATCCAGCCAAGAATCCTTTATCCAGGAAATCTCTGATTTAGAATGGGAGAGAGAAAGTTCTTTCCAAACAAAACGGAAGGAATTCATCACCACTAAACCAGTCCTACAAAAGATACTAAGGGGGATCCTGTGAGACAAAGTACCAGAGACATTGCTACAAGCACGAAACTTACAGACATCACAATGACTCTACACTCATATCTTTCTACAACACTGAATGTAAATGGACTAAAAGCGCCAACCAAAAGACATAAGGTATCAGAATGGATAGAAAAACGAGACCCAATTATTTGCTGTTTACAAGAGACTCATTTTAGACATGAGGACACCTTCAGATTGAAAGTGAAGGGATGAAAAACTATCATGCTACTGGAAGTCAAAAGAAAGCTGGAGTAACCATACTTAGGCAAACTGGACTCTAAATTAAAGGCTGTAACTAAAGAAGGAAATTTTATAATAATTACAGGGTCTATCCATCAGGAAGAGCTAACAATTATAAATGTCTATGCGCCGAATACGGGAGCCCCCAAATATATAAAACAATTACAAACATAAGCAACCTTACTGATAGAAAGTAGTAATTGCAAAAGACTTTAATACCCCACTTGCAGAAGTGGATACATCATCTAGACACACGGTCAATAAAGAAAAAAGGGCCATGAATGATACATTGGATCAGATGGATTTGACAGATATATTTAGAACTCTGCATCCCAAAGCAACAGAATATACTTTCTTCTCAAGTGCACATGGAATATTCTCCAAGATAGATCACATTCTTGGTCACAAAAGAGTCCTTCTTAAGTATAAAAGAACTGCGATCACACCATGCATATTTTCAGACCACAATGCTATGAAGCTTGAAATCAACAAAAGGAAATCTGGAAAACCTCCAAAAACATGGAGGTTAAAGAACACCCTACTAAAGAAAGAATGGGTCAACCACGTAGGGAAGTATTTAAAAATATATAAAAACAAATGAAAACGAAAACACAACAATCCAAACACTTTGGGATGCAGAGAAGACACTCCTGAGAGGAAATACATTGCAAACCAGGACTATCTCAAGAATAAAGAAAAATCCCAAATAGAAAATCTAACAGAACACCTAAATAAAATACAGGCAGAACAGCAAAGACAGCGTAAACCCAGCAGAAAAAGAGAAATAAAGGTCCGAGCATAAATAAACAATATAGACAATTAACAATATAGAATTTAAAAAATGTAGAGCATATCACAACACGAGTTGTTTTTTTGAAAAAAAACAAACATTGACAAACCTCTAGCCAGGCTTCCCAAAAAGAAAAGGGAGACGACCCAAGTAGATAAAATTATGAATGAAAATGGAATTATTACAACCAATACTTCAGAAATACAAGCAATTATCAGGGAATCATATGAAAAATTATATGCCAACAAACTGGACAACCCAGAAGAAATGGACAAATTCCTAGACACCCACACACTTTCAAAACTCAGAAAGAAATAGAAAACTTGAACAGACCCGTAACCAGCGAAGAAATTAAATCAGTCATCAAAAATCTCCCAATAAGAGTCCAAGACCAGATGGCTTCCCAGGGGAATTCTACCAAGGGTTGAAAGCAGAGATAATACTTATCCTTCTCAAGCTATTCCACAAAATAGAAAGGGAAAGAAAACTTCCAGACTCATTCTATGAAGCCAGTATTACTTTGACAGAGAACCAGTAAAAAAAGAGAACAGGCCAATAACCCTTATGACTATGGATGCAAAAATTCTCAATAGGATACTAGCAAATCGAATTCAAGAGCATATAAAAAGAATGATTCACCATGATCAAGTGGGATTCATTCCTGGGATGCAGGTCGGGTTCAACATTCACAAATAAAAGTGATACATCACGTTAATGAAAGAAAAGATAAGAACCATATGATCCTATCAATCGATGCAGAAAAAGCATTTGACAAAATTCAGCATCGTTTCTTAATAAAAACCCTCGAGAAATGCGGGATAGAAAGAACATACTTAAAAATCATAAACGCCGTTTATGATAAGCCCACAGTTAACATCATCCTCAATGGGGGGAAAACTGAGAGCTTTTTCCCTGAGATCCGGAACACGACAGGGATGTCCACTCTCACCGCTGTCGTTTAACATAGTGTTGGAAGTCCAAGCAACATCAATCAGACAACAAAAGGAAATCAAAGGCATCAAAATTGACAAAGATGAAGTTAAGCTTTCAATTTTTCCAGATGACATGATATTATACATGGAAATTCCAATAGACTCCACCAAAAGTCTACCAGAATGGTAAATGAATTCAGCAAAGTTGCAGGATACAAAATCTATGTACAGAAAGCAGTTGTATTCCTAAGCAATAATAATGAAGCAACAAAAGACAAAAAAACTGATCCCATTCACAATTGAACGAAGAAGCATAAAATACCTAGGAATCAATCTAACCAAAGATGTAAAAGATCTGTATGCTGAAAACTATAGAAAGCTTATGAAGGAAAGGGAAGAAGATACAAAGAAATGGAAAAACGTTCCGTGCTCATGGGTCGGAAGAATATTTTCAAAATGTCAATACTACCCAAAGCTATCTACACATTCAAAGCAATCCCAATCAAAATTGCACCAGAATTCTTCTCGAAGTTAGAACAAGCAATTCTAAAATTCATATGGAACCAATAAAGCCCCGAATAGCCAAAGTAATTTCGAAGAAGTCCAAAGCAGGAGGCATCACAATCGCAGTCTTTAGCCTCTACTACAAAACTATAATCATCAAGACAGCCTAGTGTTGCCAAAAAAGAGACCCATACACCAAAGGAATAGAATTGAAACCCACAAAAATATGGCCAATCCATCTTTAACAAAGGAGGAAGGAATATCCAAGGAAAAAAGACAGTCTGGTTAACAAATGTGGCAGGGCAAACAGGGCAGTAAGATGCAGAAGGTAAGAACTAGACCACTTTCTCAAAACATTCACAAAAAGAAATTCAAAATGGAAAAAAGACCTGAATGTTGGACAGGAAATCATGGCAACCCTAGCGAAGAAAACAGGAAAAGACCATTCTGACTTCAGCTGCAACAATTTCTTACTTGACACATCCCCAAAGGCAAAGGATTTAAAAGCACAAATGAACTATTGGGACCTCATGAAGATAAAAACTTCACAGCAAATAAAAGGCAACCAACGGAATCGGAAAAGATATTTGCAAATGACATATCGGACAAAGGGCTGCTATCCAAAATCTATAAAGAGCTCACCAAATTTCGCTTCGAGAAGCAAATAATCCAGTGTAGAATTTGGCACAAAACATGAATAGACATTTCTCTAACGAAGAAATCCTGATGGCCAGCAGGCACATGAAAAGATGCTTAATGTTGCTCCTCATCAGGGAAATACAAATAAAAACGACACTCGGATATCACCTCCGTCTGTTGGAGTGGCAAAATAAACAATTCAGGAGACTATAGATGCTGGCGAGGATTTGGTGAAACAGGAGCCCTCGTGCACCGTTGGTGGGAATGCAAACTGCTGCAACAACTCTGGAAAACATTGTCAAGTTTCCTCCAAAATTAAAAATAAATCTGAACTATGACACAGCAGTAGCACTGCTAGGAATTTACCCAAGGAATACAGGAGTACTGATGCATAGGGACCCCTGTACCCCAATATTAATAACACCACTCTCAATAGCCAAATTGTGGAAAGAGCCTGAATGTCCAACTGATCAATTGATAAAGAAACTGTGGTTTACATACACAATGGAGTACTACTTTGCAATGAGAATAAAATATGGACCATGGTAGCAATGTGGATGGAACTGGAGAGTGTTAGGGTAAGTGAAAGACAGATACGATATGTGTTCACTCTTATGTGAATCCGGAGAAACTTAAAAGGGACCCATGAAGAAAGCGTAGGATAAAAAAAGAGGTTAGAGTGGGACAGAGCCAAAGCATGAGACTCTTACAAACTGAAAAATAACAGGGTGGATGGGGGGTGGGAGGGAGGGGAGGGTAGGCAATGGGTATTCAGGAGGGCATGTGTTGGGTTGAGCATGGGTGTTGTATGGAACGAAATCTGACAATAAATTTCATATTAAAAGAAAATCAGGATAATATATCATTTCTGGAAAATAGTCCATGTTTTCATTTATTTATTTTTCGTAAGCTCTATACCCAACGTGGGGCTCAAACTTGTGACCCTGAGATCGAGTCCCAAGCTCCACCGATTGAGCCCGACAAGCACCCCTGTCCTTCTCTTATCCAATTCTAATATCTTGAGATTTAAGTCGTTGACTTCACTCTGAAAAGCAGTGAGTCTTACTTGCAGCCAACTGCAAGCAGCACACATCGGAAAAAAAACGAGAGGTGAAAAAAATGGGGATGATGCCTGCCTTTTGAAAAGCATTCCAATCTCAAAGTAATACCGAAAAGAGATCTCACCTTGTTAACGGATTTTGTTTCGGCGATGTTACCGGTTATAATCGAGATACAAAAAGTAACCGCCATGAAAATGACATTCCCATCATGGGACCCAGGAGGAAAGGCGGGCCCCACATTGCAGAGGGCGGCCACCCTCTGGACCCGCTTGGCTTCCACCTCGCGCAGCGTCGTAGCCTTCCTCAGGGTCTGTTGCAGCTTCTGCTCCACCAACTCCAGGGTCTCTTGCAACTGGCGGTTTTGATCTGCAGTCTAGGAAATGAAAACAAAGCATCAAAATGTAGCAAGTTCTCTCTCCTTTTCCATTTTGAATAAAGTGAAACAAATTCTCAATGCAAAGATCTATTGTAAGTTCTGACCGAAGCCAATGTTTTTGGTAAGTGTTTCAGAATAAACATTTCCTTTCTACAAGGAGTCACCCATGGCCTTGGGCCTCATTTCACTGTGCAAAACTTGTCTTGCCAAAGTATTTGCTCTGCTTCAGTATCTTCAGAGAAGTCTTTTAAAAGACAAAATTCCCACAAATTAAAGAAAACCCATCTTCTGGAGGAGCTTTCTCGTTCTTCCTGACAAGTTAACGAGAGAAAGGTCCGGTCTTACATAATTATAGACTCTTGTCTTAGGGCTCACTACATAGGGCATTCTGAGGTGGGCACAACGGCCAGCACAGAGGTTCGGAGAGCATGCCTGATGCCAGAGGAGTTATTTTTGCAAGTGTATGGTTATTCTACAAAAACACTCTCACTCTTGAAAAATAATTCAACCTGGAAAATTTAGACAAGAGATTTTTTTGTTAAAGGACTTTTAGGGACTCCGAGGTGGCTCAGTCAGTTAAGGTTTCACCTTCGGCCTCGGTTATAATCTCATAGCTCATGGGTTCAAGCCCCGCCTCGGGCTCTGTGTTGACAGCTCAGAACCTCGAGTACGTTTTGGATTCTGTGTGTCCCTCCCTCCTTCTCTGGCCTCCCCTGATCATGCTCTCGCTCGGTCGCTCCCTCTCTCAAAAATAAATAAACATTAAAAATATCTAAAGTCCTTTTAAAAATTATGTATAAGGTGAGGTTCTTGCAAGGTTAACATTTAATCCCACAAAATTCTTCCTTCTGTTTGAGTTTAGCTTTGCGTGTGTATACTCACCGGATATCATGCCTTAAAACCCTCAAATAAATAAAATACTTGCTGTATACATCGTATTTCACGATCTGCCTTTTACAGTCATGATTTGGAACACCTTACGTGCTCTCAAACAGCATTCCTGAATGTCATTTTAATGGCTTCCTAATATTTCACTTTTATTGTCATTTTGTGTCTACTGACACATTTTATAAACACACCAGGCAAACTTTGTTTCCAAGAAGCTGGATGAGGTTTTCCTTTTTACTGCCGGATGACTTGAGACAACCAAGGAAGAGACGTGCGGCTTCCCAAAAGACAGGGTCTTGCATCCTCAAGCCAGACTATGCTTCTGCACCTGATATTCTCCCCGATCTCAAGTACTAACCAAAACGGTCGGCTGCCTACAAATTCCTGGCCCCTCACCGCTCTTTTGGAAAGAGTGCTAACAAGCAAAAGTGTAACGTGCAGTTAACACATAAGAAGGAATCAATGAGGGTAGCAACATAACATGCTTACATAACATCTGAAAGATTCCCATGACGTTGAAGTAACCCCGTTTTTCAACACAAGATTTTAACACCCTGAAAATTTTACACTGAGACTAGGTCCTTAACTTCATTTGTAATTAACAAAAGAGGAATGAAGTTCAATGCAACCAACGATGATGCAGAGAGCGTTTCTTTGCGATCTCGTTTTCAAGTTTATCCTTGAGGTCGTGCAGGCAAGTGGCTTCATGCTGTGCCCTGAGACAGTGCTTCTCAAAGGTAGTGATCCTCTGTTGCATGTCTTCCTTCTGGGCCATGGCCTACAGCAGGTATTTCAGAGGAAAGACAGGGAAAGAATTAGTGTACGACACATTAACATACTCCAGACAGAAAAACAGGGTGAAATCCTAATTTACAAAAGGAAAGGAGCATCCTCGGGGCACCTGGGTGGCTCAGCCGGTGACGCTTTGTGAGTTGGGGCCCCGTGTAAGGCTCAGCGCAGACAATGCGGAAGCTTCTTGGGATTTTGACCACTCAGTTAACCAGGCTTATTCTTTCCGATGTGTTCAAAGACAAACGAATAATATAATCTCCCGGACATAAAATCTCCTCCCTCGTTGCCTCCGGACACAAGTGAGGTTTCCACAGTACAGGGCCTTCCATCTGGAGGCACACACCAGAAGACAACCATCATTTTTCCGGGAAAAGGGTGGATGAAATCTCACCCAATTACCACAAAGTTGAAGCAGTGGTGTTAACAAATGGAAACCAAACTCAACCTTTCATATAATTGGTAGTCATCTGTAGCTTAGCCTGTAACAAAACTGTATCACATGGTATCTGACACTGCAAATGGAACAAGAACATTCTGCCCTGCTTTTCTTGTCCACCACCCGAAAGATTCCTCTTCCAGCCTTCTGTTTACTAGGCAATTTATGTCAGCAGTCTCAAGAGTGAAAGTGATGAGTCTTAAGAAATGATTGAATTCTCCGCATATTGAACTCAGCTGCGGGGTTTCCACCCATCTTGGCCAAACAACTCCACTGAAAGGGTTATATAATTTCTGCAAATACTTTTGTTTTAAATTCTTACATGACCTCACCTACACTAAGGTACTAAACAGACTGCATGTGTACATACACGAGGGTCTGAGACGGTCTTCCTGAGTTGGCATTGCTGGGCTGGGGGTGAGGTGTGCGGGGACTGTCCACAAAGGGCAGCTCACAGTGACAGGAGGAGGCACAGGGAAACCATCCTACCCTTACTAGTTTCTGTGACAATGATCAGATTCCCATCGACGACCACACGTGCAGAAGCGGCCGCACTCCTCCATGACCTTACACCAGGACCAGCGGGCTGCCCCTCGCTCACTCTGACCGCCACGACCAGGAGCACGGAACCCCTGGGAGGAGGGCAGGGCGGCAGAGGCAGCCGTGACGGCCCCTCGGCAGAGCCGCCCTCTCACGGTCGTGCCCCCGTAAGCGAGTTGAGACCAACACGCTGGTTCCTACGTGCCGAGTGTGTTCCCAACACGGACCGAGAGCACGGCATGGGCCAAGCTCAGATGGCCCACACTCCACACCCGATGGCACTCCGCCACCTGCCCCCCAGGCCTCAGCAGGGGAGAGCCCAGGGAGGACAGATTCAACCACGCAGATGGAGAGACGGCCCGCCCAAGCCCCGGAGTAACGTTCCGTTCTGCTGCTACTTCTATCAAACTCCACAAGTTCAAACCCGTGGGAAATGAAGGACACACTGGGCAAAGACCGAACAAAACACCCCACGTTTAACTCGATGACGGCGTGGCCATTTCAAATGCCACCGACTTCACGGACATCTCGCTGCAACTTGGTGTTCTTTTCTTCAGAAATGAAGAGGTCCTTCCCTGAGGTGTCTAGGTTCTCTTCCAGCTTGACCACGAGACTGGAGAGGAGAGCCAGGCGCTCTTTCCTCTAGCTCTTCACCTTTGAAAGCCAGAAAGGGAAACAAGGGACGGGCCCCACCGCTAGTCTTGTTTAAAAAACAAGGGAAAAAAAGAAACCCCTCCAATCAAGTCCTGTGATGACATCTGGAGCTGAACTCTGAATGTGGCCTTTATATCTTCAACGAAACTATACCCCTTTGTGCCACAAGTAACTGCTCCTCACTTGGAAACAAAGGGATTGAGTTTGTTCTCAGAAGACTTTCGTTAGTCTTTACTGTAGAGTTACCCTAAGGTCCCCTTCGCCTCATATAACATGAGGGAATACTGGTAAGCTCTTTCTCGCTTGCTTTTTTTCACACAGTTGCTTGTTAACAGCTTTCAATTTTACATTGGAGAGAAAACTTCCCCGGAAAAAAGTACACTATGAAATTTGTACCAGCCAATCGATATGCACAACATTTCCACCAACCGCTGTTTTTTAACCATAGAGGTCTGACAAGAATTCAAAGAAGCTTAAAAGGAAACTCCAGTTACACAAACACGCAATGTGTGCCTGATCACACACATCATGTGCACAAGTCAAGAACCGCTGTGGCTAGTCACACCGTTTCTTCCTCCGTTTTGTGGCTCCTGAACATAGAATTCAGGGCCATGAGCATCTCCGGCTAAGTGGACAGGCCAGCCTGAGACGTCGCCTGTTGCCTCACCACCGTCATCCGGAGAGATCTCTCGTGCCTGGAGACAAGGAACTCCAAATGTTCTAGCAGCAGCTAGCGGGAGAGGCAAAAAGAATCCGTGTTTCAAGAACACTTTCAATTCCGGGCCTTAAGTTCACCAAATGCAAAACCAAGTCTGAATCCTTTAAATTCAATTCCGAGGTAGGGAGCTGCCCAAGCAATTGTGTTAAAATAGCCTTACTTTTCCTCACAGATCAAACAAGGTCTGAGAAAAATGGGTCCCATCCAACTCCACTGGGACATGTGGACCAAGGGAGAGAATGGTGTCCTGTGTGTAAATACACTGGCACGGCGCCTACTGACCCTGGTCTTATTTCTCTCTGCCTTCATTTCTGTGGTTTCCTCTCTCTGTAAGAGCTCCTCCTTGCAGATGGTGAGCTATCAGTGAGTCCTGCAAACTCCTGGGGTTGGAAACGGGATAAAAGTGGAGAAACAGAGGGGGTCGTTAGCCAGAGCGCACCTGGCTTCCGTGGTTCTCCAGAGTCCACTCACCCTACTCCAATCACCCACAACCTTCAAGTAGCACACACACATAAGTCCCTTCCTCACCAATCACAGGAGTTCCAGGGATTTTTGTAGGAACTGAGACTCAATGGGACAGAGATATTTTCAGGTGCCTTGCAGGTCTATGACAGAGGAAATCTGCTGTTGCCCACTCCCAGCCTCTGGCCCCGTCTGGCAAGCATGTTTGTGGAGCGGCAATGGGGAAAGGCACCGGGACTCAAAAGCTGCTGACAGCCTGAATAACTGGCTCAAAGTCAACCATACAGAATGGACTCTTCAAAAATGATAGTACGACTCGACGAAAGGAAGAGTTTAAGACTTATTTCCTTAGTCAAGCAGGAAACTTTCTGGCAGAAGGATTTCTGAGAGATGCCAGGGCCTACAACACCGCGTGGGGTTTTTCTTCCGTCAATACTGTGCGCCCACCCAGGACATGGCATACATGTGGGCTCCAAGGAGGTGTACGCACACTCTCCAGTCAATCGAGCGCAGAGACTGATGCAAGGCTCAATCCGTGAGCCATGACATCATGAACTGAGCTGAAACCAAGAGTCAGACGCTTAACTTCCTGAGCCACCCAGGCGCCCCAGAGGTTTTTTCCGCTATAGGACAAATGGAATAAAGTTTCTCTTAACTGAAATTCCAAATAAAGAGTGGTTGACTTCGGCAATTCTAGAAAATCTGTGTATAAACAGGTGACATTCTTCAAGGTCCTTCATAAATTAACCCTTTACAAATCAATGGGAATTCTGCCACAGAACTGAACACGTTCCTTGAAATCTGACTTGACAAGGTGAACCCACAGAAGCCTTTCTGACCCTTGATGTAGAACTGTGCAAACCCATTTCCATGTGGAGATATTGTTCCAATAAATTCATTGGAAACTTTTCTGGAGATGTGTGACATTTGGAAAGGCTGGCAGATGAGCTGAGCAGCTTCGAAATATCAAAAAATAGTAACTAAAAGGGAGGTCTCAATCCATGAAATATACGCAGATACTAAGCTATTATAGCATTTCATACCCGAAAACATATAAAAAACTAACAAGATAAAACTTACCAAAACTTGTGCATTGAAACAGACAATACCCACAAGATGCCATTTGCAGTCAAGAGAAAGGCAAACAAAAGTGGAAATTCAGGATTAAGTCCTAATCGCATAAAATGAGCTGTAGCAGACGCTGTCCTCTGGGGAAAGTGTGCACCACCTCCTGTTGCTATTGAGGTCACGTCAAGTGTTGCACGAATCTGCTAATCAGCTCTTGGTAAGCCCTTCACTTCTCCAGTAAATCAAGCACCACAGGAAACGTGATATCTCATGGTTCCTGGGTAATTGTCACCGTGTTAAGCGTAATACCATGAACCATGGATTACACCCTGGGACCCGTCTGATGTGTCCGTAAGGATGCTGGACGTGCTCCCGAGATGCAGAGAAGAGTCATGTTATGACAAGAAAAGGCTGAATGGCCTGACATGTACTGAGGCCCACAGCTGCAGCTGCCAGCCGGCCAGCGTGAAAGAAAGGGAAATTCTCGAAGCTCTCGCTGCGGCTATCCCAGCACCTGAAAAACCTGGGGCTTTTTGTGAGACATCTTTTTGTCTCATGTTGAAGATGTGGCATCTCTATGGGGGTACTAATGTTATGAGACGGGCACACGTGCAATCTCGACTCAAACGGAAAGACAAGTCCTGACATCACAAGTTAAGGCAGAAGGAAGGGAATGACCAAAAACTGGAATATTTCAATGCAGGCACAGGATAGCTTGGTGATTTTAGAAAGGGGTTTGGCTTTTAGAATGGTCAAGACGGATAGGAAGAGCAGCTTCTACCACGAAGAGGAAGTACACGGTTTCCCAGACGCCCAAGAGGTGATTGCAGAGAAGGAACTACAATCCACCACATGTCAACCACTCCAACACAAACAGTGAAAAACCCACGAAAATCAGTTGAGGAGACCATGGCTGCCTGCACAGGTTTTTCATGCAGAAGGAGGGGCCCTGTCGGGGGGAAAATGCCACAAAGGACATTTATTCACGAAAAAGACAAGTGAGCACAATGATGTTGGGTAGGAAGGGGTGAAGCAGCTACCGTCTGAGCGGACACAGGCTGGGTATGATCAGGGCGACTGGCCCTGTGTAGGAAGCTCACCCCAGGGTCCTGAAGGCAACAAGTGCCAGTGGCCAGTGGTCTGGCTGCACAACTAGAGCCCTTTCCCTGGACCAGTTCCATCCCGGCTCTGTCCCTCAACTCAGGAAGTACGCTGAAAGCAAGGGACTGTCCTTTAAATTTCCACTGACACTGGACAATGTCCTGGCCACCCAGAACCCCACGGGTCACCATCAAACGTGTCTTGGCAGCTCACTCGCTCTGGAGGGCAGCAAGTCTAAGTACACCAGCGGAGAAGGGGCCACGAGGACATGTGAAGCTCATGACAAATGCCATTTACAAGAAGGACGGTCATTGCTACCAAAGAGAACAACCTCAGATGAAATATATGAAAGGAAGATTCCGAGGGATGTTTTTATAAACTCCGTCAAGGCCAACACAATAAAGAAATCCCTGCTACAGAAAACTGTCCAAATGACGTGGTCACAGGACCTATGTCACAGCCTATCTGGAAACTCAAGAATGAGACTCTGATTATGGTAAAAAAAAAAAAAAAAAAAAAAAATACGAAAAAGGTTTGGGGGATGCAGAGATTCAAAATGTGTATCCTAAAGAAGGTCGAGTGCAGAGAAAAACCCAGAGGATGTCGCAGAAGACAGCACAGAGAGGAGATCTGGTGAAAACCCCAGAGGTCGAGGAAAGCTGAATGGAAGTGCCATCGCTGGAAAGCCTGCTGCCACCAGATGTGATCCGGCAGAGTCTCAGCTACTCTCCCACATGGACCATTCCATGACAAGGGCGCTGGGACTAAAGCCAGCCAGCCGTCTATGGAGACTTGAGCCAGGAAGGCCCTCCTGAAAAGTTGCAAAGACATTGCCCGCATCCACCACATACAGCCAGGCCCCGAGACCCAAAATTGCCCCATCCAGCGGGTCCTCCCCACCCCATGCAGGTCTGCACATCAGGACATTTGTGAGACCCACCCTCACTTTCCAGACAGCAGATCCTTACCAAGGAGCTCAGTGAATCTCTTCACCTGCCATGCACACGTCTGTGCGTGAAAATCGAGGGAGCATGCAGCCAGTCCACCCGAGACGCACGTGTGTCACTACCACCTAAGGGTTTTTCAGCAGGAACATCGTGTGTGAGACTTTTGTGCACTTGGACAACCTACCCACACACGGACATAAGGGACAAAAGATCTGATATAAAACGAATAATGTGTTTTCCATAAGTAGTCTTTCAAAAAATGACATTACCTTGTAGCATGCCTGTCTCTGTACCTGCCTGGAGAAAATGCCTCTCAGCCTACTCTCACAGGCCTTTTTTGTAATGCAACAATGTGTTCAGACTCTATTAGGAATATGGCTGTAAAATGCAGGCTAGAAAAGCTTTATAACAATTCATTCACCTCTGTATCTCCTAGGCCATGAGGTAGCAAGCGTACTGATTACATTAAGCAATCATGAAGTAGTCACTCTTCAATGTTAATGCATGATTACGCATGTAACAATGTAATTATACAGGAATCTTTCTAATTCCTCCATTTCTGATGACTAGTTCTGGAGATACACTTAAAAACAGCTTAGTGTGTAACCTAAGCCAACACTGATGCGAGTTCTGGTAGAAAATTTATCCTAGAAACAAAACGGAGAAAAAACTTAGGTATGAATACAGCACAGAGCTGTGAACCTGTTTTCTATGTAACTGTTTCCATAGCTTCCTCGACTCGGAGAATATGGTATATATGACATAAAACATACAAATGTTAATGAAATTTTTGTGTTTCTACTAAGGTTTCTGGACAACAGGAGAGTTTGAACACTTAAGATTTCTGGTGAGGAAGTTATACATGGATTTTCAATTGTGGGCAGGATTTAAAACCGGGAACCAAGTTTTTCTAGGATCAGTTGTAGTCATCCGTGGGGAAAAATGGAGAAAGCACTACCATCGTCAACAGAAAAAAGTAAAATAGAATTTTTTTATTTTAATTTTTTAAATGTTATTCTTTATTTCTTAGAGACAGAGACAAAGAGCAGCAAGGGAGGGGCGGAGTGAGAAGGAGACAAGGAATTCAAAGCAGACTCCAGGCTCTGTGTTGTTAGCACAGAGCCAGACTCGGGGGTTACCTCGCCAACACAAAGTTCATGACCCGACCTGAAGTTGGCTGTTTAACCGACTGAGCCACCCAGGAACAGAATAGGAGTAATTTGGAGGTTCCTTGTACACAAAGCAAACCTGTTTCCCCAAAAGAGTTAGTTACTAAGTTGCTCAGCAAAAGCCAGCACAAAGGGCCAACAGGCAGGACACAGTTTCAGAAGAAAGGCCGTCTTCTCAGAGATCGTGGCGTATGGTACACGGATGGGGCAGGATGTCGGCATCTCTGCACAGCGGGAGGCGCTCCCAACACAGCCAAGCTGCTGAGAGGCGAGTGGGGCAGGTGCAGGGAGGACTGCAGGACTCGGTCCCTCCACGAGTCCACCCAAGTGAAGACAGGGTACAGATCTCCAGGGACCTCACACATGGCCTCTGAGACATGCAAGCTCCATGACAGAGTACCCAGGGACCAGCAGGGAGAGGGAAGAGCAGGAAAGAGGCAAAGCCATCTCCCTGGCTTCTGACCACCGGACCAGGTAGCAAGCTGCTACGTTCACAAGAGGAGGCAGAGATGTTTGCAGATTTGTGGCCCATGTGGAACTCAAAGAGCAGACAACCCACCCAGATGGAGCTTCACTATGAGGCGGTCGGAAAGGTGTCCAAGAGACAGAGGGGGGTGGATGAAGAAGAATTCAGGACAGCCGAACCTCCCAAGAAGAATCTCCTCCCCGATTCTGAGTGACTCAGACTCGTGACAAAATCAGCCATCCTGCAGCAGCACTGTGCACACGTTCCCCCTATTCCACCAAACCACACACTCCCATGCCCTTCTATTGCTCTCCGTATAACCACATACGTCTTTGGGTGAGGTACCTGCAGCACATAGTGTTCAGCACCTAGAACAGTACCTGCCATGCACTCAATAAACAGGTGAACACTTTAGTGTACGCCTTGTACTCACCCAGGTAACTATTACACACATTGCTTTTCAATATTACGTGGTTCTGTGTAGGGTAGAAAGACACAAACTGTCCTGTGCTTTATGTGATGGGTGATATGAGGCGGTTGTACCTGTTGCCTAAAGCACGAATCTTATAGCTCAACCCACACAATAGGAGCCACACTACCCAATGGCGTCTACCCTGCTTCCAGTCGTGTCACCCCCCAACACACTATCCACACAGTAACAGCACCAGCTTTTAAAAATTTTAACATCATGTCAGTCCTTTCCCCTGAGGACACAATGACCCAAGGCCCTTCTCTGAATACCAAATTCCTTACGGGGAAGTTTCTGCCCAACACCAGCGGCCTGGTGCCTCACTTGACTCCACTTCCCCTTCCATAGCTTAAAACAAAGCCACGTTTCTCCTTGATTCTGGCTTTTGGCCCCAGAGACTGCTTGGAGAATGTTCTGTTAGACTCAGATGCTGATGGACCTCTCCAGAAAAAGCCTTTCCTGAACGGCAGTGCGCAAGTAAGCAATTCCTCCTAACTGCGTCATTCTTTCAGATAAACTCAGATGTGCCTCCACCTTCGACTCCGAGGAACACAGATGCCAGATCCCAACTACCACAATGGTGCAGGGTCATAAAGGGGCTCAACAAGGGTGCCTAGTTGTGTCTGTGCAGATGATGCAGGTGCACCAACCCAGAAACCCTTGTTGTCGGGGTTGCACTGTACAGTTGAGGGGCAATTCATCCCGATTCTGCTTCAGTTTCTGG
This sequence comes from Panthera onca, assembly GCF_046562875.1. Classification (NCBI taxonomy): domain Eukaryota; kingdom Metazoa; phylum Chordata; class Mammalia; order Carnivora; family Felidae; genus Panthera; species Panthera onca. The sequence continues at coordinate 68,608,367 of NC_138349.1, forward strand.
GTCTCCCGTCCTCTGCCCTTTTGTCCGTACTTCCTCTCTCTCAAAAGTAAATAAATATTACCAAAAAAATTTTTAAAAAGCCAAAACTGATCAAACACTCACAGAATAAGTGTCACCCCATCCACCTCCTCGTCCTGCTTTGCCACATCCAGCCCGTCCCTGCAATGCTTGCCCTGGGCAAGCACATGAAAGGGGAGGAAGGCAGCGGCGGTGGGGTGGGGGGGCCTGAGACACAACATCACCACTCAATGGACGCTGGCTGAGGATGAGCAAACTGACCATTTTAGAACGACGGGTACTAGGCAAGGATTACAGGGTTTCGTTTTCTCCTGCAACAAATGCTGTTGAGCAAAATGTTTACTATGACTTCTCTTTCTTCCCCACCTGTTCTTATACTTGTGAATATTCTGTTAGTCAACCTATCATGAACTGGGAAAGATGATTTCAATCTGAAGCATGTTGGCAGGCATCAAGGAGACACTGAGGTAGTCACAACTGGAAGGAATGAGACCCCAACAAAAGGGAAGCCCGCTGAGCCAACACTAATGTTCAGAGTCCTCTCTCTCTCTCAAGACATGTGAGGATTCTGAATTTCTTCAGGGATTTGAGGCAATATACCAATGAGCAGGAAAGGAAACAAAACAGACAAGCAGAAAATCACTGATAACCAACACTGTACAGCACAGGGAGGTACAGAAAATTACCCCGGCACTCGGCAAACACTGCCTGAGAAGCTGAGCCTTCAATAATCTCATTGTGCTGCGGAGAAAATACCTGGGCTTTTGGACCAAGTCCCAAAGAGGGGTCCTGGAAGACACTCCAGGCCTCGAGATGGACATCCTGGAGGACTACACGGGGGTGGTGAACATTTTGAGCCCCGTTCACACTGAACCTTACAAAGACAGAGGACCGGTGACAAGTCATTCAGGCCTGACTGAGCTCAATAACCATCACACTCAGTGTGTGTGGGATGAAAGGCTGAAGAAAAGCAAGCACACGAAGAGCCTCTATGCTTCTCCATAATGTCCAACACAAAATTTAAAAAAGAAATTAAGAAAAGAAAAAGAATAAATGAAAAGAAATGAAAAAAAGAAACAAAAGAAAGAAAAGAGAAAAGAAAAGGGATGCCTGGGTGGCTCAGTCGGTTAATCATCCCACTTTGGTTCGGGTCATGATTTCACGGTTTTATGATTTGATTCCCGTGTCGAACTCTGTGCTGACATTGAAAAGCATGGAGCCTGCTTTGGATTCTGTGTCTCCCTGTTTGTCTCCATCTCCCATGCTCAAGATTTGTCTCTACCTCTCTCTCAAAATAAATAATATTAAAAAAATCTATTTTAATAAAAAAGAAAAAAAAAAACAGGGAAAGGCACGAGCATAGCTCAGGTTACTCGTTTAGGTGACCAAAATTTGGTTTCGACCCAGGTTTGTGAGTGTGAGCCCTGTGTTGGTCTCTCTACTGATAGAATGGAGCCTCTCAAGAGTCTCTACGCTCCCCTCCCATCCTCTACCCCGACGCGTACTCTCACTCTCTTTCTGAAAAATAAATAAACATTTTAAAAAACAAGGTTTTACATCATATAGACGAAAAGAAGAAAGAACAGAAAGAGACCAAAGGGAGACACACCGACTGGAAATACGGGATGCAAAGGTCAACTGTCCAACAAGCCTACTTGACAAATGGGAAATTTTCAGAGAATCAAAACAGATTCTAAACCTAAAAATTATCAGAGCTAAAACTAAGAACTCTAGGCGCCTGAATGGCTCATTTGGTTAAGCATCTGACTTCAGGTCAGGTCGTGATCTCGTGATTCGGGAGTTTGAGCCCCGCGTTGGACTCTGTGCTGAGTGCTCAGAGCCTAGAACTTGCTTCGGTATCTGTGTCTAGCTCTCTGTTCTTCCCTTGCTCAAATTCTGTCTTTCCAACATAAATAAGAGTAAAAAAAAAATTTTAGTAAGATTAAGAACTATGGGGGTTAATATCAGACTAAACACAAGTGAAGAGAGCCACAGTGAACTGGAAGATAAGTATGTAAAAATTTATCTAGACCATACACAGAGAAAAAATCAATAGAGAAACCCAAAAGACACACAAAATATGGTTGAAGGGTCCAATGAGAACCTTCAAAGTAGAGAAAACACAGAATGGGGGTTACCAGATCCCTACAAAGAATCAAAACTTTCCAAAACTCATAAAAGAACCATGACAATGACTCCACAAAGAATGCCTGAGGCAAAAAAAAAAGATCCCACCACTAGGAGAGGGGAACAGAATGTACATACCAGTCTGTGGGCTGGTCAGCGGTGGACTGGGGCAGACATCAGCAGACCCCGCCCACCAACGCAAGTTATTCATGACAGCACAGAAGTGCCCCGTAGTTCCGCACAACTCCAAGGACTATCCAACATGACCAAACGGAAGAGTTCCTCTCAAAGAATCTCAAGGAAATGACAGTTCATGAACTGATCGTAAAGGATTTAAACAATATAACAGAAACTGAAATCAGAGTAATAGTCATAAAACTAATCGCTGGGCTCATAAACAGTATACAAGACACCAGAGAGTCTACTGTTACAGAGATCAAGGGACTAAGGAACATACTGGAGGACCTAAAAAATGTTATAAACGAGCTGAAAAATAAAATGGAGAAAACCACAACTCGGATTGAAGATGCAGAGGAGAGAATAGGAGAACTGGAAGAAAAATTTATGGAAAAAGAGGAAGCAGAGAAAAAAGAGATAAAAAGAATCCAGGGGTATGGGGCGAAAATTAGAGAACTGATGCACTGAAGAGAAATAATCTACACATAAGTGGTATTCCAGAGAAGAGAGAAGGAAAGGTGATGAAGGTGTACTTAAAATAATAGTTGAGAACTTCCCAGATCTGGGGAAGGAAAAAGGCATTGAAATCCAAGAGGCACAGAGAACTCCCTTCAGACGTAACTTGAATCCATCTGCACGACATATAATGAAACTGACAAAATAACAAGGATAAAGAGAATATTCTGAAGGCCGTTGGGGATAAACGTGCCCTAACATATAAAGGGACACCGATAAGACTCGTGATGGATCCCTCTACTGAAACATGGCAGGCCAGAAAAGATTGGCAGGAGATCTTCAACGTGATGAACAGAAAAAAATATCCAGCCAAGAATCCTTTATCCAGGAAATCTCTGATTTAGAATGGGAGAGAGAAAGTTCTTTCCAAACAAAACGGAAGGAATTCATCACCACTAAACCAGTCCTACAAAAGATACTAAGGGGGATCCTGTGAGACAAAGTACCAGAGACATTGCTACAAGCACGAAACTTACAGACATCACAATGACTCTACACTCATATCTTTCTACAACACTGAATGTAAATGGACTAAAAGCGCCAACCAAAAGACATAAGGTATCAGAATGGATAGAAAAACGAGACCCAATTATTTGCTGTTTACAAGAGACTCATTTTAGACATGAGGACACCTTCAGATTGAAAGTGAAGGGATGAAAAACTATCATGCTACTGGAAGTCAAAAGAAAGCTGGAGTAACCATACTTAGGCAAACTGGACTCTAAATTAAAGGCTGTAACTAAAGAAGGAAATTTTATAATAATTACAGGGTCTATCCATCAGGAAGAGCTAACAATTATAAATGTCTATGCGCCGAATACGGGAGCCCCCAAATATATAAAACAATTACAAACATAAGCAACCTTACTGATAGAAAGTAGTAATTGCAAAAGACTTTAATACCCCACTTGCAGAAGTGGATACATCATCTAGACACACGGTCAATAAAGAAAAAAGGGCCATGAATGATACATTGGATCAGATGGATTTGACAGATATATTTAGAACTCTGCATCCCAAAGCAACAGAATATACTTTCTTCTCAAGTGCACATGGAATATTCTCCAAGATAGATCACATTCTTGGTCACAAAAGAGTCCTTCTTAAGTATAAAAGAACTGCGATCACACCATGCATATTTTCAGACCACAATGCTATGAAGCTTGAAATCAACAAAAGGAAATCTGGAAAACCTCCAAAAACATGGAGGTTAAAGAACACCCTACTAAAGAAAGAATGGGTCAACCACGTAGGGAAGTATTTAAAAATATATAAAAACAAATGAAAACGAAAACACAACAATCCAAACACTTTGGGATGCAGAGAAGACACTCCTGAGAGGAAATACATTGCAAACCAGGACTATCTCAAGAATAAAGAAAAATCCCAAATAGAAAATCTAACAGAACACCTAAATAAAATACAGGCAGAACAGCAAAGACAGCGTAAACCCAGCAGAAAAAGAGAAATAAAGGTCCGAGCATAAATAAACAATATAGACAATTAACAATATAGAATTTAAAAAATGTAGAGCATATCACAACACGAGTTGTTTTTTTGAAAAAAAACAAACATTGACAAACCTCTAGCCAGGCTTCCCAAAAAGAAAAGGGAGACGACCCAAGTAGATAAAATTATGAATGAAAATGGAATTATTACAACCAATACTTCAGAAATACAAGCAATTATCAGGGAATCATATGAAAAATTATATGCCAACAAACTGGACAACCCAGAAGAAATGGACAAATTCCTAGACACCCACACACTTTCAAAACTCAGAAAGAAATAGAAAACTTGAACAGACCCGTAACCAGCGAAGAAATTAAATCAGTCATCAAAAATCTCCCAATAAGAGTCCAAGACCAGATGGCTTCCCAGGGGAATTCTACCAAGGGTTGAAAGCAGAGATAATACTTATCCTTCTCAAGCTATTCCACAAAATAGAAAGGGAAAGAAAACTTCCAGACTCATTCTATGAAGCCAGTATTACTTTGACAGAGAACCAGTAAAAAAAGAGAACAGGCCAATAACCCTTATGACTATGGATGCAAAAATTCTCAATAGGATACTAGCAAATCGAATTCAAGAGCATATAAAAAGAATGATTCACCATGATCAAGTGGGATTCATTCCTGGGATGCAGGTCGGGTTCAACATTCACAAATAAAAGTGATACATCACGTTAATGAAAGAAAAGATAAGAACCATATGATCCTATCAATCGATGCAGAAAAAGCATTTGACAAAATTCAGCATCGTTTCTTAATAAAAACCCTCGAGAAATGCGGGATAGAAAGAACATACTTAAAAATCATAAACGCCGTTTATGATAAGCCCACAGTTAACATCATCCTCAATGGGGGGAAAACTGAGAGCTTTTTCCCTGAGATCCGGAACACGACAGGGATGTCCACTCTCACCGCTGTCGTTTAACATAGTGTTGGAAGTCCAAGCAACATCAATCAGACAACAAAAGGAAATCAAAGGCATCAAAATTGACAAAGATGAAGTTAAGCTTTCAATTTTTCCAGATGACATGATATTATACATGGAAATTCCAATAGACTCCACCAAAAGTCTACCAGAATGGTAAATGAATTCAGCAAAGTTGCAGGATACAAAATCTATGTACAGAAAGCAGTTGTATTCCTAAGCAATAATAATGAAGCAACAAAAGACAAAAAAACTGATCCCATTCACAATTGAACGAAGAAGCATAAAATACCTAGGAATCAATCTAACCAAAGATGTAAAAGATCTGTATGCTGAAAACTATAGAAAGCTTATGAAGGAAAGGGAAGAAGATACAAAGAAATGGAAAAACGTTCCGTGCTCATGGGTCGGAAGAATATTTTCAAAATGTCAATACTACCCAAAGCTATCTACACATTCAAAGCAATCCCAATCAAAATTGCACCAGAATTCTTCTCGAAGTTAGAACAAGCAATTCTAAAATTCATATGGAACCAATAAAGCCCCGAATAGCCAAAGTAATTTCGAAGAAGTCCAAAGCAGGAGGCATCACAATCGCAGTCTTTAGCCTCTACTACAAAACTATAATCATCAAGACAGCCTAGTGTTGCCAAAAAAGAGACCCATACACCAAAGGAATAGAATTGAAACCCACAAAAATATGGCCAATCCATCTTTAACAAAGGAGGAAGGAATATCCAAGGAAAAAAGACAGTCTGGTTAACAAATGTGGCAGGGCAAACAGGGCAGTAAGATGCAGAAGGTAAGAACTAGACCACTTTCTCAAAACATTCACAAAAAGAAATTCAAAATGGAAAAAAGACCTGAATGTTGGACAGGAAATCATGGCAACCCTAGCGAAGAAAACAGGAAAAGACCATTCTGACTTCAGCTGCAACAATTTCTTACTTGACACATCCCCAAAGGCAAAGGATTTAAAAGCACAAATGAACTATTGGGACCTCATGAAGATAAAAACTTCACAGCAAATAAAAGGCAACCAACGGAATCGGAAAAGATATTTGCAAATGACATATCGGACAAAGGGCTGCTATCCAAAATCTATAAAGAGCTCACCAAATTTCGCTTCGAGAAGCAAATAATCCAGTGTAGAATTTGGCACAAAACATGAATAGACATTTCTCTAACGAAGAAATCCTGATGGCCAGCAGGCACATGAAAAGATGCTTAATGTTGCTCCTCATCAGGGAAATACAAATAAAAACGACACTCGGATATCACCTCCGTCTGTTGGAGTGGCAAAATAAACAATTCAGGAGACTATAGATGCTGGCGAGGATTTGGTGAAACAGGAGCCCTCGTGCACCGTTGGTGGGAATGCAAACTGCTGCAACAACTCTGGAAAACATTGTCAAGTTTCCTCCAAAATTAAAAATAAATCTGAACTATGACACAGCAGTAGCACTGCTAGGAATTTACCCAAGGAATACAGGAGTACTGATGCATAGGGACCCCTGTACCCCAATATTAATAACACCACTCTCAATAGCCAAATTGTGGAAAGAGCCTGAATGTCCAACTGATCAATTGATAAAGAAACTGTGGTTTACATACACAATGGAGTACTACTTTGCAATGAGAATAAAATATGGACCATGGTAGCAATGTGGATGGAACTGGAGAGTGTTAGGGTAAGTGAAAGACAGATACGATATGTGTTCACTCTTATGTGAATCCGGAGAAACTTAAAAGGGACCCATGAAGAAAGCGTAGGATAAAAAAAGAGGTTAGAGTGGGACAGAGCCAAAGCATGAGACTCTTACAAACTGAAAAATAACAGGGTGGATGGGGGGTGGGAGGGAGGGGAGGGTAGGCAATGGGTATTCAGGAGGGCATGTGTTGGGTTGAGCATGGGTGTTGTATGGAACGAAATCTGACAATAAATTTCATATTAAAAGAAAATCAGGATAATATATCATTTCTGGAAAATAGTCCATGTTTTCATTTATTTATTTTTCGTAAGCTCTATACCCAACGTGGGGCTCAAACTTGTGACCCTGAGATCGAGTCCCAAGCTCCACCGATTGAGCCCGACAAGCACCCCTGTCCTTCTCTTATCCAATTCTAATATCTTGAGATTTAAGTCGTTGACTTCACTCTGAAAAGCAGTGAGTCTTACTTGCAGCCAACTGCAAGCAGCACACATCGGAAAAAAAACGAGAGGTGAAAAAAATGGGGATGATGCCTGCCTTTTGAAAAGCATTCCAATCTCAAAGTAATACCGAAAAGAGATCTCACCTTGTTAACGGATTTTGTTTCGGCGATGTTACCGGTTATAATCGAGATACAAAAAGTAACCGCCATGAAAATGACATTCCCATCATGGGACCCAGGAGGAAAGGCGGGCCCCACATTGCAGAGGGCGGCCACCCTCTGGACCCGCTTGGCTTCCACCTCGCGCAGCGTCGTAGCCTTCCTCAGGGTCTGTTGCAGCTTCTGCTCCACCAACTCCAGGGTCTCTTGCAACTGGCGGTTTTGATCTGCAGTCTAGGAAATGAAAACAAAGCATCAAAATGTAGCAAGTTCTCTCTCCTTTTCCATTTTGAATAAAGTGAAACAAATTCTCAATGCAAAGATCTATTGTAAGTTCTGACCGAAGCCAATGTTTTTGGTAAGTGTTTCAGAATAAACATTTCCTTTCTACAAGGAGTCACCCATGGCCTTGGGCCTCATTTCACTGTGCAAAACTTGTCTTGCCAAAGTATTTGCTCTGCTTCAGTATCTTCAGAGAAGTCTTTTAAAAGACAAAATTCCCACAAATTAAAGAAAACCCATCTTCTGGAGGAGCTTTCTCGTTCTTCCTGACAAGTTAACGAGAGAAAGGTCCGGTCTTACATAATTATAGACTCTTGTCTTAGGGCTCACTACATAGGGCATTCTGAGGTGGGCACAACGGCCAGCACAGAGGTTCGGAGAGCATGCCTGATGCCAGAGGAGTTATTTTTGCAAGTGTATGGTTATTCTACAAAAACACTCTCACTCTTGAAAAATAATTCAACCTGGAAAATTTAGACAAGAGATTTTTTTGTTAAAGGACTTTTAGGGACTCCGAGGTGGCTCAGTCAGTTAAGGTTTCACCTTCGGCCTAGGTTATAATCTCATAGCTCATGGGTTCAAGCCCCGCCTCGGGCTCTGTGTTGACAGCTCAGAACCTCGAGTACGTTTTGGATTCTGTGTGTCCCTCCCTCCTTCTCTGGCCTCCCCTGATCATGCTCTCGCTCGGTCGCTCCCTCTCTCAAAAATAAATAAACATTAAAAATATCTAAAGTCCTTTTAAAAATTATGTATAAGGTGAGGTTCTTGCAAGGTTAACATTTAATCCCACAAAATTCTTCCTTCTGTTTGAGTTTAGCTTTGCGTGTGTATACTCACCGGATATCATGCCTTAAAACCCTCAAATAAATAAAATACTTGCTGTATACATCGTATTTCACGATCTGCCTTTTACAGTCATGATTTGGAACACCTTACGTGCTCTCAAACAGCATTCCTGAATGTCATTTTAATGGCTTCCTAATATTTCACTTTTATTGTCATTTTGTGTCTACTGACACATTTTATAAACACACCAGGCAAACTTTGTTTCCAAGAAGCTGGATGAGGTTTTCCTTTTTACTGCCGGATGACTTGAGACAACCAAGGAAGAGACGTGCGGCTTCCCAAAAGACAGGGTCTTGCATCCTCAAGCCAGACTATGCTTCTGCACCTGATATTCTCCCCGATCTCAAGTACTAACCAAAACGGTCGGCTGCCTACAAATTCCTGGCCCCTCACCGCTCTTTTGGAAAGAGTGCTAACAAGCAAAAGTGTAACGTGCAGTTAACACATAAGAAGGAATCAATGAGGGTAGCAACATAACATGCTTACATAACATCTGAAAGATTCCCATGACGTTGAAGTAACCCCGTTTTTCAACACAAGATTTTAACACCCTGAAAATTTTACACTGAGACTAGGTCCTTAACTTCATTTGTAATTAACAAAAGAGGAATGAAGTTCAATGCAACCAACGATGATGCAGAGAGCGTTTCTTTGCGATCTCGTTTTCAAGTTTATCCTTGAGGTCGTGCAGGCAAGTGGCTTCATGCTGTGCCCTGAGACAGTGCTTCTCAAAGGTAGTGATCCTCTGTTGCATGTCTTCCTTCTGGGCCATGGCCTACAGCAGGTATTTCAGAGGAAAGACAGGGAAAGAATTAGTGTACGACACATTAACATACTCCAGACAGAAAAACAGGGTGAAATCCTAATTTACAAAAGGAAAGGAGCATCCTCGGGGCACCTGGGTGGCTCAGCCGGTGACGCTTTGTGAGTTGGGGCCCCGTGTAAGGCTCAGCGCAGACAATGCGGAAGCTTCTTGGGATTTTGACCACTCAGTTAACCAGGCTTATTCTTTCCGATGTGTTCAAAGACAAACGAATAATATAATCTCCCGGACATAAAATCTCCTCCCTCGTTGCCTCCGGACACAAGTGAGGTTTCCACAGTACAGGGCCTTCCATCTGGAGGCACACACCAGAAGACAACCATCATTTTTCCGGGAAAAGGGTGGATGAAATCTCACCCAATTACCACAAAGTTGAAGCAGTGGTGTTAACAAATGGAAACCAAACTCAACCTTTCATATAATTGGTAGTCATCTGTAGCTTAGCCTGTAACAAAACTGTATCACATGGTATCTGACACTGCAAATGGAACAAGAACATTCTGCCCTGCTTTTCTTGTCCACCACCCGAAAGATTCCTCTTCCAGCCTTCTGTTTACTAGGCAATTTATGTCAGCAGTCTCAAGAGTGAAAGTGATGAGTCTTAAGAAATGATTGAATTCTCCGCATATTGAACTCAGCTGCGGGGTTTCCACCCATCTTGGCCAAACAACTCCACTGAAAGGGTTATATAATTTCTGCAAATACTTTTGTTTTAAATTCTTACATGACCTCACCTACACTAAGGTACTAAACAGACTGCATGTGTACATACACGAGGGTCTGAGACGGTCTTCCTGAGTTGGCATTGCTGGGCTGGGGGTGAGGTGTGCGGGGACTGTCCACAAAGGGCAGCTCACAGTGACAGGAGGAGGCACAGGGAAACCATCCTACCCTTACTAGTTTCTGTGACAATGATCAGATTCCCATCGACGACCACACGTGCAGAAGCGGCCGCACTCCTCCATGACCTTACACCAGGACCAGCGGGCTGCCCCTCGCTCACTCTGACCGCCACGACCAGGAGCACGGAACCCCTGGGAGGAGGGCAGGGCGGCAGAGGCAGCCGTGACGGCCCCTCGGCAGAGCCGCCCTCTCACGGTCGTGCCCCCGTAAGCGAGTTGAGACCAACACGCTGGTTCCTACGTGCCGAGTGTGTTCCCAACACGGACCGAGAGCACGGCATGGGCCAAGCTCAGATGGCCCACACTCCACACCCGATGGCACTCCGCCACCTGCCCCCCAGGCCTCAGCAGGGGAGAGCCCAGGGAGGACAGATTCAACCACGCAGATGGAGAGACGGCCCGCCCAAGCCCCGGAGTAACGTTCCGTTCTGCTGCTACTTCTATCAAACTCCACAAGTTCAAACCCGTGGGAAATGAAGGACACACTGGGCAAAGACCGAACAAAACACCCCACGTTTAACTCGATGACGGCGTGGCCATTTCAAATGCCACCGACTTCACGGACATCTCGCTGCAACTTGGTGTTCTTTTCTTCAGAAATGAAGAGGTCCTTCCCTGAGGTGTCTAGGTTCTCTTCCAGCTTGACCACGAGACTGGAGAGGAGAGCCAGGCGCTCTTTCCTCTAGCTCTTCACCTTTGAAAGCCAGAAAGGGAAACAAGGGACGGGCCCCACCGCTAGTCTTGTTTAAAAAACAAGGGAAAAAAAGAAACCCCTCCAATCAAATCCTGTGATGACATCTGGAGCTGAACTCTGAATGTGGCCTTTATATCTTCAACGAAACTATACCCCTTTGTGCCACAAGTAACTGCTCCTCACTTGGAAACAAAGGGATTGAGTTTGTTCTCAGAAGACTTTCGTTAGTCTTTACTGTAGAGTTACCCTAAGGTCCCCTTCGCCTCATATAACATGAGGGAATACTGGTAAGCTCTTTCTCGCTTGCTTTTTTTCACACAGTTGCTTGTTAACAGCTTTCAATTTTACATTGGAGAGAAAACTTCCCCGGAAAAAAGTACACTATGAAATTTGTACCAGCCAATCGATATGCACAACATTTCCACCAACCGCTGTTTTTTAACCATAGAGGTCTGACAAGAATTCAAAGAAGCTTAAAAGGAAACTCCAGTTACACAAACACGCAATGTGTGCCTGATCACACACATCATGTGCACAAGTCAAGAACCGCTGTGGCTAGTCACACCGTTTCTTCCTCCGTTTTGTGGCTCCTGAACATAGAATTCAGGGCCATGAGCATCTCCGGCTAAGTGGACAGGCCAGCCTGAGACGTCGCCTGTTGCCTCACCACCGTCATCCGGAGAGATCTCTCGTGCCTGGAGACAAGGAACTCCAAATGTTCTAGCAGCAGCTAGCGGGAGAGGCAAAAAGAATCCGTGTTTCAAGAACACTTTCAATTCCGGGCCTTAAGTTCACCAAATGCAAAACCAAGTCTGAATCCTTTAAATTCAATTCCGAGGTAGGGAGCTGCCCAAGCAATTGTGTTAAAATAGCCTTACTTTTCCTCACAGATCAAACAAGGTCTGAGAAAAATGGGTCCCATCCAACTCCACTGGGACATGTGGACCAAGGGAGAGAATGGTGTCCTGTGTGTAAATACACTGGCACGGCGCCTACTGACCCTGGTCTTATTTCTCTCTGCCTTCATTTCTGTGGTTTCCTCTCTCTGTAAGAGCTCCTCCTTGCAGATGGTGAGCTATCAGTGAGTCCTGCAAACTCCTGGGGTTGGAAACGGGATAAAAGTGGAGAAACAGAGGGGGTCGTTAGCCAGAGCGCACCTGGCTTCCGTGGTTCTCCAGAGTCCACTCACCCTACTCCAATCACCCACAACCTTCAAGTAGCACACACACATAAGTCCCTTCCTCACCAATCACAGGAGTTCCAGGGATTTTTGTAGGAACTGAGACTCAATGGGACAGAGATATTTTCAGGTGCCTTGCAGGTCTATGACAGAGGAAATCTGCTGTTGCCCACTCCCAGCCTCTGGCCCCGTCTGGCAAGCATGTTTGTGGAGCGGCAATGGGGAAAGGCACCGGGACTCAAAAGCTGCTGACAGCCTGAATAACTGGCTCAAAGTCAACCATACAGAATGGACTCTTCAAAAATGATAGTACGACTCGACGAAAGGAAGAGTTTAAGACTTATTTCCTTAGTCAAGCAGGAAACTTTCTGGCAGAAGGATTTCTGAGAGATGCCAGGGCCTACAACACCGCGTGGGGTTTTTCTTCCGTCAATACTGTGCGCCCACCCAGGACATGGCATACATGTGGGCTCCAAGGAGGTGTACGCACACTCTCCAGTCAATCGAGCGCAGAGACTGATGCAAGGCTCAATCCGTGAGCCATGACATCATGAACTGAGCTGAAACCAAGAGTCAGACGCTTAACTTCCTGAGCCACCCAGGCGCCCCAGAGGTTTTTTCCGCTATAGGACAAATGGAATAAAGTTTCTCTTAACTGAAATTCCAAATAAAGAGTGGTTGACTTCGGCAATTCTAGAAAATCTGTGTATAAACAGGTGACATTCTTCAAGGTCCTTCATAAATTAACCCTTTACAAATCAATGGGAATTCTGCCACAGAACTGAACACGTTCCTTGAAATCTGACTTGACAAGGTGAACCCACAGAAGCCTTTCTGACCCTTGATGTAGAACTGTGCAAACCCATTTCCATGTGGAGATATTGTTCCAATAAATTCATTGGAAACTTTTCTGGAGATGTGTGACATTTGGAAAGGCTGGCAGATGAGCTGAGCAGCTTCGAAATATCAAAAAATAGTAACTAAAAGGGAGGTCTCAATCCATGAAATATACGCAGATACTAAGCTATTATAGCATTTCATACCCGAAAACATATAAAAAACTAACAAGATAAAACTTACCAAAACTTGTGCATTGAAACAGACAATACCCACAAGATGCCATTTGCAGTCAAGAGAAAGGCAAACAAAAGTGGAAATTCAGGATTAAGTCCTAATCGCATAAAATGAGCTGTAGCAGACGCTGTCCTCTGGGGAAAGTGTGCACCACCTCCTGTTGCTATTGAGGTCACGTCAAGTGTTGCACGAATCTGCTAATCAGCTCTTGGTAAGCCCTTCACTTCTCCAGTAAATCAAGCACCACAGGAAACGTGATATCTCATGGTTCCTGGGTAATTGTCACCGTGTTAAGCGTAATACCATGAACCATGGATTACACCCTGGGACCCGTCTGATGTGTCCGTAAGGATGCTGGACGTGCTCCCGAGATGCAGAGAAGAGTCATGTTATGACAAGAAAAGGCTGAATGGCCTGACATGTACTGAGGCCCACAGCTGCAGCTGCCAGCCGGCCAGCGTGAAAGAAAGGGAAATTCTCGAAGCTCTCGCTGCGGCTATCCCAGCACCTGAAAAACCTGGGGCTTTTTGTGAGACATCTTTTTGTCTCATGTTGAAGATGTGGCATCTCTATGGGGGTACTAATGTTATGAGACGGGCACACGTGCAATCTCGACTCAAACGGAAAGACAAGTCCTGACATCACAAGTTAAGGCAGAAGGAAGGGAATGACCAAAAACTGGAATATTTCAATGCAGGCACAGGATAGCTTGGTGATTTTAGAAAGGGGTTTGGCTTTTAGAATGGTCAAGACGGATAGGAAGAGCAGCTTCTACCACGAAGAGGAAGTACACGGTTTCCCAGACGCCCAAGAGGTGATTGCAGAGAAGGAACTACAATCCACCACATGTCAACCACTCCAACACAAACAGTGAAAAACCCACGAAAATCAGTTGAGGAGACCATGGCTGCCTGCACAGGTTTTTCATGCAGAAGGAGGGGCCCTGTCGGGGGGAAAATGCCACAAAGGACATTTATTCACGAAAAAGACAAGTGAGCACAATGATGTTGGGTAGGAAGGGGTGAAGCAGCTACCGTCTGAGCGGACACAGGCTGGGTATGATCAGGGCGACTGGCCCTGTGTAGGAAGCTCACCCCAGGGTCCTGAAGGCAACAAGTGCCAGTGGCCAGTGGTCTGGCTGCACAACTAGAGCCCTTTCCCTGGACCAGTTCCATCCCGGCTCTGTCCCTCAACTCAGGAAGTACGCTGAAAGCAAGGGACTGTCCTTTAAATTTCCACTGACACTGGACAATGTCCTGGCCACCCAGAACCCCACGGGTCACCATCAAACGTGTCTTGGCAGCTCACTCGCTCTGGAGGGCAGCAAGTCTAAGTACACCAGCGGAGAAGGGGCCACGAGGACATGTGAAGCTCATGACAAATGCCATTTACAAGAAGGACGGTCATTGCTACCAAAGAGAACAACCTCAGATGAAATATATGAAAGGAAGATTCCGAGGGATGTTTTTATAAACTCCGTCAAGGCCAACACAATAAAGAAATCCCTGCTACAGAAAACTGTCCAAATGACGTGGTCACAGGACCTATGTCACAGCCTATCTGGAAACTCAAGAATGAGACTCTGATTATGGTAAAAAAAAAAAAAAAAAAAAAAATACGAAAAAGGTTTGGGGGATGCAGAGATTCAAAATGTGTATCCTAAAGAAGGTCGAGTGCAGAGAAAAACCCAGAGGATGTCGCAGAAGACAGCACAGAGAGGAGATCTGGTGAAAACCCCAGAGGTCGAGGAAAGCTGAATGGAAGTGCCATCGCTGGAAAGCCTGCTGCCACCAGATGTGATCCGGCAGAGTCTCAGCTACTCTCCCACATGGACCATTCCATGACAAGGGCGCTGGGACTAAAGCCAGCCAGCCGTCTATGGAGACTTGAGCCAGGAAGGCCCTCCTGAAAAGTTGCAAAGACATTGCCCGCATCCACCACATACAGCCAGGCCCCGAGACCCAAAATTGCCCCATCCAGCGGGTCCTCCCCACCCCATGCAGGTCTGCACATCAGGACATTTGTGAGACCCACCCTCACTTTCCAGACAGCAGATCCTTACCAAGGAGCTCAGTGAATCTCTTCACCTGCCATGCACACGTCTGTGCGTGAAAATCGAGGGAGCATGCAGCCAGTCCACCCGAGACGCACGTGTGTCACTACCACCTAAGGGTTTTTCAGCAGGAACATCGTGTGTGAGACTTTTGTGCACTTGGACAACCTACCCACACACGGACATAAGGGACAAAAGATCTGATATAAAACGAATAATGTGTTTTCCATAAGTAGTCTTTCAAAAAATGACATTACCTTGTAGCATGCCTGTCTCTGTACCTGCCTGGAGAAAATGCCTCTCAGCCTACTCTCACAGGCCTTTTTTGTAATGCAACAATGTGTTCAGACTCTATTAGGAATATGGCTGTAAAATGCAGGCTAGAAAAGCTTTATAACAATTCATTCACCTCTGTATCTCCTAGGCCATGAGGTAGCAAGCGTACTGATTACATTAAGCAATCATGAAGTAGTCACTCTTCAATGTTAATGCATGATTACGCATGTAACAATGTAATTATACAGGAATCTTTCTAATTCCTCCATTTCTGATGACTAGTTCTGGAGATACACTTAAAAACAGCTTAGTGTGTAACCTAAGCCAACACTGATGCGAGTTCTGGTAGAAAATTTATCCTAGAAACAAAACGGAGAAAAAACTTAGGTATGAATACAGCACAGAGCTGTGAACCTGTTTTCTATGTAACTGTTTCCATAGCTTCCTCGACTCGGAGAATATGGTATATATGACATAAAACATACAAATGTTAATGAAATTTTTGTGTTTCTACTAAGGTTTCTGGACAACAGGAGAGTTTGAACACTTAAGATTTCTGGTGAGGAAGTTATACATGGATTTTCAATTGTGGGCAGGATTTAAAACCGGGAACCAAGTTTTTCTAGGATCAGTTGTAGTCATCCGTGGGGAAAAATGGAGAAAGCACTACCATCGTCAACAGAAAAAAGTAAAATAGAATTTTTTTATTTTAATTTTTTAAATGTTATTCTTTATTTCTTAGAGACAGAGACAAAGAGCAGCAAGGGAGGGGCGGAGTGAGAAGGAGACAAGGAATTCAAAGCAGACTCCAGGCTCTGTGTTGTTAGCACAGAGCCAGACTCGGGGGTTACCTCGCCAACACAAAGTTCATGACCCGACCTGAAGTTGGCTGTTTAACCGACTGAGCCACCCAGGAACAGAATAGGAGTAATTTGGAGGTTCCTTGTACACAAAGCAAACCTGTTTCCCCAAAAGAGTTAGTTACTAAGTTGCTCAGCAAAAGCCAGCACAAAGGGCCAACAGGCAGGACACAGTTTCAGAAGAAAGGCCGTCTTCTCAGAGATCGTGGCGTATGGTACACGGATGGGGCAGGATGTCGGCATCTCTGCACAGCGGGAGGCGCTCCCAACACAGCCAAGCTGCTGAGAGGCGAGTGGGGCAGGTGCAGGGAGGACTGCAGGACTCGGTCCCTCCACGAGTCCACCCAAGTGAAGACAGGGTACAGATCTCCAGGGACCTCACACATGGCCTCTGAGACATGCAAGCTCCATGACAGAGTACCCAGGGACCAGCAGGGAGAGGGAAGAGCAGGAAAGAGGCAAAGCCATCTCCCTGGCTTCTGACCACCGGACCAGGTAGCAAGCTGCTACGTTCACAAGAGGAGGCAGAGATGTTTGCAGATTTGTGGCCCATGTGGAACTCAAAGAGCAGACAACCCACCCAGATGGAGCTTCACTATGAGGCGGTCGGAAAGGTGTCCAAGAGACAGAGGGGGGTGGATGAAGAAGAATTCAGGACAGCCGAACCTCCCAAGAAGAATCTCCTCCCCGATTCTGAGTGACTCAGACTCGTGACAAAATCAGCCATCCTGCAGCAGCACTGTGCACACGTTCCCCCTATTCCACCAAACCACACACTCCCATGCCCTTCTATTGCTCTCCGTATAACCACATACGTCTTTGGGTGAGGTACCTGCAGCACATAGTGTTCAGCACCTAGAACAGTACCTGCCATGCACTCAATAAACAGGTGAACACTTTAGTGTACGCCTTGTACTCACCCAGGTAACTATTACACACATTGCTTTTCAATATTACGTGGTTCTGTGTAGGGTAGAAAGACACAAACTGTCCTGTGCTTTATGTGATGGGTGATATGAGGCGGTTGTACCTGTTGCCTAAAGCACGAATCTTATAGCTCAACCCACACAATAGGAGCCACACTACCCAATGGCGTCTACCCTGCTTCCAGTCGTGTCACCCCCCAACACACTATCCACACAGTAACAGCACCAGCTTTTAAAAATTTTAACATCATGTCAGTCCTTTCCCCTGAGGACACAATGACCCAAGGCCCTTCTCTGAATACCAAATTCCTTACGGGGAAGTTTCTGCCCAACACCAGCGGCCTGGTGCCTCACTTGACTCCACTTCCCCTTCCATAGCTTAAAACAAAGCCACGTTTCTCCTTGATTCTGGCTTTTGGCCCCAGAGACTGCTTGGAGAATGTTCTGTTAGACTCAGATGCTGATGGACCTCTCCAGAAAAAGCCTTTCCTGAACGGCAGTGCGCAAGTAAGCAATTCCTCCTAACTGCGTCATTCTTTCAGATAAACTCAGATGTGCCTCCACCTTCGACTCCGAGGAACACAGATGCCAGATCCCAACTACCACAATGGTGCAGGGTCATAAAGGGGCTCAACAAGGGTGCCTAGTTGTGTCTGTGCAGATGATGCAGGTGCACCAACCCAGAAACCCTTGTTGTCGGGGTTGCACTGTACAGTTGAGGGGCAATTCATCCCGATTCTGCTTCAGTTTCTGGGTCTCCCGTCCTCTGCCCTTTTGTCCGTACTTCCTCTCTCTCAAAAGTAAATAAATATTACCAAAAAAATTTTTAAAAAGCCAAAACTGATCAAACACTCACAGAATAAGTGTCACCCCATCCACCTCCTCGTCCTGCTTTGCCACATCCAGCCCGTCCCTGCAATGCTTGCCCTGGGCAAGCACATGAAAGGGGAGGAAGGCAGCGGCGGTGGGGTGGGGGGGCCTGAGACACAACATCACCACTCAATGGACGCTGGCTGAGGATGAGCAAACTGACCATTTTAGAACGACGGGTACTAGGCAAGGATTACAGGGTTTCGTTTTCTCCTGCAACAAATGCTGTTGAGCAAAATGTTTACTATGACTTCTCTTTCTTCCCCACCTGTTCTTATACTTGTGAATATTCTGTTAGTCAACCTATCATGAACTGGGAAAGATGATTTCAATCTGAAGCATGTTGGCAGGCATCAAGGAGACACTGAGGTAGTCACAACTGGAAGGAATGAGACCCCAACAAAAGGGAAGCCCGCTGAGCCAACACTAATGTTCAGAGTCCTCTCTCTCTCTCAAGACATGTGAGGATTCTGAATTTCTTCAGGGATTTGAGGCAATATACCAATGAGCAGGAAAGGAAACAAAACAGACAAGCAGAAAATCACTGATAACCAACACTGTACAGCACAGGGAGGTACAGAAAATTACCCCGGCACTCGGCAAACACTGCCTGAGAAGCTGAGCCTTCAATAATCTCATTGTGCTGCGGAGAAAATACCTGGGCTTTTGGACCAAGTCCCAAAGAGGGGTCCTGGAAGACACTCCAGGCCTCGAGATGGACATCCTGGAGGACTACACGGGGGTGGTGAACATTTTGAGCCCCGTTCACACTGAACCTTACAAAGACAGAGGACCGGTGACAAGTCATTCAGGCCTGACTGAGCTCAATAACCATCACACTCAGTGTGTGTGGGATGAAAGGCTGAAGAAAAGCAAGCACACGAAGAGCCTCTATGCTTCTCCATAATGTCCAACACAAAATTTAAAAAAGAAATTAAGAAAAGAAAAAGAATAAATGAAAAGAAATGAAAAAAAGAAACAAAAGAAAGAAAAGAGAAAAGAAAAGGGATGCCTGGGTGGCTCAGTCGGTTAATCATCCCACTTTGGTTCGGGTCATGATTTCACGGTTTTATGATTTGATTCCCGTGTCGAACTCTGTGCTGACATTGAAAAGCATGGAGCCTGCTTTGGATTCTGTGTCTCCCTGTTTGTCTCCATCTCCCATGCTCAAGATTTGTCTCTACCTCTCTCTCAAAATAAATAATATTAAAAAAATCTATTTTAATAAAAAAGAAAAAAAAAACAGGGAAAGGCACGAGCATAGCTCAGGTTACTCGTTTAGGTGACCAAAATTTGGTTTCGACCCAGGTTTGTGAGTGTGAGCCCTGTGTTGGTCTCTCTACTGATAGAATGGAGCCTCTCAAGAGTCTCTACGCTCCCCTCCCATCCTCTACCCCGACGCGTACTCTCACTCTCTTTCTGAAAAATAAATAAACATTTTAAAAAACAAGGTTTTACATCATATAGACGAAAAGAAGAAAGAACAGAAAGAGACCAAAGGGAGACACACCGACTGGAAATACGGGATGCAAAGGTCAACTGTCCAACAAGCCTACTTGACAAATGGGAAATTTTCAGAGAATCAAAACAGATTCTAAACCTAAAAATTATCAGAGCTAAAACTAAGAACTCTAGGCGCCTGAATGGCTCATTTGGTTAAGCATCTGACTTCAGGTCAGGTCGTGATCTCGTGATTCGGGAGTTTGAGCCCCGCGTTGGACTCTGTGCTGAGTGCTCAGAGCCTAGAACTTGCTTCGGTATCTGTGTCTAGCTCTCTGTTCTTCCCTTGCTCAAATTCTGTCTTTCCAACATAAATAAGAGTAAAAAAAAAATTTTAGTAAGATTAAGAACTATGGGGGTTAATATCAGACTAAACACAAGTGAAGAGAGCCACAGTGAACTGGAAGATAAGTATGTAAAAATTTATCTAGACCATACACAGAGAAAAAATCAATAGAGAAACCCAAAAGACACACAAAATATGGTTGAAGGGTCCAATGAGAACCTTCAAAGTAGAGAAAACACAGAATGGGGGTTACCAGATCCCTACAAAGAATCAAAACTTTCCAAAACTCATAAAAGAACCATGACAATGACTCCACAAAGAATGCCTGAGGCAAAAAAAAAAGATCCCACCACTAGGAGAGGGGAACAGAATGTACATACCAGTCTGTGGGCTGGTCAGCGGTGGACTGGGGCAGACATCAGCAGACCCCGCCCACCAACGCAAGTTATTCATGACAGCACAGAAGTGCCCCGTAGTTCCGCACAACTCCAAGGACTATCCAACATGACCAAACGGAAGAGTTCCTCTCAAAGAATCTCAAGGAAATGACAGTTCATGAACTGATCGTAAAGGATTTAAACAATATAACAGAAACTGAAATCAGAGTAATAGTCATAAAACTAATCGCTGGGCTCATAAACAGTATACAAGACACCAGAGAGTCTACTGTTACAGAGATCAAGGGACTAAGGAACATACTGGAGGACCTAAAAAATGTTATAAACGAGCTGAAAAATAAAATGGAGAAAACCACAACTCGGATTGAAGATGCAGAGGAGAGAATAGGAGAACTGGAAGAAAAATTTATGGAAAAAGAGGAAGCAGAGAAAAAAGAGATAAAAAGAATCCAGGGGTATGGGGCGAAAATTAGAGAACTGATGCACTGAAGAGAAATAATCTACACATAAGTGGTATTCCAGAGAAGAGAGAAGGAAAGGTGATGAAGGTGTACTTAAAATAATAGTTGAGAACTTCCCAGATCTGGGGAAGGAAAAAGGCATTGAAATCCAAGAGGCACAGAGAACTCCCTTCAGACGTAACTTGAATCCATCTGCACGACATATAATGAAACTGACAAAATAACAAGGATAAAGAGAATATTCTGAAGGCCGTTGGGGATAAACGTGCCCTAACATATAAAGGGACACCGATAAGACTCGTGATGGATCCCTCTACTGAAACATGGCAGGCCAGAAAAGATTGGCAGGAGATCTTCAACGTGATGAACAGAAAAAAATATCCAGCCAAGAATCCTTTATCCAGGAAATCTCTGATTTAGAATGGGAGAGAGAAAGTTCTTTCCAAACAAAACGGAAGGAATTCATCACCACTAAACCAGTCCTACAAAAGATACTAAGGGGGATCCTGTGAGACAAAGTACCAGAGACATTGCTACAAGCACGAAACTTACAGACATCACAATGACTCTACACTCATATCTTTCTACAACACTGAATGTAAATGGACTAAAAGCGCCAACCAAAAGACATAAGGTATCAGAATGGATAGAAAAACGAGACCCAATTATTTGCTGTTTACAAGAGACTCATTTTAGACATGAGGACACCTTCAGATTGAAAGTGAAGGGATGAAAAACTATCATGCTACTGGAAGTCAAAAGAAAGCTGGAGTAACCATACTTAGGCAAACTGGACTCTAAATTAAAGGCTGTAACTAAAGAAGGAAATTTTATAATAATTACAGGGTCTATCCATCAGGAAGAGCTAACAATTATAAATGTCTATGCGCCGAATATGGGAGCCCCCAAATATATAAAACAATTACAAACATAAGCAACCTTACTGATAGAAAGTAGTAATTGCAAAAGACTTTAATACCCCACTTGCAGAAGTGGATACATCATCTAGACACACGGTCAATAAAGAAAAAAGGGCCATGAATGATACATTGGATCAGATGGATTTGACAGATATATTTAGAACTCTGCATCCCAAAGCAACAGAATATACTTTCTTCTCAAGTGCACATGGAATATTCTCCAAGATAGATCACATTCTTGGTCACAAAAGAGTCCTTCTTAAGTATAAAAGAACTGCGATCACACCATGCATATTTTCAGACCACAATGCTATGAAGCTTGAAATCAACAAAAGGAAATCTGGAAAACCTCCAAAAACATGGAGGTTAAAGAACACCCTACTAAAGAAAGAATGGGTCAACCACGTAGGGAAGTATTTAAAAATATATAAAAACAAATGAAAACGAAAACACAACAATCCAAACACTTTGGGATGCAGAGAAGACACTCCTGAGAGGAAATACATTGCAAACCAGGACTATCTCAAGAATAAAGAAAAATCCCAAATAGAAAATCTAACAGAACACCTAAATAAAATACAGGCAGAACAGCAAAGACAGCGTAAACCCAGCAGAAAAAGAGAAATAAAGGTCCGAGCATAAATAAACAATATAGACAATTAACAATATAGAATTTAAAAAATGTAGAGCATATCACAACACGAGTTGTTTTTTTGAAAAAAAACAAACATTGACAAACCTCTAGCCAGGCTTCCCAAAAAGAAAAGGGAGACGACCCAAGTAGATAAAATTATGAATGAAAATGGAATTATTACAACCAATACTTCAGAAATACAAGCAATTATCAGGGAATCATATGAAAAATTATATGCCAACAAACTGGACAACCCAGAAGAAATGGACAAATTCCTAGACACCCACACACTTTCAAAACTCAGAAAGAAATAGAAAACTTGAACAGACCCGTAACCAGCGAAGAAATTAAATCAGTCATCAAAAATCTCCCAATAAGAGTCCAAGACCAGATGGCTTCCCAGGGGAATTCTACCAAGGGTTGAAAGCAGAGATAATACTTATCCTTCTCAAGCTATTCCACAAAATAGAAAGGGAAAGAAAACTTCCAGACTCATTCTATGAAGCCAGTATTACTTTGACAGAGAACCAGTAAAAAAAGAGAACAGGCCAATAACCCTTATGACTATGGATGCAAAAATTCTCAATAGGATACTAGCAAATCGAATTCAAGAGCATATAAAAAGAATGATTCACCATGATCAAGTGGGATTCATTCCTGGGATGCAGGTCGGGTTCAACATTCACAAATAAAAGTGATACATCACGTTAATGAAAGAAAAGATAAGAACCATATGATCCTATCAATCGATGCAGAAAAAGCATTTGACAAAATTCAGCATCGTTTCTTAATAAAAACCCTCGAGAAATGCGGGATAGAAAGAACATACTTAAAAATCATAAACGCCGTTTATGATAAGCCCACAGTTAACATCATCCTCAATGGGGGGAAAACTGAGAGCTTTTTCCCTGAGATCCGGAACACGACAGGGATGTCCACTCTCACCGCTGTCGTTTAACATAGTGTTGGAAGTCCAAGCAACATCAATCAGACAACAAAAGGAAATCAAAGGCATCAAAATTGACAAAGATGAAGTTAAGCTTTCAATTTTTCCAGATGACATGATATTATACATGGAAATTCCAATAGACTCCACCAAAAGTCTACCAGAATGGTAAATGAATTCAGCAAAGTTGCAGGATACAAAATCTATGTACAGAAAGCAGTTGTATTCCTAAGCAATAATAATGAAGCAACAAAAGACAAAAAAACTGATCCCATTCACAATTGAACGAAGAAGCATAAAATACCTAGGAATCAATCTAACCAAAGATGTAAAAGATCTGTATGCTGAAAACTATAGAAAGCTTATGAAGGAAAGGGAAGAAGATACAAAGAAATGGAAAAACGTTCCGTGCTCATGGGTCGGAAGAATATTTTCAAAATGTCAATACTACCCAAAGCTATCTACACATTCAAAGCAATCCCAATCAAAATTGCACCAGAATTCTTCTCGAAGTTAGAACAAGCAATTCTAAAATTCATATGGAACCAATAAAGCCCCGAATAGCCAAAGTAATTTCGAAGAAGTCCAAAGCAGGAGGCATCACAATCGCAGTCTTTAGCCTCTACTACAAAACTATAATCATCAAGACAGCCTAGTGTTGCCAAAAAAGAGACCCATACACCAAAGGAATAGAATTGAAACCCACAAAAATATGGCCAATCCATCTTTAACAAAGGAGGAAGGAATATCCAAGGAAAAAAGACAGTCTGGTTAACAAATGTGGCAGGGCAAACAGGGCAGTAAGATGCAGAAGGTAAGAACTAGACCACTTTCTCAAAACATTCACAAAAAGAAATTCAAAATGGAAAAAAGACCTGAATGTTGGACAGGAAATCATGGCAACCCTAGCGAAGAAAACAGGAAAAGACCATTCTGACTTCAGCTGCAACAATTTCTTACTTGACACATCCCCAAAGGCAAAGGATTTAAAAGCACAAATGAACTATTGGGACCTCATGAAGATAAAAACTTCACAGCAAATAAAAGGCAACCAACGGAATCGGAAAAGATATTTGCAAATGACATATCGGACAAAGGGCTGCTATCCAAAATCTATAAAGAGCTCACCAAATTTCGCTTCGAGAAGCAAATAATCCAGTGTAGAATTTGGCACAAAACATGAATAGACATTTCTCTAACGAAGAAATCCTGATGGCCAGCAGGCACATGAAAAGATGCTTAATGTTGCTCCTCATCAGGGAAATACAAATAAAAACGACACTCGGATATCACCTCCGTCTGTTGGAGTGGCAAAATAAACAATTCAGGAGACTATAGATGCTGGCGAGGATTTGGTGAAACAGGAGCCCTCGTGCACCGTTGGTGGGAATGCAAACTGCTGCAACAACTCTGGAAAACATTGTCAAGTTTCCTCCAAAATTAAAAATAAATCTGAACTATGACACAGCAGTAGCACTGCTAGGAATTTACCCAAGGAATACAGGAGTACTGATGCATAGGGACCCCTGTACCCCAATATTAATAACACCACTCTCAATAGCCAAATTGTGGAAAGAGCCTGAATGTCCAACTGATCAATTGATAAAGAAACTGTGGTTTACATACACAATGGAGTACTACTTTGCAATGAGAATAAAATATGGACCATGGTAGCAATGTGGATGGAACTGGAGAGTGTTAGGGTAAGTGAAAGACAGATACGATATGTGTTCACTCTTATGTGAATCCGGAGAAACTTAAAAGGGACCCATGAAGAAAGCGTAGGATAAAAAAAGAGGTTAGAGTGGGACAGAGCCAAAGCATGAGACTCTTACAAACTGAAAAATAACAGGGTGGATGGGGGGTGGGAGGGAGGGGAGGGTAGGCAATGGGTATTCAGGAGGGCATGTGTTGGGTTGAGCATGGGTGTTGTATGGAACGAAATCTGACAATAAATTTCATATTAAAAGAAAATCAGGATAATATATCATTTCTGGAAAATAGTCCATGTTTTCATTTATTTATTTTTCGTAAGCTCTATACCCAACGTGGGGCTCAAACTTGTGACCCTGAGATCGAGTCCCAAGCTCCACCGATTGAGCCCGACAAGCACCCCTGTCCTTCTCTTATCCAATTCTAATATCTTGAGATTTAAGTCGTTGACTTCACTCTGAAAAGCAGTGAGTCTTACTTGCAGCCAACTGCAAGCAGCACACATCGGAAAAAAAACGAGAGGTGAAAAAAATGGGGATGATGCCTGCCTTTTGAAAAGCATTCCAATCTCAAAGTAATACCGAAAAGAGATCTCACCTTGTTAACGGATTTTGTTTCGGCGATGTTACCGGTTATAATCGAGATACAAAAAGTAACCGCCATGAAAATGACATTCCCATCATGGGACCCAGGAGGAAAGGCGGGCCCCACATTGCAGAGGGCGGCCACCCTCTGGACCCGCTTGGCTTCCACCTCGCGCAGCGTCGTAGCCTTCCTCAGGGTCTGTTGCAGCTTCTGCTCCACCAACTCCAGGGTCTCTTGCAACTGGCGGTTTTGATCTGCAGTCTAGGAAATGAAAACAAAGCATCAAAATGTAGCAAGTTCTCTCTCCTTTTCCATTTTGAATAAAGTGAAACAAATTCTCAATGCAAAGATCTATTGTAAGTTCTGACCGAAGCCAATGTTTTTGGTAAGTGTTTCAGAATAAACATTTCCTTTCTACAAGGAGTCACCCATGGCCTTGGGTCTCATTTCACTGTGCAAAACTTGTCTTGCCAAAGTATTTGCTCTGCTTCAGTATCTTCAGAGAAGTCTTTTAAAAGACAAAATTCCCACAAATTAAAGAAAACCCATCTTCTGGAGGAGCTTTCTCGTTCTTCCTGACAAGTTAACGAGAGAAAGGTCCGGTCTTACATAATTATAGACTCTTGTCTTAGGGCTCACTACATAGGGCATTCTGAGGTGGGCACAACGGCCAGCACAGAGGTTCGGAGAGCATGCCTGATGCCAGAGGAGTTATTTTTGCAAGTGTATGGTTATTCTACAAAAACACTCTCACTCTTGAAAAATAATTCAACCTGGAAAATTTAGACAAGAGATTTTTTTGTTAAAGGACTTTTAGGGACTCCGAGGTGGCTCAGTCAGTTAAGGTTTCACCTTCGGCCTAGGTTATAATCTCATAGCTCATGGGTTCAAGCCCCGCCTCGGGCTCTGTGTTGACAGCTCAGAACCTCGAGTACGTTTTGGATTCTGTGTGTCCCTCCCTCCTTCTCTGGCCTCCCCTGATCATGCTCTCGCTCGGTCGCTCCCTCTCTCAAAAATAAATAAACATTAAAAATATCTAAAGTCCTTTTAAAAATTATGTATAAGGTGAGGTTCTTGCAAGGTTAACATTTAATCCCACAAAATTCTTCCTTCTGTTTGAGTTTAGCTTTGCGTGTGTATACTCACCGGATATCATGCCTTAAAACCCTCAAATAAATAAAATACTTGCTGTATACATCGTATTTCACGATCTGCCTTTTACAGTCATGATTTGGAACACCTTACGTGCTCTCAAACAGCATTCCTGAATGTCATTTTAATGGCTTCCTAATATTTCACTTTTATTGTCATTTTGTGTCTACTGACACATTTTATAAACACACCAGGCAAACTTTGTTTCCAAGAAGCTGGATGAGGTTTTCCTTTTTACTGCCGGATGACTTGAGACAACCAAGGAAGAGACGTGCGGCTTCCCAAAAGACAGGGTCTTGCATCCTCAAGCCAGACTATGCTTCTGCACCTGATATTCTCCCCGATCTCAAGTACTAACCAAAACGGTCGGCTGCCTACAAATTCCTGGCCCCTCACCGCTCTTTTGGAAAGAGTGCTAACAAGCAAAAGTGTAACGTGCAGTTAACACATAAGAAGGAATCAATGAGGGTAGCAACATAACATGCTTACATAACATCTGAAAGATTCCCATGACGTTGAAGAAACCCCGTTTTTCAACACAAGATTTTAACACCCTGAAAATTTTACACTGAGACTAGGTCCTTAACTTCATTTGTAATTAACAAAAGAGGAATGAAGTTCAATGCAACCAACGATGATGCAGAGAGCGTTTCTTTGCGATCTCGTTTTCAAGTTTATCCTTGAGGTCGTGCAGGCAAGTGGCTTCATGCTGTGCCCTGAGACAGTGCTTCTCAAAGGTAGTGATCCTCTGTTGCATGTCTTCCTTCTGGGCCATGGCCTACAGCAGGTATTTCAGAGGAAAGACAGGGAAAGAATTAGTGTACGACACATTAACATACTCCAGACAGAAAAACAGGGTGAAATCCTAATTTACAAAAGGAAAGGAGCATCCTCGGGGCACCTGGGTGGCTCAGCCGGTGACGCTTTGTGAGTTGGGGCCCCGTGTAAGGCTCAGCGCAGACAATGCGGAAGCTTCTTGGGATTTTGACCACTCAGTTAACCAGGCTTATTCTTTCCGATGTGTTCAAAGACAAACGAATAATATAATCTCCCGGACATAAAATCTCCTCCCTCGTTGCCTCCGGACACAAGTGAGGTTTCCACAGTACAGGGCCTTCCATCTGGAGGCACACACCAGAAGACAACCATCATTTTTCCGGGAAAAGGGTGGATGAAATCTCACCCAATTACCACAAAGTTGAAGCAGTGGTGTTAACAAATGGAAACCAAACTCAACCTTTCATATAATTGGTAGTCATCTGTAGCTTAGCCTGTAACAAAACTGTATCACATGGTATCTGACACTGCAAATGGAACAAGAACATTCTGCCCTGCTTTTCTTGTCCACCACCCGAAAGATTCCTCTTCCAGCCTTCTGTTTACTAGGCAATTTATGTCAGCAGTCTCAAGAGTGAAAGTGATGAGTCTTAAGAAATGATTGAATTCTCCGCATATTGAACTCAGCTGCGGGGTTTCCACCCATCTTGGCCAAACAACTCCACTGAAAGGGTTATATAATTTCTGCAAATACTTTTGTTTTAAATTCTTACATGACCTCACCTACACTAAGGTACTAAACAGACTGCATGTGTACATACACGAGGGTCTGAGACGGTCTTCCTGAGTTGGCATTGCTGGGCTGGGGGTGAGGTGTGCGGGGACTGTCCACAAAGGGCAGCTCACAGTGACAGGAGGAGGCACAGGGAAACCATCCTACCCTTACTAGTTTCTGTGACAATGATCAGATTCCCATCGACGACCACACGTGCAGAAGCGGCCGCACTCCTCCATGACCTTACACCAGGACCAGCGGGCTGCCCCTCGCTCACTCTGACCGCCACGACCAGGAGCACGGAACCCCTGGGAGGAGGGCAGGGCGGCAGAGGCAGCCGTGACGGCCCCTCGGCAGAGCCGCCCTCTCACGGTCGTGCCCCCGTAAGCGAGTTGAGACCAACACGCTGGTTCCTACGTGCCGAGTGTGTTCCCAACACGGACCGAGAGCACGGCATGGGCCAAGCTCAGATGGCCCACACTCCACACCCGATGGCACTCCGCCACCTGCCCCCCAGGCCTCAGCAGGGGAGAGCCCAGGGAGGACAGATTCAACCACGCAGATGGAGAGACGGCCCGCCCAAGCCCCGGAGTAACGTTCCGTTCTGCTGCTACTTCTATCAAACTCCACAAGTTCAAACCCGTGGGAAATGAAGGACACACTGGGCAAAGACCGAACAAAACACCCCACGTTTAACTCGATGACGGCGTGGCCATTTCAAATGCCACCGACTTCACGGACATCTCGCTGCAACTTGGTGTTCTTTTCTTCAGAAATGAAGAGGTCCTTCCCTGAGGTGTCTAGGTTCTCTTCCAGCTTGACCACGAGACTGGAGAGGAGAGCCAGGCGCTCTTTCCTCTAGCTCTTCACCTTTGAAAGCCAGAAAGGGAAACAAGGGACGGGCCCCACCGCTAGTCTTGTTTAAAAAACAAGGGAAAAAAAGAAACCCCTCCAATCAAATCCTGTGATGACATCTGGAGCTGAACTCTGAATGTGGCCTTTATATCTTCAACGAAACTATACCCCTTTGTGCCACAAGTAACTGCTCCTCACTTGGAAACAAAGGGATTGAGTTTGTTCTCAGAAGACTTTCGTTAGTCTTTACTGTAGAGTTACCCTAAGGTCCCCTTCGCCTCATATAACATGAGGGAATACTGGTAAGCTCTTTCTCGCTTGCTTTTTTTCACACAGTTGCTTGTTAACAGCTTTCAATTTTACATTGGAGAGAAAACTTCCCCGGAAAAAAGTACACTATGAAATTTGTACCAGCCAATCGATATGCACAACATTTCCACCAACCGCTGTTTTTTAACCATAGAGGTCTGACAAGAATTCAAAGAAGCTTAAAAGGAAACTCCAGTTACACAAACACGCAATGTGTGCCTGATCACACACATCATGTGCACAAGTCAAGAACCGCTGTGGCTAGTCACACCGTTTCTTCCTCCGTTTTGTGGCTCCTGAACATAGAATTCAGGGCCATGAGCATCTCCGGCTAAGTGGACAGGCCAGCCTGAGACGTCGCCTGTTGCCTCACCACCGTCATCCGGAGAGATCTCTCGTGCCTGGAGACAAGGAACTCCAAATGTTCTAGCAGCAGCTAGCGGGAGAGGCAAAAAGAATCCGTGTTTCAAGAACACTTTCAATTCCGGGCCTTAAGTTCACCAAATGCAAAACCAAGTCTGAATCCTTTAAATTCAATTCCGAGGTAGGGAGCTGCCCAAGCAATTGTGTTAAAATAGCCTTACTTTTCCTCACAGATCAAACAAGGTCTGAGAAAAATGGGTCCCATCCAACTCCACTGGGACATGTGGACCAAGGGAGAGAATGGTGTCCTGTGTGTAAATACACTGGCACGGCGCCTACTGACCCTGGTCTTATTTCTCTCTGCCTTCATTTCTGTGGTTTCCTCTCTCTGTAAGAGCTCCTCCTTGCAGATGGTGAGCTATCAGTGAGTCCTGCAAACTCCTGGGGTTGGAAACGGGATAAAAGTGGAGAAACAGAGGGGGTCGTTAGCCAGAGCGCACCTGGCTTCCGTGGTTCTCCAGAGTCCACTCACCCTACTCCAATCACCCACAACCTTCAAGTAGCACACACACATAAGTCCCTTCCTCACCAATCACAGGAGTTCCAGGGATTTTTGTAGGAACTGAGACTCAATGGGACAGAGATATTTTCAGGTGCCTTGCAGGTCTATGACAGAGGAAATCTGCTGTTGCCCACTCCCAGCCTCTGGCCCCGTCTGGCAAGCATGTTTGTGGAGCGGCAATGGGGAAAGGCACCGGGACTCAAAAGCTGCTGACAGCCTGAATAACTGGCTCAAAGTCAACCATACAGAATGGACTCTTCAAAAATGATAGTACGACTCGACGAAAGGAAGAGTTTAAGACTTATTTCCTTAGTCAAGCAGGAAACTTTCTGGCAGAAGGATTTCTGAGAGATGCCAGGGCCTACAACACCGCGTGGGGTTTTTCTTCCGTCAATACTGTGCGCCCACCCAGGACATGGCATACATGTGGGCTCCAAGGAGGTGTACGCACACTCTCCAGTCAATCGAGCGCAGAGACTGATGCAAGGCTCAATCCGTGAGCCATGACATCATGAACTGAGCTGAAACCAAGAGTCAGACGCTTAACTTCCTGAGCCACCCAGGCGCCCCAGAGGTTTTTTCCGCTATAGGACAAATGGAATAAAGTTTCTCTTAACTGAAATTCCAAATAAAGAGTGGTTGACTTCGGCAATTCTAGAAAATCTGTGTATAAACAGGTGACATTCTTCAAGGTCCTTCATAAATTAACCCTTTACAAATCAATGGGAATTCTGCCACAGAACTGAACACGTTCCTTGAAATCTGACTTGACAAGGTGAACCCACAGAAGCCTTTCTGACCCTTGATGTAGAACTGTGCAAACCCATTTCCATGTGGAGATATTGTTCCAATAAATTCATTGGAAACTTTTCTGGAGATGTGTGACATTTGGAAAGGCTGGCAGATGAGCTGAGCAGCTTCGAAATATCAAAAAATAGTAACTAAAAGGGAGGTCTCAATCCATGAAATATACGCAGATACTAAGCTATTATAGCATTTCATACCCGAAAACATATAAAAAACTAACAAGATAAAACTTACCAAAACTTGTGCATTGAAACAGACAATACCCACAAGATGCCATTTGCAGTCAAGAGAAAGGCAAACAAAAGTGGAAATTCAGGATTAAGTCCTAATCGCATAAAATGAGCTGTAGCAGACGCTGTCCTCTGGGGAAAGTGTGCACCACCTCCTGTTGCTATTGAGGTCACGTCAAGTGTTGCACGAATCTGCTAATCAGCTCTTGGTAAGCCCTTCACTTCTCCAGTAAATCAAGCACCACAGGAAACGTGATATCTCATGGTTCCTGGGTAATTGTCACCGTGTTAAGCGTAATACCATGAACCATGGATTACACCCTGGGACCCGTCTGATGTGTCCGTAAGGATGCTGGACGTGCTCCCGAGATGCAGAGAAGAGTCATGTTATGACAAGAAAAGGCTGAATGGCCTGACATGTACTGAGGCCCACAGCTGCAGCTGCCAGCCGGCCAGCGTGAAAGAAAGGGAAATTCTCGAAGCTCTCGCTGCGGCTATCCCAGCACCTGAAAAACCTGGGGCTTTTTGTGAGACATCTTTTTGTCTCATGTTGAAGATGTGGCATCTCTATGGGGGTACTAATGTTATGAGACGGGCACACGTGCAATCTCGACTCAAACGGAAAGACAAGTCCTGACATCACAAGTTAAGGCAGAAGGAAGGGAATGACCAAAAACTGGAATATTTCAATGCAGGCACAGGATAGCTTGGTGATTTTAGAAAGGGGTTTGGCTTTTAGAATGGTCAAGACGGATAGGAAGAGCAGCTTCTACCACGAAGAGGAAGTACACGGTTTCCCAGACGCCCAAGAGGTGATTGCAGAGAAGGAACTACAATCCACCACATGTCAACCACTCCAACACAAACAGTGAAAAACCCACGAAAATCAGTTGAGGAGACCATGGCTGCCTGCACAGGTTTTTCATGCAGAAGGAGGGGCCCTGTCGGGGGGAAAATGCCACAAAGGACATTTATTCACGAAAAAGACAAGTGAGCACAATGATGTTGGGTAGGAAGGGGTGAAGCAGCTACCGTCTGAGCGGACACAGGCTGGGTATGATCAGGGCGACTGGCCCTGTGTAGGAAGCTCACCCCAGGGTCCTGAAGGCAACAAGTGCCAGTGGCCAGTGGTCTGGCTGCACAACTAGAGCCCTTTCCCTGGACCAGTTCCATCCCGGCTCTGTCCCTCAACTCAGGAAGTACGCTGAAAGCAAGGGACTGTCCTTTAAATTTCCACTGACACTGGACAATGTCCTGGCCACCCAGAACCCCACGGGTCACCATCAAACGTGTCTTGGCAGCTCACTCGCTCTGGAGGGCAGCAAGTCTAAGTACACCAGCGGAGAAGGGGCCACGAGGACATGTGAAGCTCATGACAAATGCCATTTACAAGAAGGACGGTCATTGCTACCAAAGAGAACAACCTCAGATGAAATATATGAAAGGAAGATTCCGAGGGATGTTTTTATAAACTCCGTCAAGGCCAACACAATAAAGAAATCCCTGCTACAGAAAACTGTCCAAATGACGTGGTCACAGGACCTATGTCACAGCCTATCTGGAAACTCAAGAATGAGACTCTGATTATGGTAAAAAAAAAAAAAAAAAAAAAATACGAAAAAGGTTTGGGGGATGCAGAGATTCAAAATGTGTATCCTAAAGAAGGTCGAGTGCAGAGAAAAACCCAGAGGATGTCGCAGAAGACAGCACAGAGAGGAGATCTGGTGAAAACCCCAGAGGTCGAGGAAAGCTGAATGGAAGTGCCATCGCTGGAAAGCCTGCTGCCACCAGATGTGATCCGGCAGAGTCTCAGCTACTCTCCCACATGGACCATTCCATGACAAGGGCGCTGGGACTAAAGCCAGCCAGCCGTCTATGGAGACTTGAGCCAGGAAGGCCCTCCTGAAAAGTTGCAAAGACATTGCCCGCATCCACCACATACAGCCAGGCCCCGAGACCCAAAATTGCCCCATCCAGCGGGTCCTCCCCACCCCATGCAGGTCTGCACATCAGGACATTTGTGAGACCCACCCTCACTTTCCAGACAGCAGATCCTTACCAAGGAGCTCAGTGAATCTCTTCACCTGCCATGCACACGTCTGTGCGTGAAAATCGAGGGAGCATGCAGCCAGTCCACCCGAGACGCACGTGTGTCACTACCACCTAAGGGTTTTTCAGCAGGAACATCGTGTGTGAGACTTTTGTGCACTTGGACAACCTACCCACACACGGACATAAGGGACAAAAGATCTGATATAAAACGAATAATGTGTTTTCCATAAGTAGTCTTTCAAAAAATGACATTACCTTGTAGCATGCCTGTCTCTGTACCTGCCTGGAGAAAATGCCTCTCAGCCTACTCTCACAGGCCTTTTTTGTAATGCAACAATGTGTTCAGACTCTATTAGGAATATGGCTGTAAAATGCAGGCTAGAAAAGCTTTATAACAATTCATTCACCTCTGTATCTCCTAGGCCATGAGGTAGCAAGCGTACTGATTACATTAAGCAAT
Organism: Panthera onca; assembly: GCF_046562875.1. Classification (NCBI taxonomy): domain Eukaryota; kingdom Metazoa; phylum Chordata; class Mammalia; order Carnivora; family Felidae; genus Panthera; species Panthera onca. Next base: position 68,642,525 of record NC_138349.1, read on the forward strand.
CATGAAGTAGTCACTCTTCAATGTTAATGCATGATTACGCATGTAACAATGTAATTATACAGGAATCTTTCTAATTCCTCCATTTCTGATGACTAGTTCTGGAGATACACTTAAAAACAGCTTAGTGTGTAACCTAAGCCAACACTGATGCGAGTTCTGGTAGAAAATTTATCCTAGAAACAAAACGGAGAAAAAACTTAGGTATGAATACAGCACAGAGCTGTGAACCTGTTTTCTATGTAACTGTTTCCATAGCTTCCTCGACTCGGAGAATATGGTATATATGACATAAAACATACAAATGTTAATGAAATTTTTGTGTTTCTACTAAGGTTTCTGGACAACAGGAGAGTTTGAACACTTAAGATTTCTGGTGAGGAAGTTATACATGGATTTTCAATTGTGGGCAGGATTTAAAACCGGGAACCAAGTTTTTCTAGGATCAGTTGTAGTCATCCGTGGGGAAAAATGGAGAAAGCACTACCATCGTCAACAGAAAAAAGTAAAATAGAATTTTTTTATTTTAATTTTTTAAATGTTATTCTTTATTTCTTAGAGACAGAGACAAAGAGCAGCAAGGGAGGGGCGGAGTGAGAAGGAGACAAGGAATTCAAAGCAGACTCCAGGCTCTGTGTTGTTAGCACAGAGCCAGACTCGGGGGTTACCTCGCCAACACAAAGTTCATGACCCGACCTGAAGTTGGCTGTTTAACCGACTGAGCCACCCAGGAACAGAATAGGAGTAATTTGGAGGTTCCTTGTACACAAAGCAAACCTGTTTCCCCAAAAGAGTTAGTTACTAAGTTGCTCAGCAAAAGCCAGCACAAAGGGCCAACAGGCAGGACACAGTTTCAGAAGAAAGGCCGTCTTCTCAGAGATCGTGGCGTATGGTACACGGATGGGGCAGGATGTCGGCATCTCTGCACAGCGGGAGGCGCTCCCAACACAGCCAAGCTGCTGAGAGGCGAGTGGGGCAGGTGCAGGGAGGACTGCAGGACTCGGTCCCTCCACGAGTCCACCCAAGTGAAGACAGGGTACAGATCTCCAGGGACCTCACACATGGCCTCTGAGACATGCAAGCTCCATGACAGAGTACCCAGGGACCAGCAGGGAGAGGGAAGAGCAGGAAAGAGGCAAAGCCATCTCCCTGGCTTCTGACCACCGGACCAGGTAGCAAGCTGCTACGTTCACAAGAGGAGGCAGAGATGTTTGCAGATTTGTGGCCCATGTGGAACTCAAAGAGCAGACAACCCACCCAAATGGAGCTTCACTATGAGGCGGTCGGAAAGGTGTCCAAGAGACAGAGGGGGGTGGATGAAGAAGAATTCAGGACAGCCGAACCTCCCAAGAAGAATCTCCTCCCCGATTCTGAGTGACTCAGACTCGTGACAAAATCAGCCATCCTGCAGCAGCACTGTGCACACGTTCCCCCTATTCCACCAAACCACACACTCCCATGCCCTTCTATTGCTCTCCGTATAACCACATACGTCTTTGGGTGAGGTACCTGCAGCACATAGTGTTCAGCACCTAGAACAGTACCTGCCATGCACTCAATAAACAGGTGAACACTTTAGTGTACGCCTTGTACTCACCCAGGTAACTATTACACACATTGCTTTTCAATATTACGTGGTTCTGTGTAGGGTAGAAAGACACAAACTGTCCTGTGCTTTATGTGATGGGTGATATGAGGCGGTTGTACCTGTTGCCTAAAGCACGAATCTTATAGCTCAACCCACACAATAGGAGCCACACTACCCAATGGCGTCTACCCTGCTTCCAGTCGTGTCACCCCCCAACACACTATCCACACAGTAACAGCACCAGCTTTTAAAAATTTTAACATCATGTCAGTCCTTTCCCCTGAGGACACAATGACCCAAGGCCCTTCTCTGAATACCAAATTCCTTACGGGGAAGTTTCTGCCCAACACCAGCGGCCTGGTGCCTCACTTGACTCCACTTCCCCTTCCATAGCTTAAAACAAAGCCACGTTTCTCCTTGATTCTGGCTTTTGGCCCCAGAGACTGCTTGGAGAATGTTCTGTTAGACTCAGATGCTGATGGACCTCTCCAGAAAAAGCCTTTCCTGAACGGCAGTGCGCAAGTAAGCAATTCCTCCTAACTGCGTCATTCTTTCAGATAAACTCAGATGTGCCTCCACCTTCGACTCCGAGGAACACAGATGCCAGATCCCAACTACCACAATGGTGCAGGGTCATAAAGGGGCTCAACAAGGGTGCCTAGTTGTGTCTGTGCAGATGATGCAGGTGCACCAACCCAGAAACCCTTGTTGTCGGGGTTGCACTGTACAGTTGAGGGGCAATTCATCCCGATTCTGCTTCAGTTTCTGGGTCTCCCGTCCTCTGCCCTTTTGTCCGTACTTCCTCTCTCTCAAAAGTAAATAAATATTACCAAAAAAATTTTTAAAAAGCCAAAACTGATCAAACACTCACAGAATAAGTGTCACCCCATCCACCTCCTCGTCCTGCTTTGCCACATCCAGCCCGTCCCTGCAATGCTTGCCCTGGGCAAGCACATGAAAGGGGAGGAAGGCAGCGGCGGTGGGGTGGGGGGGCCTGAGACACAACATCACCACTCAATGGACGCTGGCTGAGGATGAGCAAACTGACCATTTTAGAACGACGGGTACTAGGCAAGGATTACAGGGTTTCGTTTTCTCCTGCAACAAATGCTGTTGAGCAAAATGTTTACTATGACTTCTCTTTCTTCCCCACCTGTTCTTATACTTGTGAATATTCTGTTAGTCAACCTATCATGAACTGGGAAAGATGATTTCAATCTGAAGCATGTTGGCAGGCATCAAGGAGACACTGAGGTAGTCACAACTGGAAGGAATGAGACCCCAACAAAAGGGAAGCCCGCTGAGCCAACACTAATGTTCAGAGTCCTCTCTCTCTCTCAAGACATGTGAGGATTCTGAATTTCTTCAGGGATTTGAGGCAATATACCAATGAGCAGGAAAGGAAACAAAACAGACAAGCAGAAAATCACTGATAACCAACACTGTACAGCACAGGGAGGTACAGAAAATTACCCCGGCACTCGGCAAACACTGCCTGAGAAGCTGAGCCTTCAATAATCTCATTGTGCTGCGGAGAAAATACCTGGGCTTTTGGACCAAGTCCCAAAGAGGGGTCCTGGAAGACACTCCAGGCCTCGAGATGGACATCCTGGAGGACTACACGGGGGTGGTGAACATTTTGAGCCCCGTTCACACTGAACCTTACAAAGACAGAGGACCGGTGACAAGTCATTCAGGCCTGACTGAGCTCAATAACCATCACACTCAGTGTGTGTGGGATGAAAGGCTGAAGAAAAGCAAGCACACGAAGAGCCTCTATGCTTCTCCATAATGTCCAACACAAAATTTAAAAAAGAAATTAAGAAAAGAAAAAGAATAAATGAAAAGAAATGAAAAAAAGAAACAAAAGAAAGAAAAGAGAAAAGAAAAGGGATGCCTGGGTGGCTCAGTCGGTTAATCATCCCACTTTGGTTCGGGTCATGATTTCACGGTTTTATGATTTGATTCCCGTGTCGAACTCTGTGCTGACATTGAAAAGCATGGAGCCTGCTTTGGATTCTGTGTCTCCCTGTTTGTCTCCATCTCCCATGCTCAAGATTTGTCTCTACCTCTCTCTCAAAATAAATAATATTAAAAAAATCTATTTTAATAAAAAAGAAAAAAAAAAACAGGGAAAGGCACGAGCATAGCTCAGGTTACTCGTTTAGGTGACCAAAATTTGGTTTCGACCCAGGTTTGTGAGTGTGAGCCCTGTGTTGGTCTCTCTACTGATAGAATGGAGCCTCTCAAGAGTCTCTACGCTCCCCTCCCATCCTCTACCCCGACGCGTACTCTCACTCTCTTTCTGAAAAATAAATAAACATTTTAAAAAACAAGGTTTTACATCATATAGACGAAAAGAAGAAAGAACAGAAAGAGACCAAAGGGAGACACACCGACTGGAAATACGGGATGCAAAGGTCAACTGTCCAACAAGCCTACTTGACAAATGGGAAATTTTCAGAGAATCAAAACAGATTCTAAACCTAAAAATTATCAGAGCTAAAACTAAGAACTCTAGGCGCCTGAATGGCTCATTTGGTTAAGCATCTGACTTCAGGTCAGGTCGTGATCTCGTGATTCGGGAGTTTGAGCCCCGCGTTGGACTCTGTGCTGAGTGCTCAGAGCCTAGAACTTGCTTCGGTATCTGTGTCTAGCTCTCTGTTCTTCCCTTGCTCAAATTCTGTCTTTCCAACATAAATAAGAGTAAAAAAAAAATTTTAGTAAGATTAAGAACTATGGGGGTTAATATCAGACTAAACACAAGTGAAGAGAGCCACAGTGAACTGGAAGATAAGTATGTAAAAATTTATCTAGACCATACACAGAGAAAAAATCAATAGAGAAACCCAAAAGACACACAAAATATGGTTGAAGGGTCCAATGAGAACCTTCAAAGTAGAGAAAACACAGAATGGGGGTTACCAGATCCCTACAAAGAATCAAAACTTTCCAAAACTCATAAAAGAACCATGACAATGACTCCACAAAGAATGCCTGAGGCAAAAAAAAAAGATCCCACCACTAGGAGAGGGGAACAGAATGTACATACCAGTCTGTGGGCTGGTCAGCGGTGGACTGGGGCAGACATCAGCAGACCCCGCCCACCAACGCAAGTTATTCATGACAGCACAGAAGTGCCCCGTAGTTCCGCACAACTCCAAGGACTATCCAACATGACCAAACGGAAGAGTTCCTCTCAAAGAATCTCAAGGAAATGACAGTTCATGAACTGATCGTAAAGGATTTAAACAATATAACAGAAACTGAAATCAGAGTAATAGTCATAAAACTAATCGCTGGGCTCATAAACAGTATACAAGACACCAGAGAGTCTACTGTTACAGAGATCAAGGGACTAAGGAACATACTGGAGGACCTAAAAAATGTTATAAACGAGCTGAAAAATAAAATGGAGAAAACCACAACTCGGATTGAAGATGCAGAGGAGAGAATAGGAGAACTGGAAGAAAAATTTATGGAAAAAGAGGAAGCAGAGAAAAAAGAGATAAAAAGAATCCAGGGGTATGGGGCGAAAATTAGAGAACTGATGCACTGAAGAGAAATAATCTACACATAAGTGGTATTCCAGAGAAGAGAGAAGGAAAGGTGATGAAGGTGTACTTAAAATAATAGTTGAGAACTTCCCAGATCTGGGGAAGGAAAAAGGCATTGAAATCCAAGAGGCACAGAGAACTCCCTTCAGACGTAACTTGAATCCATCTGCACGACATATAATGAAACTGACAAAATAACAAGGATAAAGAGAATATTCTGAAGGCCGTTGGGGATAAACGTGCCCTAACATATAAAGGGACACCGATAAGACTCGTGATGGATCCCTCTACTGAAACATGGCAGGCCAGAAAAGATTGGCAGGAGATCTTCAACGTGATGAACAGAAAAAAATATCCAGCCAAGAATCCTTTATCCAGGAAATCTCTGATTTAGAATGGGAGAGAGAAAGTTCTTTCCAAACAAAACGGAAGGAATTCATCACCACTAAACCAGTCCTACAAAAGATACTAAGGGGGATCCTGTGAGACAAAGTACCAGAGACATTGCTACAAGCACGAAACTTACAGACATCACAATGACTCTACACTCATATCTTTCTACAACACTGAATGTAAATGGACTAAAAGCGCCAACCAAAAGACATAAGGTATCAGAATGGATAGAAAAACGAGACCCAATTATTTGCTGTTTACAAGAGACTCATTTTAGACATGAGGACACCTTCAGATTGAAAGTGAAGGGATGAAAAACTATCATGCTACTGGAAGTCAAAAGAAAGCTGGAGTAACCATACTTAGGCAAACTGGACTCTAAATTAAAGGCTGTAACTAAAGAAGGAAATTTTATAATAATTACAGGGTCTATCCATCAGGAAGAGCTAACAATTATAAATGTCTATGCGCCGAATACGGGAGCCCCCAAATATATAAAACAATTACAAACATAAGCAACCTTACTGATAGAAAGTAGTAATTGCAAAAGACTTTAATACCCCACTTGCAGAAGTGGATACATCATCTAGACACACGGTCAATAAAGAAAAAAGGGCCATGAATGATACATTGGATCAGATGGATTTGACAGATATATTTAGAACTCTGCATCCCAAAGCAACAGAATATACTTTCTTCTCAAGTGCACATGGAATATTCTCCAAGATAGATCACATTCTTGGTCACAAAAGAGTCCTTCTTAAGTATAAAAGAACTGCGATCACACCATGCATATTTTCAGACCACAATGCTATGAAGCTTGAAATCAACAAAAGGAAATCTGGAAAACCTCCAAAAACATGGAGGTTAAAGAACACCCTACTAAAGAAAGAATGGGTCAACCACGTAGGGAAGTATTTAAAAATATATAAAAACAAATGAAAACGAAAACACAACAATCCAAACACTTTGGGATGCAGAGAAGACACTCCTGAGAGGAAATACATTGCAAACCAGGACTATCTCAAGAATAAAGAAAAATCCCAAATAGAAAATCTAACAGAACACCTAAATAAAATACAGGCAGAACAGCAAAGACAGCGTAAACCCAGCAGAAAAAGAGAAATAAAGGTCCGAGCATAAATAAACAATATAGACAATTAACAATATAGAATTTAAAAAATGTAGAGCATATCACAACACGAGTTGTTTTTTTGAAAAAAAACAAACATTGACAAACCTCTAGCCAGGCTTCCCAAAAAGAAAAGGGAGACGACCCAAGTAGATAAAATTATGAATGAAAATGGAATTATTACAACCAATACTTCAGAAATACAAGCAATTATCAGGGAATCATATGAAAAATTATATGCCAACAAACTGGACAACCCAGAAGAAATGGACAAATTCCTAGACACCCACACACTTTCAAAACTCAGAAAGAAATAGAAAACTTGAACAGACCCGTAACCAGCGAAGAAATTAAATCAGTCATCAAAAATCTCCCAATAAGAGTCCAAGACCAGATGGCTTCCCAGGGGAATTCTACCAAAGGTTGAAAGCAGAGATAATACTTATCCTTCTCAAGCTATTCCACAAAATAGAAAGGGAAAGAAAACTTCCAGACTCATTCTATGAAGCCAGTATTACTTTGACAGAGAACCAGTAAAAAAAGAGAACAGGCCAATAACCCTTATGACTATGGATGCAAAAATTCTCAATAGGATACTAGCAAATCGAATTCAAGAGCATATAAAAAGAATGATTCACCATGATCAAGTGGGATTCATTCCTGGGATGCAGGTCGGGTTCAACATTCACAAATAAAAGTGATACATCACGTTAATGAAAGAAAAGATAAGAACCATATGATCCTATCAATCGATGCAGAAAAAGCATTTGACAAAATTCAGCATCGTTTCTTAATAAAAACCCTCGAGAAATGCGGGATAGAAAGAACATACTTAAAAATCATAAACGCCGTTTATGATAAGCCCACAGTTAACATCATCCTCAATGGGGGGAAAACTGAGAGCTTTTTCCCTGAGATCCGGAACACGACAGGGATGTCCACTCTCACCGCTGTCGTTTAACATAGTGTTGGAAGTCCAAGCAACATCAATCAGACAACAAAAGGAAATCAAAGGCATCAAAATTGACAAAGATGAAGTTAAGCTTTCAATTTTTCCAGATGACATGATATTATACATGGAAATTCCAATAGACTCCACCAAAAGTCTACCAGAATGGTAAATGAATTCAGCAAAGTTGCAGGATACAAAATCTATGTACAGAAAGCAGTTGTATTCCTAAGCAATAATAATGAAGCAACAAAAGACAAAAAAACTGATCCCATTCACAATTGAACGAAGAAGCATAAAATACCTAGGAATCAATCTAACCAAAGATGTAAAAGATCTGTATGCTGAAAACTATAGAAAGCTTATGAAGGAAAGGGAAGAAGATACAAAGAAATGGAAAAACGTTCCGTGCTCATGGGTCGGAAGAATATTTTCAAAATGTCAATACTACCCAAAGCTATCTACACATTCAAAGCAATCCCAATCAAAATTGCACCAGAATTCTTCTCGAAGTTAGAACAAGCAATTCTAAAATTCATATGGAACCAATAAAGCCCCGAATAGCCAAAGTAATTTCGAAGAAGTCCAAAGCAGGAGGCATCACAATCGCAGTCTTTAGCCTCTACTACAAAACTATAATCATCAAGACAGCCTAGTGTTGCCAAAAAAGAGACCCATACACCAAAGGAATAGAATTGAAACCCACAAAAATATGGCCAATCCATCTTTAACAAAGGAGGAAGGAATATCCAAGGAAAAAAGACAGTCTGGTTAACAAATGTGGCAGGGCAAACAGGGCAGTAAGATGCAGAAGGTAAGAACTAGACCACTTTCTCAAAACATTCACAAAAAGAAATTCAAAATGGAAAAAAGACCTGAATGTTGGACAGGAAATCATGGCAACCCTAGCGAAGAAAACAGGAAAAGACCATTCTGACTTCAGCTGCAACAATTTCTTACTTGACACATCCCCAAAGGCAAAGGATTTAAAAGCACAAATGAACTATTGGGACCTCATGAAGATAAAAACTTCACAGCAAATAAAAGGCAACCAACGGAATCGGAAAAGATATTTGCAAATGACATATCGGACAAAGGGCTGCTATCCAAAATCTATAAAGAGCTCACCAAATTTCGCTTCGAGAAGCAAATAATCCAGTGTAGAATTTGGCACAAAACATGAATAGACATTTCTCTAACGAAGAAATCCTGATGGCCAGCAGGCACATGAAAAGATGCTTAATGTTGCTCCTCATCAGGGAAATACAAATAAAAACGACACTCGGATATCACCTCCGTCTGTTGGAGTGGCAAAATAAACAATTCAGGAGACTATAGATGCTGGCGAGGATTTGGTGAAACAGGAGCCCTCGTGCACCGTTGGTGGGAATGCAAACTGCTGCAACAACTCTGGAAAACATTGTCAAGTTTCCTCCAAAATTAAAAATAAATCTGAACTATGACACAGCAGTAGCACTGCTAGGAATTTACCCAAGGAATACAGGAGTACTGATGCATAGGGACCCCTGTACCCCAATATTAATAACACCACTCTCAATAGCCAAATTGTGGAAAGAGCCTGAATGTCCAACTGATCAATTGATAAAGAAACTGTGGTTTACATACACAATGGAGTACTACTTTGCAATGAGAATAAAATATGGACCATGGTAGCAATGTGGATGGAACTGGAGAGTGTTAGGGTAAGTGAAAGACAGATACGATATGTGTTCACTCTTATGTGAATCCGGAGAAACTTAAAAGGGACCCATGAAGAAAGCGTAGGATAAAAAAAGAGGTTAGAGTGGGACAGAGCCAAAGCATGAGACTCTTACAAACTGAAAAATAACAGGGTGGATGGGGGGTGGGAGGGAGGGGAGGGTAGGCAATGGGTATTCAGGAGGGCATGTGTTGGGTTGAGCATGGGTGTTGTATGGAACGAAATCTGACAATAAATTTCATATTAAAAGAAAATCAGGATAATATATCATTTCTGGAAAATAGTCCATGTTTTCATTTATTTATTTTTCGTAAGCTCTATACCCAACGTGGGGCTCAAACTTGTGACCCTGAGATCGAGTCCCAAGCTCCACCGATTGAGCCCGACAAGCACCCCTGTCCTTCTCTTATCCAATTCTAATATCTTGAGATTTAAGTCGTTGACTTCACTCTGAAAAGCAGTGAGTCTTACTTGCAGCCAACTGCAAGCAGCACACATCGGAAAAAAAACGAGAGGTGAAAAAAATGGGGATGATGCCTGCCTTTTGAAAAGCATTCCAATCTCAAAGTAATACCGAAAAGAGATCTCACCTTGTTAACGGATTTTGTTTCGGCGATGTTACCGGTTATAATCGAGATACAAAAAGTAACCGCCATGAAAATGACATTCCCATCATGGGACCCAGGAGGAAAGGCGGGCCCCACATTGCAGAGGGCGGCCACCCTCTGGACCCGCTTGGCTTCCACCTCGCGCAGCGTCGTAGCCTTCCTCAGGGTCTGTTGCAGCTTCTGCTCCACCAACTCCAGGGTCTCTTGCAACTGGCGGTTTTGATCTGCAGTCTAGGAAATGAAAACAAAGCATCAAAATGTAGCAAGTTCTCTCTCCTTTTCCATTTTGAATAAAGTGAAACAAATTCTCAATGCAAAGATCTATTGTAAGTTCTGACCGAAGCCAATGTTTTTGGTAAGTGTTTCAGAATAAACATTTCCTTTCTACAAGGAGTCACCCATGGCCTTGGGCCTCATTTCACTGTGCAAAACTTGTCTTGCCAAAGTATTTGCTCTGCTTCAGTATCTTCAGAGAAGTCTTTTAAAAGACAAAATTCCCACAAATTAAAGAAAACCCATCTTCTGGAGGAGCTTTCTCGTTCTTCCTGACAAGTTAACGAGAGAAAGGTCCGGTCTTACATAATTATAGACTCTTGTCTTAGGGCTCACTACATAGGGCATTCTGAGGTGGGCACAACGGCCAGCACAGAGGTTCGGAGAGCATGCCTGATGCCAGAGGAGTTATTTTTGCAAGTGTATGGTTATTCTACAAAAACACTCTCACTCTTGAAAAATAATTCAACCTGGAAAATTTAGACAAGAGATTTTTTTGTTAAAGGACTTTTAGGGACTCCGAGGTGGCTCAGTCAGTTAAGGTTTCACCTTCGGCCTCGGTTATAATCTCATAGCTCATGGGTTCAAGCCCCGCCTCGGGCTCTGTGTTGACAGCTCAGAACCTCGAGTACGTTTTGGATTCTGTGTGTCCCTCCCTCCTTCTCTGGCCTCCCCTGATCATGCTCTCGCTCGGTCGCTCCCTCTCTCAAAAATAAATAAACATTAAAAATATCTAAAGTCCTTTTAAAAATTATGTATAAGGTGAGGTTCTTGCAAGGTTAACATTTAATCCCACAAAATTCTTCCTTCTGTTTGAGTTTAGCTTTGCGTGTGTATACTCACCGGATATCATGCCTTAAAACCCTCAAATAAATAAAATACTTGCTGTATACATCGTATTTCACGATCTGCCTTTTACAGTCATGATTTGGAACACCTTACGTGCTCTCAAACAGCATTCCTGAATGTCATTTTAATGGCTTCCTAATATTTCACTTTTATTGTCATTTTGTGTCTACTGACACATTTTATAAACACACCAGGCAAACTTTGTTTCCAAGAAGCTGGATGAGGTTTTCCTTTTTACTGCCGGATGACTTGAGACAACCAAGGAAGAGACGTGCGGCTTCCCAAAAGACAGGGTCTTGCATCCTCAAGCCAGACTATGCTTCTGCACCTGATATTCTCCCCGATCTCAAGTACTAACCAAAACGGTCGGCTGCCTACAAATTCCTGGCCCCTCACCGCTCTTTTGGAAAGAGTGCTAACAAGCAAAAGTGTAACGTGCAGTTAACACATAAGAAGGAATCAATGAGGGTAGCAACATAACATGCTTACATAACATCTGAAAGATTCCCATGACGTTGAAGTAACCCCGTTTTTCAACACAAGATTTTAACACCCTGAAAATTTTACACTGAGACTAGGTCCTTAACTTCATTTGTAATTAACAAAAGAGGAATGAAGTTCAATGCAACCAACGATGATGCAGAGAGCGTTTCTTTGCGATCTCGTTTTCAAGTTTATCCTTGAGGTCGTGCAGGCAAGTGGCTTCATGCTGTGCCCTGAGACAGTGCTTCTCAAAGGTAGTGATCCTCTGTTGCATGTCTTCCTTCTGGGCCATGGCCTACAGCAGGTATTTCAGAGGAAAGACAGGGAAAGAATTAGTGTACGACACATTAACATACTCCAGACAGAAAAACAGGGTGAAATCCTAATTTACAAAAGGAAAGGAGCATCCTCGGGGCACCTGGGTGGCTCAGCCGGTGACGCTTTGTGAGTTGGGGCCCCGTGTAAGGCTCAGCGCAGACAATGCGGAAGCTTCTTGGGATTTTGACCACTCAGTTAACCAGGCTTATTCTTTCCGATGTGTTCAAAGACAAACGAATAATATAATCTCCCGGACATAAAATCTCCTCCCTCGTTGCCTCCGGACACAAGTGAGGTTTCCACAGTACAGGGCCTTCCATCTGGAGGCACACACCAGAAGACAACCATCATTTTTCCGGGAAAAGGGTGGATGAAATCTCACCCAATTACCACAAAGTTGAAGCAGTGGTGTTAACAAATGGAAACCAAACTCAACCTTTCATATAATTGGTAGTCATCTGTAGCTTAGCCTGTAACAAAACTGTATCACATGGTATCTGACACTGCAAATGGAACAAGAACATTCTGCCCTGCTTTTCTTGTCCACCACCCGAAAGATTCCTCTTCCAGCCTTCTGTTTACTAGGCAATTTATGTCAGCAGTCTCAAGAGTGAAAGTGATGAGTCTTAAGAAATGATTGAATTCTCCGCATATTGAACTCAGCTGCGGGGTTTCCACCCATCTTGGCCAAACAACTCCACTGAAAGGGTTATATAATTTCTGCAAATACTTTTGTTTTAAATTCTTACATGACCTCACCTACACTAAGGTACTAAACAGACTGCATGTGTACATACACGAGGGTCTGAGACGGTCTTCCTGAGTTGGCATTTCTGGGCTGGGGGTGAGGTGTGCGGGGACTGTCCACAAAGGGCAGCTCACAGTGACAGGAGGAGGCACAGGGAAACCATCCTACCCTTACTAGTTTCTGTGACAATGATCAGATTCCCATCGACGACCACACGTGCAGAAGCGGCCGCACTCCTCCATGACCTTACACCAGGACCAGCGGGCTGCCCCTCGCTCACTCTGACCGCCACGACCAGGAGCACGGAACCCCTGGGAGGAGGGCAGGGCGGCAGAGGCAGCCGTGACGGCCCCTCGGCAGAGCCGCCCTCTCACGGTCGTGCCCCCGTAAGCGAGTTGAGACCAACACGCTGGTTCCTACGTGCCGAGTGTGTTCCCAACACGGACCGAGAGCACGGCATGGGCCAAGCTCAGATGGCCCACACTCCACACCCGATGGCACTCCGCCACCTGCCCCCCAGGCCTCAGCAGGGGAGAGCCCAGGGAGGACAGATTCAACCACGCAGATGGAGAGACGGCCCGCCCAAGCCCCGGAGTAACGTTCCGTTCTGCTGCTACTTCTATCAAACTCCACAAGTTCAAACCCGTGGGAAATGAAGGACACACTGGGCAAAGACCGAACAAAACACCCCACGTTTAACTCGATGACGGCGTGGCCATTTCAAATGCCACCGACTTCACGGACATCTCGCTGCAACTTGGTGTTCTTTTCTTCAGAAATGAAGAGGTCCTTCCCTGAGGTGTCTAGGTTCTCTTCCAGCTTGACCACGAGACTGGAGAGGAGAGCCAGGCGCTCTTTCCTCTAGCTCTTCACCTTTGAAAGCCAGAAAGGGAAACAAGGGACGGGCCCCACCGCTAGTCTTGTTTAAAAAACAAGGGAAAAAAAGAAACCCCTCCAATCAAATCCTGTGATGACATCTGGAGCTGAACTCTGAATGTGGCCTTTATATCTTCAACGAAACTATACCCCTTTGTGCCACAAGTAACTGCTCCTCACTTGGAAACAAAGGGATTGAGTTTGTTCTCAGAAGACTTTCGTTAGTCTTTACTGTAGAGTTACCCTAAGGTCCCCTTCGCCTCATATAACATGAGGGAATACTGGTAAGCTCTTTCTCGCTTGCTTTTTTTCACACAGTTGCTTGTTAACAGCTTTCAATTTTACATTGGAGAGAAAACTTCCCCGGAAAAAAGTACACTATGAAATTTGTACCAGCCAATCGATATGCACAACATTTCCACCAACCGCTGTTTTTTAACCATAGAGGTCTGACAAGAATTCAAAGAAGCTTAAAAGGAAACTCCAGTTACACAAACACGCAATGTGTGCCTGATCACACACATCATGTGCACAAGTCAAGAACCGCTGTGGCTAGTCACACCGTTTCTTCCTCCGTTTTGTGGCTCCTGAACATAGAATTCAGGGCCATGAGCATCTCCGGCTAAGTGGACAGGCCAGCCTGAGACGTCGCCTGTTGCCTCACCACCGTCATCCGGAGAGATCTCTCGTGCCTGGAGACAAGGAACTCCAAATGTTCTAGCAGCAGCTAGCGGGAGAGGCAAAAAGAATCCGTGTTTCAAGAACACTTTCAATTCCGGGCCTTAAGTTCACCAAATGCAAAACCAAGTCTGAATCCTTTAAATTCAATTCCGAGGTAGGGAGCTGCCCAAGCAATTGTGTTAAAATAGCCTTACTTTTCCTCACAGATCAAACAAGGTCTGAGAAAAATGGGTCCCATCCAACTCCACTGGGACATGTGGACCAAGGGAGAGAATGGTGTCCTGTGTGTAAATACACTGGCACGGCGCCTACTGACCCTGGTCTTATTTCTCTCTGCCTTCATTTCTGTGGTTTCCTCTCTCTGTAAGAGCTCCTCCTTGCAGATGGTGAGCTATCAGTGAGTCCTGCAAACTCCTGGGGTTGGAAACGGGATAAAAGTGGAGAAACAGAGGGGGTCGTTAGCCAGAGCGCACCTGGCTTCCGTGGTTCTCCAGAGTCCACTCACCCTACTCCAATCACCCACAACCTTCAAGTAGCACACACACATAAGTCCCTTCCTCACCAATCACAGGAGTTCCAGGGATTTTTGTAGGAACTGAGACTCAATGGGACAGAGATATTTTCAGGTGCCTTGCAGGTCTATGACAGAGGAAATCTGCTGTTGCCCACTCCCAGCCTCTGGCCCCGTCTGGCAAGCATGTTTGTGGAGCGGCAATGGGGAAAGGCACCGGGACTCAAAAGCTGCTGACAGCCTGAATAACTGGCTCAAAGTCAACCATACAGAATGGACTCTTCAAAAATGATAGTACGACTCGACGAAAGGAAGAGTTTAAGACTTATTTCCTTAGTCAAGCAGGAAACTTTCTGGCAGAAGGATTTCTGAGAGATGCCAGGGCCTACAACACCGCGTGGGGTTTTTCTTCCGTCAATACTGTGCGCCCACCCAGGACATGGCATACATGTGGGCTCCAAGGAGGTGTACGCACACTCTCCAGTCAATCGAGCGCAGAGACTGATGCAAGGCTCAATCCGTGAGCCATGACATCATGAACTGAGCTGAAACCAAGAGTCAGACGCTTAACTTCCTGAGCCACCCAGGCGCCCCAGAGGTTTTTTCCGCTATAGGACAAATGGAATAAAGTTTCTCTTAACTGAAATTCCAAATAAAGAGTGGTTGACTTCGGCAATTCTAGAAAATCTGTGTATAAACAGGTGACATTCTTCAAGGTCCTTCATAAATTAACCCTTTACAAATCAATGGGAATTCTGCCACAGAACTGAACACGTTCCTTGAAATCTGACTTGACAAGGTGAACCCACAGAAGCCTTTCTGACCCTTGATGTAGAACTGTGCAAACCCATTTCCATGTGGAGATATTGTTCCAATAAATTCATTGGAAACTTTTCTGGAGATGTGTGACATTTGGAAAGGCTGGCAGATGAGCTGAGCAGCTTCGAAATATCAAAAAATAGTAACTAAAAGGGAGGTCTCAATCCATGAAATATACGCAGATACTAAGCTATTATAGCATTTCATACCCGAAAACATATAAAAAACTAACAAGATAAAACTTACCAAAACTTGTGCATTGAAACAGACAATACCCACAAGATGCCATTTGCAGTCAAGAGAAAGGCAAACAAAAGTGGAAATTCAGGATTAAGTCCTAATCGCATAAAATGAGCTGTAGCAGACGCTGTCCTCTGGGGAAAGTGTGCACCACCTCCTGTTGCTATTGAGGTCACGTCAAGTGTTGCACGAATCTGCTAATCAGCTCTTGGTAAGCCCTTCACTTCTCCAGTAAATCAAGCACCACAGGAAACGTGATATCTCATGGTTCCTGGGTAATTGTCACCGTGTTAAGCGTAATACCATGAACCATGGATTACACCCTGGGACCCGTCTGATGTGTCCGTAAGGATGCTGGACGTGCTCCCGAGATGCAGAGAAGAGTCATGTTATGACAAGAAAAGGCTGAATGGCCTGACATGTACTGAGGCCCACAGCTGCAGCTGCCAGCCGGCCAGCGTGAAAGAAAGGGAAATTCTCGAAGCTCTCGCTGCGGCTATCCCAGCACCTGAAAAACCTGGGGCTTTTTGTGAGACATCTTTTTGTCTCATGTTGAAGATGTGGCATCTCTATGGGGGTACTAATGTTATGAGACGGGCACACGTGCAATCTCGACTCAAACGGAAAGACAAGTCCTGACATCACAAGTTAAGGCAGAAGGAAGGGAATGACCAAAAACTGGAATATTTCAATGCAGGCACAGGATAGCTTGGTGATTTTAGAAAGGGGTTTGGCTTTTAGAATGGTCAAGACGGATAGGAAGAGCAGCTTCTACCACGAAGAGGAAGTACACGGTTTCCCAGACGCCCAAGAGGTGATTGCAGAGAAGGAACTACAATCCACCACATGTCAACCACTCCAACACAAACAGTGAAAAACCCACGAAAATCAGTTGAGGAGACCATGGCTGCCTGCACAGGTTTTTCATGCAGAAGGAGGGGCCCTGTCGGGGGGAAAATGCCACAAAGGACATTTATTCACGAAAAAGACAAGTGAGCACAATGATGTTGGGTAGGAAGGGGTGAAGCAGCTACCGTCTGAGCGGACACAGGCTGGGTATGATCAGGGCGACTGGCCCTGTGTAGGAAGCTCACCCCAGGGTCCTGAAGGCAACAAGTGCCAGTGGCCAGTGGTCTGGCTGCACAACTAGAGCCCTTTCCCTGGACCAGTTCCATCCCGGCTCTGTCCCTCAACTCAGGAAGTACGCTGAAAGCAAGGGACTGTCCTTTAAATTTCCACTGACACTGGACAATGTCCTGGCCACCCAGAACCCCACGGGTCACCATCAAACGTGTCTTGGCAGCTCACTCGCTCTGGAGGGCAGCAAGTCTAAGTACACCAGCGGAGAAGGGGCCACGAGGACATGTGAAGCTCATGACAAATGCCATTTACAAGAAGGACGGTCATTGCTACCAAAGAGAACAACCTCAGATGAAATATATGAAAGGAAGATTCCGAGGGATGTTTTTATAAACTCCGTCAAGGCCAACACAATAAAGAAATCCCTGCTACAGAAAACTGTCCAAATGACGTGGTCACAGGACCTATGTCACAGCCTATCTGGAAACTCAAGAATGAGACTCTGATTATGGTAAAAAAAAAAAAAAAAAAAAAATACGAAAAAGGTTTGGGGGATGCAGAGATTCAAAATGTGTATCCTAAAGAAGGTCGAGTGCAGAGAAAAACCCAGAGGATGTCGCAGAAGACAGCACAGAGAGGAGATCTGGTGAAAACCCCAGAGGTCGAGGAAAGCTGAATGGAAGTGCCATCGCTGGAAAGCCTGCTGCCACCAGATGTGATCCGGCAGAGTCTCAGCTACTCTCCCACATGGACCATTCCATGACAAGGGCGCTGGGACTAAAGCCAGCCAGCCGTCTATGGAGACTTGAGCCAGGAAGGCCCTCCTGAAAAGTTGCAAAGACATTGCCCGCATCCACCACATACAGCCAGGCCCCGAGACCCAAAATTGCCCCATCCAGCGGGTCCTCCCCACCCCATGCAGGTCTGCACATCAGGACATTTGTGAGACCCACCCTCACTTTCCAGACAGCAGATCCTTACCAAGGAGCTCAGTGAATCTCTTCACCTGCCATGCACACGTCTGTGCGTGAAAATCGAGGGAGCATGCAGCCAGTCCACCCGAGACGCACGTGTGTCACTACCACCTAAGGGTTTTTCAGCAGGAACATCGTGTGTGAGACTTTTGTGCACTTGGACAACCTACCCACACACGGACATAAGGGACAAAAGATCTGATATAAAACGAATAATGTGTTTTCCATAAGTAGTCTTTCAAAAAATGACATTACCTTGTAGCATGCCTGTCTCTGTACCTGCCTGGAGAAAATGCCTCTCAGCCTACTCTCACAGGCCTTTTTTGTAATGCAACAATGTGTTCAGACTCTATTAGGAATATGGCTGTAAAATGCAGGCTAGAAAAGCTTTATAACAATTCATTCACCTCTGTATCTCCTAGGCCATGAGGTAGCAAGCGTACTGATTACATTAAGCAATCATGAAGTAGTCACTCTTCAATGTTAATGCATGATTACGCATGTAACAATGTAATTATACAGGAATCTTTCTAATTCCTCCATTTCTGATGACTAGTTCTGGAGATACACTTAAAAACAGCTTAGTGTGTAACCTAAGCCAACACTGATGCGAGTTCTGGTAGAAAATTTATCCTAGAAACAAAACGGAGAAAAAACTTAGGTATGAATACAGCACAGAGCTGTGAACCTGTTTTCTATGTAACTGTTTCCATAGCTTCCTCGACTCGGAGAATATGGTATATATGACATAAAACATACAAATGTTAATGAAATTTTTGTGTTTCTACTAAGGTTTCTGGACAACAGGAGAGTTTGAACACTTAAGATTTCTGGTGAGGAAGTTATACATGGATTTTCAATTGTGGGCAGGATTTAAAACCGGGAACCAAGTTTTTCTAGGATCAGTTGTAGTCATCCGTGGGGAAAAATGGAGAAAGCACTACCATCGTCAACAGAAAAAAGTAAAATAGAATTTTTTTATTTTAATTTTTTAAATGTTATTCTTTATTTCTTAGAGACAGAGACAAAGAGCAGCAAGGGAGGGGCGGAGTGAGAAGGAGACAAGGAATTCAAAGCAGACTCCAGGCTCTGTGTTGTTAGCACAGAGCCAGACTCGGGGGTTACCTCGCCAACACAAAGTTCATGACCCGACCTGAAGTTGGCTGTTTAACCGACTGAGCCACCCAGGAACAGAATAGGAGTAATTTGGAGGTTCCTTGTACACAAAGCAAACCTGTTTCCCCAAAAGAGTTAGTTACTAAGTTGCTCAGCAAAAGCCAGCACAAAGGGCCAACAGGCAGGACACAGTTTCAGAAGAAAGGCCGTCTTCTCAGAGATCGTGGCGTATGGTACACGGATGGGGCAGGATGTCGGCATCTCTGCACAGCGGGAGGCGCTCCCAACACAGCCAAGCTGCTGAGAGGCGAGTGGGGCAGGTGCAGGGAGGACTGCAGGACTCGGTCCCTCCACGAGTCCACCCAAGTGAAGACAGGGTACAGATCTCCAGGGACCTCACACATGGCCTCTGAGACATGCAAGCTCCATGACAGAGTACCCAGGGACCAGCAGGGAGAGGGAAGAGCAGGAAAGAGGCAAAGCCATCTCCCTGGCTTCTGACCACCGGACCAGGTAGCAAGCTGCTACGTTCACAAGAGGAGGCAGAGATGTTTGCAGATTTGTGGCCCATGTGGAACTCAAAGAGCAGACAACCCACCCAAATGGAGCTTCACTATGAGGCGGTCGGAAAGGTGTCCAAGAGACAGAGGGGGGTGGATGAAGAAGAATTCAGGACAGCCGAACCTCCCAAGAAGAATCTCCTCCCCGATTCTGAGTGACTCAGACTCGTGACAAAATCAGCCATCCTGCAGCAGCACTGTGCACACGTTCCCCCTATTCCACCAAACCACACACTCCCATGCCCTTCTATTGCTCTCCGTATAACCACATACGTCTTTGGGTGAGGTACCTGCAGCACATAGTGTTCAGCACCTAGAACAGTACCTGCCATGCACTCAATAAACAGGTGAACACTTTAGTGTACGCCTTGTACTCACCCAGGTAACTATTACACACATTGCTTTTCAATATTACGTGGTTCTGTGTAGGGTAGAAAGACACAAACTGTCCTGTGCTTTATGTGATGGGTGATATGAGGCGGTTGTACCTGTTGCCTAAAGCACGAATCTTATAGCTCAACCCACACAATAGGAGCCACACTACCCAATGGCGTCTACCCTGCTTCCAGTCGTGTCACCCCCCAACACACTATCCACACAGTAACAGCACCAGCTTTTAAAAATTTTAACATCATGTCAGTCCTTTCCCCTGAGGACACAATGACCCAAGGCCCTTCTCTGAATACCAAATTCCTTACGGGGAAGTTTCTGCCCAACACCAGCGGCCTGGTGCCTCACTTGACTCCACTTCCCCTTCCATAGCTTAAAACAAAGCCACGTTTCTCCTTGATTCTGGCTTTTGGCCCCAGAGACTGCTTGGAGAATGTTCTGTTAGACTCAGATGCTGATGGACCTCTCCAGAAAAAGCCTTTCCTGAACGGCAGTGCGCAAGTAAGCAATTCCTCCTAACTGCGTCATTCTTTCAGATAAACTCAGATGTGCCTCCACCTTCGACTCCGAGGAACACAGATGCCAGATCCCAACTACCACAATGGTGCAGGGTCATAAAGGGGCTCAACAAGGGTGCCTAGTTGTGTCTGTGCAGATGATGCAGGTGCACCAACCCAGAAACCCTTGTTGTCGGGGTTGCACTGTACAGTTGAGGGGCAATTCATCCCGATTCTGCTTCAGTTTCTGGGTCTCCCGTCCTCTGCCCTTTTGTCCGTACTTCCTCTCTCTCAAAAGTAAATAAATATTACCAAAAAAATTTTTAAAAAGCCAAAACTGATCAAACACTCACAGAATAAGTGTCACCCCATCCACCTCCTCGTCCTGCTTTGCCACATCCAGCCCGTCCCTGCAATGCTTGCCCTGGGCAAGCACATGAAAGGGGAGGAAGGCAGCGGCGGTGGGGTGGGGGGGCCTGAGACACAACATCACCACTCAATGGACGCTGGCTGAGGATGAGCAAACTGACCATTTTAGAACGACGGGTACTAGGCAAGGATTACAGGGTTTCGTTTTCTCCTGCAACAAATGCTGTTGAGCAAAATGTTTACTATGACTTCTCTTTCTTCCCCACCTGTTCTTATACTTGTGAATATTCTGTTAGTCAACCTATCATGAACTGGGAAAGATGATTTCAATCTGAAGCATGTTGGCAGGCATCAAGGAGACACTGAGGTAGTCACAACTGGAAGGAATGAGACCCCAACAAAAGGGAAGCCCGCTGAGCCAACACTAATGTTCAGAGTCCTCTCTCTCTCTCAAGACATGTGAGGATTCTGAATTTCTTCAGGGATTTGAGGCAATATACCAATGAGCAGGAAAGGAAACAAAACAGACAAGCAGAAAATCACTGATAACCAACACTGTACAGCACAGGGAGGTACAGAAAATTACCCCGGCACTCGGCAAACACTGCCTGAGAAGCTGAGCCTTCAATAATCTCATTGTGCTGCGGAGAAAATACCTGGGCTTTTGGACCAAGTCCCAAAGAGGGGTCCTGGAAGACACTCCAGGCCTCGAGATGGACATCCTGGAGGACTACACGGGGGTGGTGAACATTTTGAGCCCCGTTCACACTGAACCTTACAAAGACAGAGGACCGGTGACAAGTCATTCAGGCCTGACTGAGCTCAATAACCATCACACTCAGTGTGTGTGGGATGAAAGGCTGAAGAAAAGCAAGCACACGAAGAGCCTCTATGCTTCTCCATAATGTCCAACACAAAATTTAAAAAAGAAATTAAGAAAAGAAAAAGAATAAATGAAAAGAAATGAAAAAAAGAAACAAAAGAAAGAAAAGAGAAAAGAAAAGGGATGCCTGGGTGGCTCAGTCGGTTAATCATCCCACTTTGGTTCGGGTCATGATTTCACGGTTTTATGATTTGATTCCCGTGTCGAACTCTGTGCTGACATTGAAAAGCATGGAGCCTGCTTTGGATTCTGTGTCTCCCTGTTTGTCTCCATCTCCCATGCTCAAGATTTGTCTCTACCTCTCTCTCAAAATAAATAATATTAAAAAAATCTATTTTAATAAAAAAGAAAAAAAAAACAGGGAAAGGCACGAGCATAGCTCAGGTTACTCGTTTAGGTGACCAAAATTTGGTTTCGACCCAGGTTTGTGAGTGTGAGCCCTGTGTTGGTCTCTCTACTGATAGAATGGAGCCTCTCAAGAGTCTCTACGCTCCCCTCCCATCCTCTACCCCGACGCGTACTCTCACTCTCTTTCTGAAAAATAAATAAACATTTTAAAAAACAAGGTTTTACATCATATAGACGAAAAGAAGAAAGAACAGAAAGAGACCAAAGGGAGACACACCGACTGGAAATACGGGATGCAAAGGTCAACTGTCCAACAAGCCTACTTGACAAATGGGAAATTTTCAGAGAATCAAAACAGATTCTAAACCTAAAAATTATCAGAGCTAAAACTAAGAACTCTAGGCGCCTGAATGGCTCATTTGGTTAAGCATCTGACTTCAGGTCAGGTCGTGATCTCGTGATTCGGGAGTTTGAGCCCCGCGTTGGACTCTGTGCTGAGTGCTCAGAGCCTAGAACTTGCTTCGGTATCTGTGTCTAGCTCTCTGTTCTTCCCTTGCTCAAATTCTGTCTTTCCAACATAAATAAGAGTAAAAAAAAAATTTTAGTAAGATTAAGAACTATGGGGGTTAATATCAGACTAAACACAAGTGAAGAGAGCCACAGTGAACTGGAAGATAAGTATGTAAAAATTTATCTAGACCATACACAGAGAAAAAATCAATAGAGAAACCCAAAAGACACACAAAATATGGTTGAAGGGTCCAATGAGAACCTTCAAAGTAGAGAAAACACAGAATGGGGGTTACCAGATCCCTACAAAGAATCAAAACTTTCCAAAACTCATAAAAGAACCATGACAATGACTCCACAAAGAATGCCTGAGGCAAAAAAAAAAGATCCCACCACTAGGAGAGGGGAAGAGAATGTACATACCAGTCTGTGGGCTGGTCAGCGGTGGACTGGGGCAGACATCAGCAGACCCCGCCCACCAACGCAAGTTATTCATGACAGCACAGAAGTGCCCCGTAGTTCCGCACAACTCCAAGGACTATCCAACATGACCAAACGGAAGAGTTCCTCTCAAAGAATCTCAAGGAAATGACAGTTCATGAACTGATCGTAAAGGATTTAAACAATATAACAGAAACTGAAATCAGAGTAATAGTCATAAAACTAATCGCTGGGCTCATAAACAGTATACAAGACACCAGAGAGTCTACTGTTACAGAGATCAAGGGACTAAGGAACATACTGGAGGACCTAAAAAATGTTATAAACGAGCTGAAAAATAAAATGGAGAAAACCACAACTCGGATTGAAGATGCAGAGGAGAGAATAGGAGAACTGGAAGAAAAATTTATGGAAAAAGAGGAAGCAGAGAAAAAAGAGATAAAAAGAATCCAGGGGTATGGGGCGAAAATTAGAGAACTGATGCACTGAAGAGAAATAATCTACACATAAGTGGTATTCCAGAGAAGAGAGAAGGAAAGGTGATGAAGGTGTACTTAAAATAATAGTTGAGAACTTCCCAGATCTGGGGAAGGAAAAAGGCATTGAAATCCAAGAGGCACAGAGAACTCCCTTCAGACGTAACTTGAATCCATCTGCACGACATATAATGAAACTGACAAAATAACAAGGATAAAGAGAATATTCTGAAGGCCGTTGGGGATAAACGTGCCCTAACATATAAAGGGACACCGATAAGACTCGTGATGGATCCCTCTACTGAAACATGGCAGGCCAGAAAAGATTGGCAGGAGATCTTCAACGTGATGAACAGAAAAAAATATCCAGCCAAGAATCCTTTATCCAGGAAATCTCTGATTTAGAATGGGAGAGAGAAAGTTCTTTCCAAACAAAACGGAAGGAATTCATCACCACTAAACCAGTCCTACAAAAGATACTAAGGGGGATCCTGTGAGACAAAGTACCAGAGACATTGCTACAAGCACGAAACTTACAGACATCACAATGACTCTACACTCATATCTTTCTACAACACTGAATGTAAATGGACTAAAAGCGCCAACCAAAAGACATAAGGTATCAGAATGGATAGAAAAACGAGACCCAATTATTTGCTGTTTACAAGAGACTCATTTTAGACATGAGGACACCTTCAGATTGAAAGTGAAGGGATGAAAAACTATCATGCTACTGGAAGTCAAAAGAAAGCTGGAGTAACCATACTTAGGCAAACTGGACTCTAAATTAAAGGCTGTAACTAAAGAAGGAAATTTTATAATAATTACAGGGTCTATCCATCAGGAAGAGCTAACAATTATAAATGTCTATGCGCCGAATACGGGAGCCCCCAAATATATAAAACAATTACAAACATAAGCAACCTTACTGATAGAAAGTAGTAATTGCAAAAGACTTTAATACCCCACTTGCAGAAGTGGATACATCATCTAGACACACGGTCAATAAAGAAAAAAGGGCCATGAATGATACATTGGATCAGATGGATTTGACAGATATATTTAGAACTCTGCATCCCAAAGCAACAGAATATACTTTCTTCTCAAGTGCACATGGAATATTCTCCAAGATAGATCACATTCTTGGTCACAAAAGAGTCCTTCTTAAGTATAAAAGAACTGCGATCACACCATGCATATTTTCAGACCACAATGCTATGAAGCTTGAAATCAACAAAAGGAAATCTGGAAAACCTCCAAAAACATGGAGGTTAAAGAACACCCTACTAAAGAAAGAATGGGTCAACCACGTAGGGAAGTATTTAAAAATATATAAAAACAAATGAAAACGAAAACACAACAATCCAAACACTTTGGGATGCAGAGAAGACACTCCTGAGAGGAAATACATTGCAAACCAGGACTATCTCAAGAATAAAGAAAAATCCCAAATAGAAAATCTAACAGAACACCTAAATAAAATACAGGCAGAACAGCAAAGACAGCGTAAACCCAGCAGAAAAAGAGAAATAAAGGTCCGAGCATAAATAAACAATATAGACAATTAACAATATAGAATTTAAAAAATGTAGAGCATATCACAACACGAGTTGTTTTTTTGAAAAAAAACAAACATTGACAAACCTCTAGCCAGGCTTCCCAAAAAGAAAAGGGAGACGACCCAAGTAGATAAAATTATGAATGAAAATGGAATTATTACAACCAATACTTCAGAAATACAAGCAATTATCAGGGAATCATATGAAAAATTATATGCCAACAAACTGGACAACCCAGAAGAAATGGACAAATTCCTAGACACCCACACACTTTCAAAACTCAGAAAGAAATAGAAAACTTGAACAGACCCGTAACCAGCGAAGAAATTAAATCAGTCATCAAAAATCTCCCAATAAGAGTCCAAGACCAGATGGCTTCCCAGGGGAATTCTACCAAAGGTTGAAAGCAGAGATAATACTTATCCTTCTCAAGCTATTCCACAAAATAGAAAGGGAAAGAAAACTTCCAGACTCATTCTATGAAGCCAGTATTACTTTGACAGAGAACCAGTAAAAAAAGAGAACAGGCCAATAACCCTTATGACTATGGATGCAAAAATTCTCAATAGGATACTAGCAAATCGAATTCAAGAGCATATAAAAAGAATGATTCACCATGATCAAGTGGGATTCATTCCTGGGATGCAGGTCGGGTTCAACATTCACAAATAAAAGTGATACATCACGTTAATGAAAGAAAAGATAAGAACCATATGATCCTATCAATCGATGCAGAAAAAGCATTTGACAAAATTCAGCATCGTTTCTTAATAAAAACCCTCGAGAAATGCGGGATAGAAAGAACATACTTAAAAATCATAAACGCCGTTTATGATAAGCCCACAGTTAACATCATCCTCAATGGGGGGAAAACTGAGAGCTTTTTCCCTGAGATCCGGAACACGACAGGGATGTCCACTCTCACCGCTGTCGTTTAACATAGTGTTGGAAGTCCAAGCAACATCAATCAGACAACAAAAGGAAATCAAAGGCATCAAAATTGACAAAGATGAAGTTAAGCTTTCAATT
The DNA here is from genome assembly GCF_046562875.1 of Panthera onca. Taxonomy (NCBI): domain Eukaryota; kingdom Metazoa; phylum Chordata; class Mammalia; order Carnivora; family Felidae; genus Panthera; species Panthera onca. The sequence goes on from NC_138349.1 coordinate 68,668,499, forward strand.
TTTCCAGATGACATGATATTATACATGGAAATTCCAATAGACTCCACCAAAAGTCTACCAGAATGGTAAATGAATTCAGCAAAGTTGCAGGATACAAAATCTATGTACAGAAAGCAGTTGTATTCCTAAGCAATAATAATGAAGCAACAAAAGACAAAAAAACTGATCCCATTCACAATTGAACGAAGAAGCATAAAATACCTAGGAATCAATCTAACCAAAGATGTAAAAGATCTGTATGCTGAAAACTATAGAAAGCTTATGAAGGAAAGGGAAGAAGATACAAAGAAATGGAAAAACGTTCCGTGCTCATGGGTCGGAAGAATATTTTCAAAATGTCAATACTACCCAAAGCTATCTACACATTCAAAGCAATCCCAATCAAAATTGCACCAGAATTCTTCTCGAAGTTAGAACAAGCAATTCTAAAATTCATATGGAACCAATAAAGCCCCGAATAGCCAAAGTAATTTCGAAGAAGTCCAAAGCAGGAGGCATCACAATCGCAGTCTTTAGCCTCTACTACAAAACTATAATCATCAAGACAGCCTAGTGTTGCCAAAAAAGAGACCCATACACCAAAGGAATAGAATTGAAACCCACAAAAATATGGCCAATCCATCTTTAACAAAGGAGGAAGGAATATCCAAGGAAAAAAGACAGTCTGGTTAACAAATGTGGCAGGGCAAACAGGGCAGTAAGATGCAGAAGGTAAGAACTAGACCACTTTCTCAAAACATTCACAAAAAGAAATTCAAAATGGAAAAAAGACCTGAATGTTGGACAGGAAATCATGGCAACCCTAGCGAAGAAAACAGGAAAAGACCATTCTGACTTCAGCTGCAACAATTTCTTACTTGACACATCCCCAAAGGCAAAGGATTTAAAAGCACAAATGAACTATTGGGACCTCATGAAGATAAAAACTTCACAGCAAATAAAAGGCAACCAACGGAATCGGAAAAGATATTTGCAAATGACATATCGGACAAAGGGCTGCTATCCAAAATCTATAAAGAGCTCACCAAATTTCGCTTCGAGAAGCAAATAATCCAGTGTAGAATTTGGCACAAAACATGAATAGACATTTCTCTAACGAAGAAATCCTGATGGCCAGCAGGCACATGAAAAGATGCTTAATGTTGCTCCTCATCAGGGAAATACAAATAAAAACGACACTCGGATATCACCTCCGTCTGTTGGAGTGGCAAAATAAACAATTCAGGAGACTATAGATGCTGGCGAGGATTTGGTGAAACAGGAGCCCTCGTGCACCGTTGGTGGGAATGCAAACTGCTGCAACAACTCTGGAAAACATTGTCAAGTTTCCTCCAAAATTAAAAATAAATCTGAACTATGACACAGCAGTAGCACTGCTAGGAATTTACCCAAGGAATACAGGAGTACTGATGCATAGGGACCCCTGTACCCCAATATTAATAACACCACTCTCAATAGCCAAATTGTGGAAAGAGCCTGAATGTCCAACTGATCAATTGATAAAGAAACTGTGGTTTACATACACAATGGAGTACTACTTTGCAATGAGAATAAAATATGGACCATGGTAGCAATGTGGATGGAACTGGAGAGTGTTAGGGTAAGTGAAAGACAGATACGATATGTGTTCACTCTTATGTGAATCCGGAGAAACTTAAAAGGGACCCATGAAGAAAGCGTAGGATAAAAAAAGAGGTTAGAGTGGGACAGAGCCAAAGCATGAGACTCTTACAAACTGAAAAATAACAGGGTGGATGGGGGGTGGGAGGGAGGGGAGGGTAGGCAATGGGTATTCAGGAGGGCATGTGTTGGGTTGAGCATGGGTGTTGTATGGAACGAAATCTGACAATAAATTTCATATTAAAAGAAAATCAGGATAATATATCATTTCTGGAAAATAGTCCATGTTTTCATTTATTTATTTTTCGTAAGCTCTATACCCAACGTGGGGCTCAAACTTGTGACCCTGAGATCGAGTCCCAAGCTCCACCGATTGAGCCCGACAAGCACCCCTGTCCTTCTCTTATCCAATTCTAATATCTTGAGATTTAAGTCGTTGACTTAACTCTGAAAAGCAGTGAGTCTTACTTGCAGCCAACTGCAAGCAGCACACATCGGAAAAAAAACGAGAGGTGAAAAAAATGGGGATGATGCCTGCCTTTTGAAAAGCATTCCAATCTCAAAGTAATACCGAAAAGAGATCTCACCTTGTTAACGGATTTTGTTTCGGCGATGTTACCGGTTATAATCGAGATACAAAAAGTAACCGCCATGAAAATGACATTCCCATCATGGGACCCAGGAGGAAAGGCGGGCCCCACATTGCAGAGGGCGGCCACCCTCTGGACCCGCTTGGCTTCCACCTCGCGCAGCGTCGTAGCCTTCCTCAGGGTCTGTTGCAGCTTCTGCTCCACCAACTCCAGGGTCTCTTGCAACTGGCGGTTTTGATCTGCAGTCTAGGAAATGAAAACAAAGCATCAAAATGTAGCAAGTTCTCTCTCCTTTTCCATTTTGAATAAAGTGAAACAAATTCTCAATGCAAAGATCTATTGTAAGTTCTGACCGAAGCCAATGTTTTTGGTAAGTGTTTCAGAATAAACATTTCCTTTCTACAAGGAGTCACCCATGGCCTTGGGCCTCATTTCACTGTGCAAAACTTGTCTTGCCAAAGTATTTGCTCTGCTTCAGTATCTTCAGAGAAGTCTTTTAAAAGACAAAATTCCCACAAATTAAAGAAAACCCATCTTCTGGAGGAGCTTTCTCGTTCTTCCTGACAAGTTAACGAGAGAAAGGTCCGGTCTTACATAATTATAGACTCTTGTCTTAGGGCTCACTACATAGGGCATTCTGAGGTGGGCACAACGGCCAGCACAGAGGTTCGGAGAGCATGCCTGATGCCAGAGGAGTTATTTTTGCAAGTGTATGGTTATTCTACAAAAACACTCTCACTCTTGAAAAATAATTCAACCTGGAAAATTTAGACAAGAGATTTTTTTGTTAAAGGACTTTTAGGGACTCCGAGGTGGCTCAGTCAGTTAAGGTTTCACCTTCGGCCTCGGTTATAATCTCATAGCTCATGGGTTCAAGCCCCGCCTCGGGCTCTGTGTTGACAGCTCAGAACCTCGAGTACGTTTTGGATTCTGTGTGTCCCTCCCTCCTTCTCTGGCCTCCCCTGATCATGCTCTCGCTCGGTCGCTCCCTCTCTCAAAAATAAATAAACATTAAAAATATCTAAAGTCCTTTTAAAAATTATGTATAAGGTGAGGTTCTTGCAAGGTTAACATTTAATCCCACAAAATTCTTCCTTCTGTTTGAGTTTAGCTTTGCGTGTGTATACTCACCGGATATCATGCCTTAAAACCCTCAAATAAATAAAATACTTGCTGTATACATCGTATTTCACGATCTGCCTTTTACAGTCATGATTTGGAACACCTTACGTGCTCTCAAACAGCATTCCTGAATGTCATTTTAATGGCTTCCTAATATTTCACTTTTATTGTCATTTTGTGTCTACTGACACATTTTATAAACACACCAGGCAAACTTTGTTTCCAAGAAGCTGGATGAGGTTTTCCTTTTTACTGCCGGATGACTTGAGACAACCAAGGAAGAGACGTGCGGCTTCCCAAAAGACAGGGTCTTGCATCCTCAAGCCAGACTATGCTTCTGCACCTGATATTCTCCCCGATCTCAAGTACTAACCAAAACGGTCGGCTGCCTACAAATTCCTGGCCCCTCACCGCTCTTTTGGAAAGAGTGCTAACAAGCAAAAGTGTAACGTGCAGTTAACACATAAGAAGGAATCAATGAGGGTAGCAACATAACATGCTTACATAACATCTGAAAGATTCCCATGACGTTGAAGTAACCCCGTTTTTCAACACAAGATTTTAACACCCTGAAAATTTTACACTGAGACTAGGTCCTTAACTTCATTTGTAATTAACAAAAGAGGAATGAAGTTCAATGCAACCAACGATGATGCAGAGAGCGTTTCTTTGCGATCTCGTTTTCAAGTTTATCCTTGAGGTCGTGCAGGCAAGTGGCTTCATGCTGTGCCCTGAGACAGTGCTTCTCAAAGGTAGTGATCCTCTGTTGCATGTCTTCCTTCTGGGCCATGGCCTACAGCAGGTATTTCAGAGGAAAGACAGGGAAAGAATTAGTGTACGACACATTAACATACTCCAGACAGAAAAACAGGGTGAAATCCTAATTTACAAAAGGAAAGGAGCATCCTCGGGGCACCTGGGTGGCTCAGCCGGTGACGCTTTGTGAGTTGGGGCCCCGTGTAAGGCTCAGCGCAGACAATGCGGAAGCTTCTTGGGATTTTGACCACTCAGTTAACCAGGCTTATTCTTTCCGATGTGTTCAAAGACAAACGAATAATATAATCTCCCGGACATAAAATCTCCTCCCTCGTTGCCTCCGGACACAAGTGAGGTTTCCACAGTACAGGGCCTTCCATCTGGAGGCACACACCAGAAGACAACCATCATTTTTCCGGGAAAAGGGTGGATGAAATCTCACCCAATTACCACAAAGTTGAAGCAGTGGTGTTAACAAATGGAAACCAAACTCAACCTTTCATATAATTGGTAGTCATCTGTAGCTTAGCCTGTAACAAAACTGTATCACATGGTATCTGACACTGCAAATGGAACAAGAACATTCTGCCCTGCTTTTCTTGTCCACCACCCGAAAGATTCCTCTTCCAGCCTTCTGTTTACTAGGCAATTTATGTCAGCAGTCTCAAGAGTGAAAGTGATGAGTCTTAAGAAATGATTGAATTCTCCGCATATTGAACTCAGCTGCGGGGTTTCCACCCATCTTGGCCAAACAACTCCACTGAAAGGGTTATATAATTTCTGCAAATACTTTTGTTTTAAATTCTTACATGACCTCACCTACACTAAGGTACTAAACAGACTGCATGTGTACATACACGAGGGTCTGAGACGGTCTTCCTGAGTTGGCATTGCTGGGCTGGGGGTGAGGTGTGCGGGGACTGTCCACAAAGGGCAGCTCACAGTGACAGGAGGAGGCACAGGGAAACCATCCTACCCTTACTAGTTTCTGTGACAATGATCAGATTCCCATCGACGACCACACGTGCAGAAGCGGCCGCACTCCTCCATGACCTTACACCAGGACCAGCGGGCTGCCCCTCGCTCACTCTGACCGCCACGACCAGGAGCACGGAACCCCTGGGAGGAGGGCAGGGCGGCAGAGGCAGCCGTGACGGCCCCTCGGCAGAGCCGCCCTCTCACGGTCGTGCCCCCGTAAGCGAGTTGAGACCAACACGCTGGTTCCTACGTGCCGAGTGTGTTCCCAACACGGACCGAGAGCACGGCATGGGCCAAGCTCAGATGGCCCACACTCCACACCCGATGGCACTCCGCCACCTGCCCCCCAGGCCTCAGCAGGGGAGAGCCCAGGGAGGACAGATTCAACCACGCAGATGGAGAGACGGCCCGCCCAAGCCCCGGAGTAACGTTCCGTTCTGCTGCTACTTCTATCAAACTCCACAAGTTCAAACCCGTGGGAAATGAAGGACACACTGGGCAAAGACCGAACAAAACACCCCACGTTTAACTCGATGACGGCGTGGCCATTTCAAATGCCACCGACTTCACGGACATCTCGCTGCAACTTGGTGTTCTTTTCTTCAGAAATGAAGAGGTCCTTCCCTGAGGTGTCTAGGTTCTCTTCCAGCTTGACCACGAGACTGGAGAGGAGAGCCAGGCGCTCTTTCCTCTAGCTCTTCACCTTTGAAAGCCAGAAAGGGAAACAAGGGACGGGCCCCACCGCTAGTCTTGTTTAAAAAACAAGGGAAAAAAAGAAACCCCTCCAATCAAATCCTGTGATGACATCTGGAGCTGAACTCTGAATGTGGCCTTTATATCTTCAACGAAACTATACCCCTTTGTGCCACAAGTAACTGCTCCTCACTTGGAAACAAAGGGATTGAGTTTGTTCTCAGAAGACTTTCGTTAGTCTTTACTGTAGAGTTACCCTAAGGTCCCCTTCGCCTCATATAACATGAGGGAATACTGGTAAGCTCTTTCTCGCTTGCTTTTTTTCACACAGTTGCTTGTTAACAGCTTTCAATTTTACATTGGAGAGAAAACTTCCCCGGAAAAAAGTACACTATGAAATTTGTACCAGCCAATCGATATGCACAACATTTCCACCAACCGCTGTTTTTTAACCATAGAGGTCTGACAAGAATTCAAAGAAGCTTAAAAGGAAACTCCAGTTACACAAACACGCAATGTGTGCCTGATCACACACATCATGTGCACAAGTCAAGAACCGCTGTGGCTAGTCACACCGTTTCTTCCTCCGTTTTGTGGCTCCTGAACATAGAATTCAGGGCCATGAGCATCTCCGGCTAAGTGGACAGGCCAGCCTGAGACGTCGCCTGTTGCCTCACCACCGTCATCCGGAGAGATCTCTCGTGCCTGGAGACAAGGAACTCCAAATGTTCTAGCAGCAGCTAGCGGGAGAGGCAAAAAGAATCCGTGTTTCAAGAACACTTTCAATTCCGGGCCTTAAGTTCACCAAATGCAAAACCAAGTCTGAATCCTTTAAATTCAATTCCGAGGTAGGGAGCTGCCCAAGCAATTGTGTTAAAATAGCCTTACTTTTCCTCACAGATCAAACAAGGTCTGAGAAAAATGGGTCCCATCCAACTCCACTGGGACATGTGGACCAAGGGAGAGAATGGTGTCCTGTGTGTAAATACACTGGCACGGCGCCTACTGACCCTGGTCTTATTTCTCTCTGCCTTCATTTCTGTGGTTTCCTCTCTCTGTAAGAGCTCCTCCTTGCAGATGGTGAGCTATCAGTGAGTCCTGCAAACTCCTGGGGTTGGAAACGGGATAAAAGTGGAGAAACAGAGGGGGTCGTTAGCCAGAGCGCACCTGGCTTCCGTGGTTCTCCAGAGTCCACTCACCCTACTCCAATCACCCACAACCTTCAAGTAGCACACACACATAAGTCCCTTCCTCACCAATCACAGGAGTTCCAGGGATTTTTGTAGGAACTGAGACTCAATGGGACAGAGATATTTTCAGGTGCCTTGCAGGTCTATGACAGAGGAAATCTGCTGTTGCCCACTCCCAGCCTCTGGCCCCGTCTGGCAAGCATGTTTGTGGAGCGGCAATGGGGAAAGGCACCGGGACTCAAAAGCTGCTGACAGCCTGAATAACTGGCTCAAAGTCAACCATACAGAATGGACTCTTCAAAAATGATAGTACGACTCGACGAAAGGAAGAGTTTAAGACTTATTTCCTTAGTCAAGCAGGAAACTTTCTGGCAGAAGGATTTCTGAGAGATGCCAGGGCCTACAACACCGCGTGGGGTTTTTCTTCCGTCAATACTGTGCGCCCACCCAGGACATGGCATACATGTGGGCTCCAAGGAGGTGTACGCACACTCTCCAGTCAATCGAGCGCAGAGACTGATGCAAGGCTCAATCCGTGAGCCATGACATCATGAACTGAGCTGAAACCAAGAGTCAGACGCTTAACTTCCTGAGCCACCCAGGCGCCCCAGAGGTTTTTTCCGCTATAGGACAAATGGAATAAAGTTTCTCTTAACTGAAATTCCAAATAAAGAGTGGTTGACTTCGGCAATTCTAGAAAATCTGTGTATAAACAGGTGACATTCTTCAAGGTCCTTCATAAATTAACCCTTTACAAATCAATGGGAATTCTGCCACAGAACTGAACACGTTCCTTGAAATCTGACTTGACAAGGTGAACCCACAGAAGCCTTTCTGACCCTTGATGTAGAACTGTGCAAACCCATTTCCATGTGGAGATATTGTTCCAATAAATTCATTGGAAACTTTTCTGGAGATGTGTGACATTTGGAAAGGCTGGCAGATGAGCTGAGCAGCTTCGAAATATCAAAAAATAGTAACTAAAAGGGAGGTCTCAATCCATGAAATATACGCAGATACTAAGCTATTATAGCATTTCATACCCGAAAACATATAAAAAACTAACAAGATAAAACTTACCAAAACTTGTGCATTGAAACAGACAATACCCACAAGATGCCATTTGCAGTCAAGAGAAAGGCAAACAAAAGTGGAAATTCAGGATTAAGTCCTAATCGCATAAAATGAGCTGTAGCAGACGCTGTCCTCTGGGGAAAGTGTGCACCACCTCCTGTTGCTATTGAGGTCACGTCAAGTGTTGCACGAATCTGCTAATCAGCTCTTGGTAAGCCCTTCACTTCTCCAGTAAATCAAGCACCACAGGAAACGTGATATCTCATGGTTCCTGGGTAATTGTCACCGTGTTAAGCGTAATACCATGAACCATGGATTACACCCTGGGACCCGTCTGATGTGTCCGTAAGGATGCTGGACGTGCTCCCGAGATGCAGAGAAGAGTCATGTTATGACAAGAAAAGGCTGAATGGCCTGACATGTACTGAGGCCCACAGCTGCAGCTGCCAGCCGGCCAGCGTGAAAGAAAGGGAAATTCTCGAAGCTCTCGCTGCGGCTATCCCAGCACCTGAAAAACCTGGGGCTTTTTGTGAGACATCTTTTTGTCTCATGTTGAAGATGTGGCATCTCTATGGGGGTACTAATGTTATGAGACGGGCACACGTGCAATCTCGACTCAAACGGAAAGACAAGTCCTGACATCACAAGTTAAGGCAGAAGGAAGGGAATGACCAAAAACTGGAATATTTCAATGCAGGCACAGGATAGCTTGGTGATTTTAGAAAGGGGTTTGGCTTTTAGAATGGTCAAGACGGATAGGAAGAGCAGCTTCTACCACGAAGAGGAAGTACACGGTTTCCCAGACGCCCAAGAGGTGATTGCAGAGAAGGAACTACAATCCACCACATGTCAACCACTCCAACACAAACAGTGAAAAACCCACGAAAATCAGTTGAGGAGACCATGGCTGCCTGCACAGGTTTTTCATGCAGAAGGAGGGGCCCTGTCGGGGGGAAAATGCCACAAAGGACATTTATTCACGAAAAAGACAAGTGAGCACAATGATGTTGGGTAGGAAGGGGTGAAGCAGCTACCGTCTGAGCGGACACAGGCTGGGTATGATCAGGGCGACTGGCCCTGTGTAGGAAGCTCACCCCAGGGTCCTGAAGGCAACAAGTGCCAGTGGCCAGTGGTCTGGCTGCACAACTAGAGCCCTTTCCCTGGACCAGTTCCATCCCGGCTCTGTCCCTCAACTCAGGAAGTACGCTGAAAGCAAGGGACTGTCCTTTAAATTTCCACTGACACTGGACAATGTCCTGGCCACCCAGAACCCCACGGGTCACCATCAAACGTGTCTTGGCAGCTCACTCGCTCTGGAGGGCAGCAAGTCTAAGTACACCAGCGGAGAAGGGGCCACGAGGACATGTGAAGCTCATGACAAATGCCATTTACAAGAAGGACGGTCATTGCTACCAAAGAGAACAACCTCAGATGAAATATATGAAAGGAAGATTCCGAGGGATGTTTTTATAAACTCCGTCAAGGCCAACACAATAAAGAAATCCCTGCTACAGAAAACTGTCCAAATGACGTGGTCACAGGACCTATGTCACAGCCTATCTGGAAACTCAAGAATGAGACTCTGATTATGGTAAAAAAAAAAAAAAAAAAAAAAATACGAAAAAGGTTTGGGGGATGCAGAGATTCAAAATGTGTATCCTAAAGAAGGTCGAGTGCAGAGAAAAACCCAGAGGATGTCGCAGAAGACAGCACAGAGAGGAGATCTGGTGAAAACCCCAGAGGTCGAGGAAAGCTGAATGGAAGTGCCATCGCTGGAAAGCCTGCTGCCACCAGATGTGATCCGGCAGAGTCTCAGCTACTCTCCCACATGGACCATTCCATGACAAGGGCGCTGGGACTAAAGCCAGCCAGCCGTCTATGGAGACTTGAGCCAGGAAGGCCCTCCTGAAAAGTTGCAAAGACATTGCCCGCATCCACCACATACAGCCAGGCCCCGAGACCCAAAATTGCCCCATCCAGCGGGTCCTCCCCACCCCATGCAGGTCTGCACATCAGGACATTTGTGAGACCCACCCTCACTTTCCAGACAGCAGATCCTTACCAAGGAGCTCAGTGAATCTCTTCACCTGCCATGCACACGTCTGTGCGTGAAAATCGAGGGAGCATGCAGCCAGTCCACCCGAGACGCACGTGTGTCACTACCACCTAAGGGTTTTTCAGCAGGAACATCGTGTGTGAGACTTTTGTGCACTTGGACAACCTACCCACACACGGACATAAGGGACAAAAGATCTGATATAAAACGAATAATGTGTTTTCCATAAGTAGTCTTTCAAAAAATGACATTACCTTGTAGCATGCCTGTCTCTGTACCTGCCTGGAGAAAATGCCTCTCAGCCTACTCTCACAGGCCTTTTTTGTAATGCAACAATGTGTTCAGACTCTATTAGGAATATGGCTGTAAAATGCAGGCTAGAAAAGCTTTATAACAATTCATTCACCTCTGTATCTCCTAGGCCATGAGGTAGCAAGCGTACTGATTACATTAAGCAATCATGAAGTAGTCACTCTTCAATGTTAATGCATGATTACGCATGTAACAATGTAATTATACAGGAATCTTTCTAATTCCTCCATTTCTGATGACTAGTTCTGGAGATACACTTAAAAACAGCTTAGTGTGTAACCTAAGCCAACACTGATGCGAGTTCTGGTAGAAAATTTATCCTAGAAACAAAACGGAGAAAAAACTTAGGTATGAATACAGCACAGAGCTGTGAACCTGTTTTCTATGTAACTGTTTCCATAGCTTCCTCGACTCGGAGAATATGGTATATATGACATAAAACATACAAATGTTAATGAAATTTTTGTGTTTCTACTAAGGTTTCTGGACAACAGGAGAGTTTGAACACTTAAGATTTCTGGTGAGGAAGTTATACATGGATTTTCAATTGTGGGCAGGATTTAAAACCGGGAACCAAGTTTTTCTAGGATCAGTTGTAGTCATCCGTGGGGAAAAATGGAGAAAGCACTACCATCGTCAACAGAAAAAAGTAAAATAGAATTTTTTTATTTTAATTTTTTAAATGTTATTCTTTATTTCTTAGAGACAGAGACAAAGAGCAGCAAGGGAGGGGCGGAGTGAGAAGGAGACAAGGAATTCAAAGCAGACTCCAGGCTCTGTGTTGTTAGCACAGAGCCAGACTCGGGGGTTACCTCGCCAACACAAAGTTCATGACCCGACCTGAAGTTGGCTGTTTAACCGACTGAGCCACCCAGGAACAGAATAGGAGTAATTTGGAGGTTCCTTGTACACAAAGCAAACCTGTTTCCCCAAAAGAGTTAGTTACTAAGTTGCTCAGCAAAAGCCAGCACAAAGGGCCAACAGGCAGGACACAGTTTCAGAAGAAAGGCCGTCTTCTCAGAGATCGTGGCGTATGGTACACGGATGGGGCAGGATGTCGGCATCTCTGCACAGCGGGAGGCGCTCCCAACACAGCCAAGCTGCTGAGAGGCGAGTGGGGCAGGTGCAGGGAGGACTGCAGGACTCGGTCCCTCCACGAGTCCACCCAAGTGAAGACAGGGTACAGATCTCCAGGGACCTCACACATGGCCTCTGAGACATGCAAGCTCCATGACAGAGTACCCAGGGACCAGCAGGGAGAGGGAAGAGCAGGAAAGAGGCAAAGCCATCTCCCTGGCTTCTGACCACCGGACCAGGTAGCAAGCTGCTACGTTCACAAGAGGAGGCAGAGATGTTTGCAGATTTGTGGCCCATGTGGAACTCAAAGAGCAGACAACCCACCCAGATGGAGCTTCACTATGAGGCGGTCGGAAAGGTGTCCAAGAGACAGAGGGGGGTGGATGAAGAAGAATTCAGGACAGCCGAACCTCCCAAGAAGAATCTCCTCCCCGATTCTGAGTGACTCAGACTCGTGACAAAATCAGCCATCCTGCAGCAGCACTGTGCACACGTTCCCCCTATTCCACCAAACCACACACTCCCATGCCCTTCTATTGCTCTCCGTATAACCACATACGTCTTTGGGTGAGGTACCTGCAGCACATAGTGTTCAGCACCTAGAACAGTGCCTGCCATGCACTCAATAAACAGGTGAACACTTTAGTGTACGCCTTGTACTCACCCAGGTAACTATTACACACATTGCTTTTCAATATTACGTGGTTCTGTGTAGGGTAGAAAGACACAAACTGTCCTGTGCTTTATGTGATGGGTGATATGAGGCGGTTGTACCTGTTGCCTAAAGCACGAATCTTATAGCTCAACCCACACAATAGGAGCCACACTACCCAATGGCGTCTACCCTGCTTCCAGTCGTGTCACCCCCCAACACACTATCCACACAGTAACAGCACCAGCTTTTAAAAATTTTAACATCATGTCAGTCCTTTCCCCTGAGGACACAATGACCCAAGGCCCTTCTCTGAATACCAAATTCCTTACGGGGAAGTTTCTGCCCAACACCAGCGGCCTGGTGCCTCACTTGACTCCACTTCCCCTTCCATAGCTTAAAACAAAGCCACGTTTCTCCTTGATTCTGGCTTTTGGCCCCAGAGACTGCTTGGAGAATGTTCTGTTAGACTCAGATGCTGATGGACCTCTCCAGAAAAAGCCTTTCCTGAACGGCAGTGCGCAAGTAAGCAATTCCTCCTAACTGCGTCATTCTTTCAGATAAACTCAGATGTGCCTCCACCTTCGACTCCGAGGAACACAGATGCCAGATCCCAACTACCACAATGGTGCAGGGTCATAAAGGGGCTCAACAAGGGTGCCTAGTTGTGTCTGTGCAGATGATGCAGGTGCACCAACCCAGAAACCCTTGTTGTCGGGGTTGCACTGTACAGTTGAGGGGCAATTCATCCCGATTCTGCTTCAGTTTCTGGGTCTCCCGTCCTCTGCCCTTTTGTCCGTACTTCCTCTCTCTCAAAAGTAAATAAATATTACCAAAAAAATTTTTAAAAAGCCAAAACTGATCAAACACTCACAGAATAAGTGTCACCCCATCCACCTCCTCGTCCTGCTTTGCCACATCCAGCCCGTCCCTGCAATGCTTGCCCTGGGCAAGCACATGAAAGGGGAGGAAGGCAGCGGCGGTGGGGTGGGGGGGCCTGAGACACAACATCACCACTCAATGGACGCTGGCTGAGGATGAGCAAACTGACCATTTTAGAACGACGGGTACTAGGCAAGGATTACAGGGTTTCGTTTTCTCCTGCAACAAATGCTGTTGAGCAAAATGTTTACTATGACTTCTCTTTCTTCCCCACCTGTTCTTATACTTGTGAATATTCTGTTAGTCAACCTATCATGAACTGGGAAAGATGATTTCAATCTGAAGCATGTTGGCAGGCATCAAGGAGACACTGAGGTAGTCACAACTGGAAGGAATGAGACCCCAACAAAAGGGAAGCCCGCTGAGCCAACACTAATGTTCAGAGTCCTCTCTCTCTCTCAAGACATGTGAGGATTCTGAATTTCTTCAGGGATTTGAGGCAATATACCAATGAGCAGGAAAGGAAACAAAACAGACAAGCAGAAAATCACTGATAACCAACACTGTACAGCACAGGGAGGTACAGAAAATTACCCCGGCACTCGGCAAACACTGCCTGAGAAGCTGAGCCTTCAATAATCTCATTGTGCTGCGGAGAAAATACCTGGGCTTTTGGACCAAGTCCCAAAGAGGGGTCCTGGAAGACACTCCAGGCCTCGAGATGGACATCCTGGAGGACTACACGGGGGTGGTGAACATTTTGAGCCCCGTTCACACTGAACCTTACAAAGACAGAGGACCGGTGACAAGTCATTCAGGCCTGACTGAGCTCAATAACCATCACACTCAGTGTGTGTGGGATGAAAGGCTGAAGAAAAGCAAGCACACGAAGAGCCTCTATGCTTCTCCATAATGTCCAACACAAAATTTAAAAAAGAAATTAAGAAAAGAAAAAGAATAAATGAAAAGAAATGAAAAAAAGAAACAAAAGAAAGAAAAGAGAAAAGAAAAGGGATGCCTGGGTGGCTCAGTCGGTTAATCATCCCACTTTGGTTCGGGTCATGATTTCACGGTTTTATGATTTGATTCCCGTGTCGAACTCTGTGCTGACATTGAAAAGCATGGAGCCTGCTTTGGATTCTGTGTCTCCCTGTTTGTCTCCATCTCCCATGCTCAAGATTTGTCTCTACCTCTCTCTCAAAATAAATAATATTAAAAAAATCTATTTTAATAAAAAAGAAAAAAAAAACAGGGAAAGGCACGAGCATAGCTCAGGTTACTCGTTTAGGTGACCAAAATTTGGTTTCGACCCAGGTTTGTGAGTGTGAGCCCTGTGTTGGTCTCTCTACTGATAGAATGGAGCCTCTCAAGAGTCTCTACGCTCCCCTCCCATCCTCTACCCCGACGCGTACTCTCACTCTCTTTCTGAAAAATAAATAAACATTTTAAAAAACAAGGTTTTACATCATATAGACGAAAAGAAGAAAGAACAGAAAGAGACCAAAGGGAGACACACCGACTGGAAATACGGGATGCAAAGGTCAACTGTCCAACAAGCCTACTTGACAAATGGGAAATTTTCAGAGAATCAAAACAGATTCTAAACCTAAAAATTATCAGAGCTAAAACTAAGAACTCTAGGCGCCTGAATGGCTCATTTGGTTAAGCATCTGACTTCAGGTCAGGTCGTGATCTCGTGATTCGGGAGTTTGAGCCCCGCGTTGGACTCTGTGCTGAGTGCTCAGAGCCTAGAACTTGCTTCGGTATCTGTGTCTAGCTCTCTGTTCTTCCCTTGCTCAAATTCTGTCTTTCCAACATAAATAAGAGTAAAAAAAAAATTTTAGTAAGATTAAGAACTATGGGGGTTAATATCAGACTAAACACAAGTGAAGAGAGCCACAGTGAACTGGAAGATAAGTATGTAAAAATTTATCTAGACCATACACAGAGAAAAAATCAATAGAGAAACCCAAAAGACACACAAAATATGGTTGAAGGGTCCAATGAGAACCTTCAAAGTAGAGAAAACACAGAATGGGGGTTACCAGATCCCTACAAAGAATCAAAACTTTCCAAAACTCATAAAAGAACCATGACAATGACTCCACAAAGAATGCCTGAGGCAAAAAAAAAAGATCCCACCACTAGGAGAGGGGAACAGAATGTACATACCAGTCTGTGGGCTGGTCAGCGGTGGACTGGGGCAGACATCAGCAGACCCCGCCCACCAACGCAAGTTATTCATGACAGCACAGAAGTGCCCCGTAGTTCCGCACAACTCCAAGGACTATCCAACATGACCAAACGGAAGAGTTCCTCTCAAAGAATCTCAAGGAAATGACAGTTCATGAACTGATCGTAAAGGATTTAAACAATATAACAGAAACTGAAATCAGAGTAATAGTCATAAAACTAATCGCTGGGCTCATAAACAGTATACAAGACACCAGAGAGTCTACTGTTACAGAGATCAAGGGACTAAGGAACATACTGGAGGACCTAAAAAATGTTATAAACGAGCTGAAAAATAAAATGGAGAAAACCACAACTCGGATTGAAGATGCAGAGGAGAGAATAGGAGAACTGGAAGAAAAATTTATGGAAAAAGAGGAAGCAGAGAAAAAAGAGATAAAAAGAATCCAGGGGTATGGGGCGAAAATTAGAGAACTGATGCACTGAAGAGAAATAATCTACACATAAGTGGTATTCCAGAGAAGAGAGAAGGAAAGGTGATGAAGGTGTACTTAAAATAATAGTTGAGAACTTCCCAGATCTGGGGAAGGAAAAAGGCATTGAAATCCAAGAGGCACAGAGAACTCCCTTCAGACGTAACTTGAATCCATCTGCACGACATATAATGAAACTGACAAAATAACAAGGATAAAGAGAATATTCTGAAGGCCGTTGGGGATAAACGTGCCCTAACATATAAAGGGACACCGATAAGACTCGTGATGGATCCCTCTACTGAAACATGGCAGGCCAGAAAAGATTGGCAGGAGATCTTCAACGTGATGAACAGAAAAAAATATCCAGCCAAGAATCCTTTATCCAGGAAATCTCTGATTTAGAATGGGAGAGAGAAAGTTCTTTCCAAACAAAACGGAAGGAATTCATCACCACTAAACCAGTCCTACAAAAGATACTAAGGGGGATCCTGTGAGACAAAGTACCAGAGACATTGCTACAAGCACGAAACTTACAGACATCACAATGACTCTACACTCATATCTTTCTACAACACTGAATGTAAATGGACTAAAAGCGCCAACCAAAAGACATAAGGTATCAGAATGGATAGAAAAACGAGACCCAATTATTTGCTGTTTACAAGAGACTCATTTTAGACATGAGGACACCTTCAGATTGAAAGTGAAGGGATGAAAAACTATCATGCTACTGGAAGTCAAAAGAAAGCTGGAGTAACCATACTTAGGCAAACTGGACTCTAAATTAAAGGCTGTAACTAAAGAAGGAAATTTTATAATAATTACAGGGTCTATCCATCAGGAAGAGCTAACAATTATAAATGTCTATGCGCCGAATACGGGAGCCCCCAAATATATAAAACAATTACAAACATAAGCAACCTTACTGATAGAAAGTAGTAATTGCAAAAGACTTTAATACCCCACTTGCAGAAGTGGATACATCATCTAGACACACGGTCAATAAAGAAAAAAGGGCCATGAATGATACATTGGATCAGATGGATTTGACAGATATATTTAGAACTCTGCATCCCAAAGCAACAGAATATACTTTCTTCTCAAGTGCACATGGAATATTCTCCAAGATAGATCACATTCTTGGTCACAAAAGAGTCCTTCTTAAGTATAAAAGAACTGCGATCACACCATGCATATTTTCAGACCACAATGCTATGAAGCTTGAAATCAACAAAAGGAAATCTGGAAAACCTCCAAAAACATGGAGGTTAAAGAACACCCTACTAAAGAAAGAATGGGTCAACCACGTAGGGAAGTATTTAAAAATATATAAAAACAAATGAAAACGAAAACACAACAATCCAAACACTTTGGGATGCAGAGAAGACACTCCTGAGAGGAAATACATTGCAAACCAGGACTATCTCAAGAATAAAGAAAAATCCCAAATAGAAAATCTAACAGAACACCTAAATAAAATACAGGCAGAACAGCAAAGACAGCGTAAACCCAGCAGAAAAAGAGAAATAAAGGTCCGAGCATAAATAAACAATATAGACAATTAACAATATAGAATTTAAAAAATGTAGAGCATATCACAACACGAGTTGTTTTTTTGAAAAAAAACAAACATTGACAAACCTCTAGCCAGGCTTCCCAAAAAGAAAAGGGAGACGACCCAAGTAGATAAAATTATGAATGAAAATGGAATTATTACAACCAATACTTCAGAAATACAAGCAATTATCAGGGAATCATATGAAAAATTATATGCCAACAAACTGGACAACCCAGAAGAAATGGACAAATTCCTAGACACCCACACACTTTCAAAACTCAGAAAGAAATAGAAAACTTGAACAGACCCGTAACCAGCGAAGAAATTAAATCAGTCATCAAAAATCTCCCAATAAGAGTCCAAGACCAGATGGCTTCCCAGGGGAATTCTACCAAGGGTTGAAAGCAGAGATAATACTTATCCTTCTCAAGCTATTCCACAAAATAGAAAGGGAAAGAAAACTTCCAGACTCATTCTATGAAGCCAGTATTACTTTGACAGAGAACCAGTAAAAAAAGAGAACAGGCCAATAACCCTTATGACTATGGATGCAAAAATTCTCAATAGGATACTAGCAAATCGAATTCAAGAGCATATAAAAAGAATGATTCACCATGATCAAGTGGGATTCATTCCTGGGATGCAGGTCGGGTTCAACATTCACAAATAAAAGTGATACATCACGTTAATGAAAGAAAAGATAAGAACCATATGATCCTATCAATCGATGCAGAAAAAGCATTTGACAAAATTCAGCATCGTTTCTTAATAAAAACCCTCGAGAAATGCGGGATAGAAAGAACATACTTAAAAATCATAAACGCCGTTTATGATAAGCCCACAGTTAACATCATCCTCAATGGGGGGAAAACTGAGAGCTTTTTCCCTGAGATCCGGAACACGACAGGGATGTCCACTCTCACCGCTGTCGTTTAACATAGTGTTGGAAGTCCAAGCAACATCAATCAGACAACAAAAGGAAATCAAAGGCATCAAAATTGACAAAGATGAAGTTAAGCTTTCAATTTTTCCAGATGACATGATATTATACATGGAAATTCCAATAGACTCCACCAAAAGTCTACCAGAATGGTAAATGAATTCAGCAAAGTTGCAGGATACAAAATCTATGTACAGAAAGCAGTTGTATTCCTAAGCAATAATAATGAAGCAACAAAAGACAAAAAAACTGATCCCATTCACAATTGAACGAAGAAGCATAAAATACCTAGGAATCAATCTAACCAAAGATGTAAAAGATCTGTATGCTGAAAACTATAGAAAGCTTATGAAGGAAAGGGAAGAAGATACAAAGAAATGGAAAAACGTTCCGTGCTCATGGGTCGGAAGAATATTTTCAAAATGTCAATACTACCCAAAGCTATCTACACATTCAAAGCAATCCCAATCAAAATTGCACCAGAATTCTTCTCGAAGTTAGAACAAGCAATTCTAAAATTCATATGGAACCAATAAAGCCCCGAATAGCCAAAGTAATTTCGAAGAAGTCCAAAGCAGGAGGCATCACAATCGCAGTCTTTAGCCTCTACTACAAAACTATAATCATCAAGACAGCCTAGTGTTGCCAAAAAAGAGACCCATACACCAAAGGAATAGAATTGAAACCCACAAAAATATGGCCAATCCATCTTTAACAAAGGAGGAAGGAATATCCAAGGAAAAAAGACAGTCTGGTTAACAAATGTGGCAGGGCAAACAGGGCAGTAAGATGCAGAAGGTAAGAACTAGACCACTTTCTCAAAACATTCACAAAAAGAAATTCAAAATGGAAAAAAGACCTGAATGTTGGACAGGAAATCATGGCAACCCTAGCGAAGAAAACAGGAAAAGACCATTCTGACTTCAGCTGCAACAATTTCTTACTTGACACATCCCCAAAGGCAAAGGATTTAAAAGCACAAATGAACTATTGGGACCTCATGAAGATAAAAACTTCACAGCAAATAAAAGGCAACCAACGGAATCGGAAAAGATATTTGCAAATGACATATCGGACAAAGGGCTGCTATCCAAAATCTATAAAGAGCTCACCAAATTTCGCTTCGAGAAGCAAATAATCCAGTGTAGAATTTGGCACAAAACATGAATAGACATTTCTCTAACGAAGAAATCCTGATGGCCAGCAGGCACATGAAAAGATGCTTAATGTTGCTCCTCATCAGGGAAATACAAATAAAAACGACACTCGGATATCACCTCCGTCTGTTGGAGTGGCAAAATAAACAATTCAGGAGACTATAGATGCTGGCGAGGATTTGGTGAAACAGGAGCCCTCGTGCACCGTTGGTGGGAATGCAAACTGCTGCAACAACTCTGGAAAACATTGTCAAGTTTCCTCCAAAATTAAAAATAAATCTGAACTATGACACAGCAGTAGCACTGCTAGGAATTTACCCAAGGAATACAGGAGTACTGATGCATAGGGACCCCTGTACCCCAATATTAATAACACCACTCTCAATAGCCAAATTGTGGAAAGAGCCTGAATGTCCAACTGATCAATTGATAAAGAAACTGTGGTTTACATACACAATGGAGTACTACTTTGCAATGAGAATAAAATATGGACCATGGTAGCAATGTGGATGGAACTGGAGAGTGTTAGGGTAAGTGAAAGACAGATACGATATGTGTTCACTCTTATGTGAATCCGGAGAAACTTAAAAGGGACCCATGAAGAAAGCGTAGGATAAAAAAAGAGGTTAGAGTGGGACAGAGCCAAAGCATGAGACTCTTACAAACTGAAAAATAACAGGGTGGATGGGGGGTGGGAGGGAGGGGAGGGTAGGCAATGGGTATTCAGGAGGGCATGTGTTGGGTTGAGCATGGGTGTTGTATGGAACGAAATCTGACAATAAATTTCATATTAAAAGAAAATCAGGATAATATATCATTTCTGGAAAATAGTCCATGTTTTCATTTATTTATTTTTCGTAAGCTCTATACCCAACGTGGGGCTCAAACTTGTGACCCTGAGATCGAGTCCCAAGCTCCACCGATTGAGCCCGACAAGCACCCCTGTCCTTCTCTTATCCAATTCTAATATCTTGAGATTTAAGTCGTTGACTTCACTCTGAAAAGCAGTGAGTCTTACTTGCAGCCAACTGCAAGCAGCACACATCGGAAAAAAAACGAGAGGTGAAAAAAATGGGGATGATGCCTGCCTTTTGAAAAGCATTCCAATCTCAAAGTAATACCGAAAAGAGATCTCACCTTGTTAACGGATTTTGTTTCGGCGATGTTACCGGTTATAATCGAGATACAAAAAGTAACCGCCATGAAAATGACATTCCCATCATGGGACCCAGGAGGAAAGGCGGGCCCCACATTGCAGAG
Source organism: Panthera onca (assembly GCF_046562875.1). Taxonomy (NCBI): domain Eukaryota; kingdom Metazoa; phylum Chordata; class Mammalia; order Carnivora; family Felidae; genus Panthera; species Panthera onca. The sequence goes on from NC_138349.1 coordinate 68,689,085, forward strand.
GGCGGCCACCCTCTGGACCCGCTTGGCTTCCACCTCGCGCAGCGTCGTAGCCTTCCTCAGGGTCTGTTGCAGCTTCTGCTCCACCAACTCCAGGGTCTCTTGCAACTGGCGGTTTTGATCTGCAGTCTAGGAAATGAAAACAAAGCATCAAAATGTAGCAAGTTCTCTCTCCTTTTCCATTTTGAATAAAGTGAAACAAATTCTCAATGCAAAGATCTATTGTAAGTTCTGACCGAAGCCAATGTTTTTGGTAAGTGTTTCAGAATAAACATTTCCTTTCTACAAGGAGTCACCCATGGCCTTGGGCCTCATTTCACTGTGCAAAACTTGTCTTGCCAAAGTATTTGCTCTGCTTCAGTATCTTCAGAGAAGTCTTTTAAAAGACAAAATTCCCACAAATTAAAGAAAACCCATCTTCTGGAGGAGCTTTCTCGTTCTTCCTGACAAGTTAACGAGAGAAAGGTCCGGTCTTACATAATTATAGACTCTTGTCTTAGGGCTCACTACATAGGGCATTCTGAGGTGGGCACAACGGCCAGCACAGAGGTTCGGAGAGCATGCCTGATGCCAGAGGAGTTATTTTTGCAAGTGTATGGTTATTCTACAAAAACACTCTCACTCTTGAAAAATAATTCAACCTGGAAAATTTAGACAAGAGATTTTTTTGTTAAAGGACTTTTAGGGACTCCGAGGTGGCTCAGTCAGTTAAGGTTTCACCTTCGGCCTCGGTTATAATCTCATAGCTCATGGGTTCAAGCCCCGCCTCGGGCTCTGTGTTGACAGCTCAGAACCTCGAGTACGTTTTGGATTCTGTGTGTCCCTCCCTCCTTCTCTGGCCTCCCCTGATCATGCTCTCGCTCGGTCGCTCCCTCTCTCAAAAATAAATAAACATTAAAAATATCTAAAGTCCTTTTAAAAATTATGTATAAGGTGAGGTTCTTGCAAGGTTAACATTTAATCCCACAAAATTCTTCCTTCTGTTTGAGTTTAGCTTTGCGTGTGTATACTCACCGGATATCATGCCTTAAAACCCTCAAATAAATAAAATACTTGCTGTATACATCGTATTTCACGATCTGCCTTTTACAGTCATGATTTGGAACACCTTACGTGCTCTCAAACAGCATTCCTGAATGTCATTTTAATGGCTTCCTAATATTTCACTTTTATTGTCATTTTGTGTCTACTGACACATTTTATAAACACACCAGGCAAACTTTGTTTCCAAGAAGCTGGATGAGGTTTTCCTTTTTACTGCCGGATGACTTGAGACAACCAAGGAAGAGACGTGCGGCTTCCCAAAAGACAGGGTCTTGCATCCTCAAGCCAGACTATGCTTCTGCACCTGATATTCTCCCCGATCTCAAGTACTAACCAAAACGGTCGGCTGCCTACAAATTCCTGGCCCCTCACCGCTCTTTTGGAAAGAGTGCTAACAAGCAAAAGTGTAACGTGCAGTTAACACATAAGAAGGAATCAATGAGGGTAGCAACATAACATGCTTACATAACATCTGAAAGATTCCCATGACGTTGAAGTAACCCCGTTTTTCAACACAAGATTTTAACACCCTGAAAATTTTACACTGAGACTAGGTCCTTAACTTCATTTGTAATTAACAAAAGAGGAATGAAGTTCAATGCAACCAACGATGATGCAGAGAGCGTTTCTTTGCGATCTCGTTTTCAAGTTTATCCTTGAGGTCGTGCAGGCAAGTGGCTTCATGCTGTGCCCTGAGACAGTGCTTCTCAAAGGTAGTGATCCTCTGTTGCATGTCTTCCTTCTGGGCCATGGCCTACAGCAGGTATTTCAGAGGAAAGACAGGGAAAGAATTAGTGTACGACACATTAACATACTCCAGACAGAAAAACAGGGTGAAATCCTAATTTACAAAAGGAAAGGAGCATCCTCGGGGCACCTGGGTGGCTCAGCCGGTGACGCTTTGTGAGTTGGGGCCCCGTGTAAGGCTCAGCGCAGACAATGCGGAAGCTTCTTGGGATTTTGACCACTCAGTTAACCAGGCTTATTCTTTCCGATGTGTTCAAAGACAAACGAATAATATAATCTCCCGGACATAAAATCTCCTCCCTCGTTGCCTCCGGACACAAGTGAGGTTTCCACAGTACAGGGCCTTCCATCTGGAGGCACACACCAGAAGACAACCATCATTTTTCCGGGAAAAGGGTGGATGAAATCTCACCCAATTACCACAAAGTTGAAGCAGTGGTGTTAACAAATGGAAACCAAACTCAACCTTTCATATAATTGGTAGTCATCTGTAGCTTAGCCTGTAACAAAACTGTATCACATGGTATCTGACACTGCAAATGGAACAAGAACATTCTGCCCTGCTTTTCTTGTCCACCACCCGAAAGATTCCTCTTCCAGCCTTCTGTTTACTAGGCAATTTATGTCAGCAGTCTCAAGAGTGAAAGTGATGAGTCTTAAGAAATGATTGAATTCTCCGCATATTGAACTCAGCTGCGGGGTTTCCACCCATCTTGGCCAAACAACTCCACTGAAAGGGTTATATAATTTCTGCAAATACTTTTGTTTTAAATTCTTACATGACCTCACCTACACTAAGGTACTAAACAGACTGCATGTGTACATACACGAGGGTCTGAGACGGTCTTCCTGAGTTGGCATTGCTGGGCTGGGGGTGAGGTGTGCGGGGACTGTCCACAAAGGGCAGCTCACAGTGACAGGAGGAGGCACAGGGAAACCATCCTACCCTTACTAGTTTCTGTGACAATGATCAGATTCCCATCGACGACCACACGTGCAGAAGCGGCCGCACTCCTCCATGACCTTACACCAGGACCAGCGGGCTGCCCCTCGCTCACTCTGACCGCCACGACCAGGAGCACGGAACCCCTGGGAGGAGGGCAGGGCGGCAGAGGCAGCCGTGACGGCCCCTCGGCAGAGCCGCCCTCTCACGGTCGTGCCCCCGTAAGCGAGTTGAGACCAACACGCTGGTTCCTACGTGCCGAGTGTGTTCCCAACACGGACCGAGAGCACGGCATGGGCCAAGCTCAGATGGCCCACACTCCACACCCGATGGCACTCCGCCACCTGCCCCCCAGGCCTCAGCAGGGGAGAGCCCAGGGAGGACAGATTCAACCACGCAGATGGAGAGACGGCCCGCCCAAGCCCCGGAGTAACGTTCCGTTCTGCTGCTACTTCTATCAAACTCCACAAGTTCAAACCCGTGGGAAATGAAGGACACACTGGGCAAAGACCGAACAAAACACCCCACGTTTAACTCGATGACGGCGTGGCCATTTCAAATGCCACCGACTTCACGGACATCTCGCTGCAACTTGGTGTTCTTTTCTTCAGAAATGAAGAGGTCCTTCCCTGAGGTGTCTAGGTTCTCTTCCAGCTTGACCACGAGACTGGAGAGGAGAGCCAGGCGCTCTTTCCTCTAGCTCTTCACCTTTGAAAGCCAGAAAGGGAAACAAGGGACGGGCCCCACCGCTAGTCTTGTTTAAAAAACAAGGGAAAAAAAGAAACCCCTCCAATCAAATCCTGTGATGACATCTGGAGCTGAACTCTGAATGTGGCCTTTATATCTTCAACGAAACTATACCCCTTTGTGCCACAAGTAACTGCTCCTCACTTGGAAACAAAGGGATTGAGTTTGTTCTCAGAAGACTTTCGTTAGTCTTTACTGTAGAGTTACCCTAAGGTCCCCTTCGCCTCATATAACATGAGGGAATACTGGTAAGCTCTTTCTCGCTTGCTTTTTTTCACACAGTTGCTTGTTAACAGCTTTCAATTTTACATTGGAGAGAAAACTTCCCCGGAAAAAAGTACACTATGAAATTTGTACCAGCCAATCGATATGCACAACATTTCCACCAACCGCTGTTTTTTAACCATAGAGGTCTGACAAGAATTCAAAGAAGCTTAAAAGGAAACTCCAGTTACACAAACACGCAATGTGTGCCTGATCACACACATCATGTGCACAAGTCAAGAACCGCTGTGGCTAGTCACACCGTTTCTTCCTCCGTTTTGTGGCTCCTGAACATAGAATTCAGGGCCATGAGCATCTCCGGCTAAGTGGACAGGCCAGCCTGAGACGTCGCCTGTTGCCTCACCACCGTCATCCGGAGAGATCTCTCGTGCCTGGAGACAAGGAACTCCAAATGTTCTAGCAGCAGCTAGCGGGAGAGGCAAAAAGAATCCGTGTTTCAAGAACACTTTCAATTCCGGGCCTTAAGTTCACCAAATGCAAAACCAAGTCTGAATCCTTTAAATTCAATTCCGAGGTAGGGAGCTGCCCAAGCAATTGTGTTAAAATAGCCTTACTTTTCCTCACAGATCAAACAAGGTCTGAGAAAAATGGGTCCCATCCAACTCCACTGGGACATGTGGACCAAGGGAGAGAATGGTGTCCTGTGTGTAAATACACTGGCACGGCGCCTACTGACCCTGGTCTTATTTCTCTCTGCCTTCATTTCTGTGGTTTCCTCTCTCTGTAAGAGCTCCTCCTTGCAGATGGTGAGCTATCAGTGAGTCCTGCAAACTCCTGGGGTTGGAAACGGGATAAAAGTGGAGAAACAGAGGGGGTCGTTAGCCAGAGCGCACCTGGCTTCCGTGGTTCTCCAGAGTCCACTCACCCTACTCCAATCACCCACAACCTTCAAGTAGCACACACACATAAGTCCCTTCCTCACCAATCACAGGAGTTCCAGGGATTTTTGTAGGAACTGAGACTCAATGGGACAGAGATATTTTCAGGTGCCTTGCAGGTCTATGACAGAGGAAATCTGCTGTTGCCCACTCCCAGCCTCTGGCCCCGTCTGGCAAGCATGTTTGTGGAGCGGCAATGGGGAAAGGCACCGGGACTCAAAAGCTGCTGACAGCCTGAATAACTGGCTCAAAGTCAACCATACAGAATGGACTCTTCAAAAATGATAGTACGACTCGACGAAAGGAAGAGTTTAAGACTTATTTCCTTAGTCAAGCAGGAAACTTTCTGGCAGAAGGATTTCTGAGAGATGCCAGGGCCTACAACACCGCGTGGGGTTTTTCTTCCGTCAATACTGTGCGCCCACCCAGGACATGGCATACATGTGGGCTCCAAGGAGGTGTACGCACACTCTCCAGTCAATCGAGCGCAGAGACTGATGCAAGGCTCAATCCGTGAGCCATGACATCATGAACTGAGCTGAAACCAAGAGTCAGACGCTTAACTTCCTGAGCCACCCAGGCGCCCCAGAGGTTTTTTCCGCTATAGGACAAATGGAATAAAGTTTCTCTTAACTGAAATTCCAAATAAAGAGTGGTTGACTTCGGCAATTCTAGAAAATCTGTGTATAAACAGGTGACATTCTTCAAGGTCCTTCATAAATTAACCCTTTACAAATCAATGGGAATTCTGCCACAGAACTGAACACGTTCCTTGAAATCTGACTTGACAAGGTGAACCCACAGAAGCCTTTCTGACCCTTGATGTAGAACTGTGCAAACCCATTTCCATGTGGAGATATTGTTCCAATAAATTCATTGGAAACTTTTCTGGAGATGTGTGACATTTGGAAAGGCTGGCAGATGAGCTGAGCAGCTTCGAAATATCAAAAAATAGTAACTAAAAGGGAGGTCTCAATCCATGAAATATACGCAGATACTAAGCTATTATAGCATTTCATACCCGAAAACATATAAAAAACTAACAAGATAAAACTTACCAAAACTTGTGCATTGAAACAGACAATACCCACAAGATGCCATTTGCAGTCAAGAGAAAGGCAAACAAAAGTGGAAATTCAGGATTAAGTCCTAATCGCATAAAATGAGCTGTAGCAGACGCTGTCCTCTGGGGAAAGTGTGCACCACCTCCTGTTGCTATTGAGGTCACGTCAAGTGTTGCACGAATCTGCTAATCAGCTCTTGGTAAGCCCTTCACTTCTCCAGTAAATCAAGCACCACAGGAAACGTGATATCTCATGGTTCCTGGGTAATTGTCACCGTGTTAAGCGTAATACCATGAACCATGGATTACACCCTGGGACCCGTCTGATGTGTCCGTAAGGATGCTGGACGTGCTCCCGAGATGCAGAGAAGAGTCATGTTATGACAAGAAAAGGCTGAATGGCCTGACATGTACTGAGGCCCACAGCTGCAGCTGCCAGCCGGCCAGCGTGAAAGAAAGGGAAATTCTCGAAGCTCTCGCTGCGGCTATCCCAGCACCTGAAAAACCTGGGGCTTTTTGTGAGACATCTTTTTGTCTCATGTTGAAGATGTGGCATCTCTATGGGGGTACTAATGTTATGAGACGGGCACACGTGCAATCTCGACTCAAACGGAAAGACAAGTCCTGACATCACAAGTTAAGGCAGAAGGAAGGGAATGACCAAAAACTGGAATATTTCAATGCAGGCACAGGATAGCTTGGTGATTTTAGAAAGGGGTTTGGCTTTTAGAATGGTCAAGACGGATAGGAAGAGCAGCTTCTACCACGAAGAGGAAGTACACGGTTTCCCAGACGCCCAAGAGGTGATTGCAGAGAAGGAACTACAATCCACCACATGTCAACCACTCCAACACAAACAGTGAAAAACCCACGAAAATCAGTTGAGGAGACCATGGCTGCCTGCACAGGTTTTTCATGCAGAAGGAGGGGCCCTGTCGGGGGGAAAATGCCACAAAGGACATTTATTCACGAAAAAGACAAGTGAGCACAATGATGTTGGGTAGGAAGGGGTGAAGCAGCTACCGTCTGAGCGGACACAGGCTGGGTATGATCAGGGCGACTGGCCCTGTGTAGGAAGCTCACCCCAGGGTCCTGAAGGCAACAAGTGCCAGTGGCCAGTGGTCTGGCTGCACAACTAGAGCCCTTTCCCTGGACCAGTTCCATCCCGGCTCTGTCCCTCAACTCAGGAAGTACGCTGAAAGCAAGGGACTGTCCTTTAAATTTCCACTGACACTGGACAATGTCCTGGCCACCCAGAACCCCACGGGTCACCATCAAACGTGTCTTGGCAGCTCACTCGCTCTGGAGGGCAGCAAGTCTAAGTACACCAGCGGAGAAGGGGCCACGAGGACATGTGAAGCTCATGACAAATGCCATTTACAAGAAGGACGGTCATTGCTACCAAAGAGAACAACCTCAGATGAAATATATGAAAGGAAGATTCCGAGGGATGTTTTTATAAACTCCGTCAAGGCCAACACAATAAAGAAATCCCTGCTACAGAAAACTGTCCAAATGACGTGGTCACAGGACCTATGTCACAGCCTATCTGGAAACTCAAGAATGAGACTCTGATTATGGTAAAAAAAAAAAAAAAAAAAAAAAAATACGAAAAAGGTTTGGGGGATGCAGAGATTCAAAATGTGTATCCTAAAGAAGGTCGAGTGCAGAGAAAAACCCAGAGGATGTCGCAGAAGACAGCACAGAGAGGAGATCTGGTGAAAACCCCAGAGGTCGAGGAAAGCTGAATGGAAGTGCCATCGCTGGAAAGCCTGCTGCCACCAGATGTGATCCGGCAGAGTCTCAGCTACTCTCCCACATGGACCATTCCATGACAAGGGCGCTGGGACTAAAGCCAGCCAGCCGTCTATGGAGACTTGAGCCAGGAAGGCCCTCCTGAAAAGTTGCAAAGACATTGCCCGCATCCACCACATACAGCCAGGCCCCGAGACCCAAAATTGCCCCATCCAGCGGGTCCTCCCCACCCCATGCAGGTCTGCACATCAGGACATTTGTGAGACCCACCCTCACTTTCCAGACAGCAGATCCTTACCAAGGAGCTCAGTGAATCTCTTCACCTGCCATGCACACGTCTGTGCGTGAAAATCGAGGGAGCATGCAGCCAGTCCACCCGAGACGCACGTGTGTCACTACCACCTAAGGGTTTTTCAGCAGGAACATCGTGTGTGAGACTTTTGTGCACTTGGACAACCTACCCACACACGGACATAAGGGACAAAAGATCTGATATAAAACGAATAATGTGTTTTCCATAAGTAGTCTTTCAAAAAATGACATTACCTTGTAGCATGCCTGTCTCTGTACCTGCCTGGAGAAAATGCCTCTCAGCCTACTCTCACAGGCCTTTTTTGTAATGCAACAATGTGTTCAGACTCTATTAGGAATATGGCTGTAAAATGCAGGCTAGAAAAGCTTTATAACAATTCATTCACCTCTGTATCTCCTAGGCCATGAGGTAGCAAGCGTACTGATTACATTAAGCAATCATGAAGTAGTCACTCTTCAATGTTAATGCATGATTACGCATGTAACAATGTAATTATACAGGAATCTTTCTAATTCCTCCATTTCTGATGACTAGTTCTGGAGATACACTTAAAAACAGCTTAGTGTGTAACCTAAGCCAACACTGATGCGAGTTCTGGTAGAAAATTTATCCTAGAAACAAAACGGAGAAAAAACTTAGGTATGAATACAGCACAGAGCTGTGAACCTGTTTTCTATGTAACTGTTTCCATAGCTTCCTCGACTCGGAGAATATGGTATATATGACATAAAACATACAAATGTTAATGAAATTTTTGTGTTTCTACTAAGGTTTCTGGACAACAGGAGAGTTTGAACACTTAAGATTTCTGGTGAGGAAGTTATACATGGATTTTCAATTGTGGGCAGGATTTAAAACCGGGAACCAAGTTTTTCTAGGATCAGTTGTAGTCATCCGTGGGGAAAAATGGAGAAAGCACTACCATCGTCAACAGAAAAAAGTAAAATAGAATTTTTTTATTTTAATTTTTTAAATGTTATTCTTTATTTCTTAGAGACAGAGACAAAGAGCAGCAAGGGAGGGGCGGAGTGAGAAGGAGACAAGGAATTCAAAGCAGACTCCAGGCTCTGTGTTGTTAGCACAGAGCCAGACTCGGGGGTTACCTCGCCAACACAAAGTTCATGACCCGACCTGAAGTTGGCTGTTTAACCGACTGAGCCACCCAGGAACAGAATAGGAGTAATTTGGAGGTTCCTTGTACACAAAGCAAACCTGTTTCCCCAAAAGAGTTAGTTACTAAGTTGCTCAGCAAAAGCCAGCACAAAGGGCCAACAGGCAGGACACAGTTTCAGAAGAAAGGCCGTCTTCTCAGAGATCGTGGCGTATGGTACACGGATGGGGCAGGATGTCGGCATCTCTGCACAGCGGGAGGCGCTCCCAACACAGCCAAGCTGCTGAGAGGCGAGTGGGGCAGGTGCAGGGAGGACTGCAGGACTCGGTCCCTCCACGAGTCCACCCAAGTGAAGACAGGGTACAGATCTCCAGGGACCTCACACATGGCCTCTGAGACATGCAAGCTCCATGACAGAGTACCCAGGGACCAGCAGGGAGAGGGAAGAGCAGGAAAGAGGCAAAGCCATCTCCCTGGCTTCTGACCACCGGACCAGGTAGCAAGCTGCTACGTTCACAAGAGGAGGCAGAGATGTTTGCAGATTTGTGGCCCATGTGGAACTCAAAGAGCAGACAACCCACCCAGATGGAGCTTCACTATGAGGCGGTCGGAAAGGTGTCCAAGAGACAGAGGGGGGTGGATGAAGAAGAATTCAGGACAGCCGAACCTCCCAAGAAGAATCTCCTCCCCGATTCTGAGTGACTCAGACTCGTGACAAAATCAGCCATCCTGCAGCAGCACTGTGCACACGTTCCCCCTATTCCACCAAACCACACACTCCCATGCCCTTCTATTGCTCTCCGTATAACCACATACGTCTTTGGGTGAGGTACCTGCAGCACATAGTGTTCAGCACCTAGAACAGTGCCTGCCATGCACTCAATAAACAGGTGAACACTTTAGTGTACGCCTTGTACTCACCCAGGTAACTATTACACACATTGCTTTTCAATATTACGTGGTTCTGTGTAGGGTAGAAAGACACAAACTGTCCTGTGCTTTATGTGATGGGTGATATGAGGCAGTTGTACCTGTTGCCTAAAGCACGAATCTTATAGCTCAACCCACACAATAGGAGCCACACTACCCAATGGCGTCTACCCTGCTTCCAGTCGTGTCACCCCCCAACACACTATCCACACAGTAACAGCACCAGCTTTTAAAAATTTTAACATCATGTCAGTCCTTTCCCCTGAGGACACAATGACCCAAGGCCCTTCTCTGAATACCAAATTCCTTACGGGGAAGTTTCTGCCCAACACCAGCAGCCTGGTGCCTCACTTGACTCCACTTCCCCTTCCATAGCTTAAAACAAAGCCACGTTTCTCCTTGATTCTGGCTTTTGGCCCCAGAGACTGCTTGGAGAATGTTCTGTTAGACTCAGATGCTGATGGACCTCTCCAGAAAAAGCCTTTCCTGAACGGCAGTGCGCAAGTAAGCAATTCCTCCTAACTGCGTCATTCTTTCAGATAAACTCAGATGTGCCTCCACCTTCGACTCCGAGGAACACAGATGCCAGATCCCAACTACCACAATGGTGCAGGGTCATAAAGGGGCTCAACAAGGGTGCCTAGTTGTGTCTGTGCAGATGATGCAGGTGCACCAACCCAGAAACCCTTGTTGTCGGGGTTGCACTGTACAGTTGAGGGGCAATTCATCCCGATTCTGCTTCAGTTTCTGGGTCTCCCGTCCTCTGCCCTTTTGTCCGTACTTCCTCTCTCTCAAAAGTAAATAAATATTACCAAAAAAATTTTTAAAAAGCCAAAACTGATCAAACACTCACAGAATAAGTGTCACCCCATCCACCTCCTCGTCCTGCTTTGCCACATCCAGCCCGTCCCTGCAATGCTTGCCCTGGGCAAGCACATGAAAGGGGAGGAAGGCAGCGGCGGTGGGGTGGGGGGGCCTGAGACACAACATCACCACTCAATGGACGCTGGCTGAGGATGAGCAAACTGACCATTTTAGAACGACGGGTACTAGGCAAGGATTACAGGGTTTCGTTTTCTCCTGCAACAAATGCTGTTGAGCAAAATGTTTACTATGACTTCTCTTTCTTCCCCACCTGTTCTTATACTTGTGAATATTCTGTTAGTCAACCTATCATGAACTGGGAAAGATGATTTCAATCTGAAGCATGTTGGCAGGCATCAAGGAGACACTGAGGTAGTCACAACTGGAAGGAATGAGACCCCAACAAAAGGGAAGCCCGCTGAGCCAACACTAATGTTCAGAGTCCTCTCTCTCTCTCAAGACATGTGAGGATTCTGAATTTCTTCAGGGATTTGAGGCAATATACCAATGAGCAGGAAAGGAAACAAAACAGACAAGCAGAAAATCACTGATAACCAACACTGTACAGCACAGGGAGGTACAGAAAATTACCCCGGCACTCGGCAAACACTGCCTGAGAAGCTGAGCCTTCAATAATCTCATTGTGCTGCGGAGAAAATACCTGGGCTTTTGGACCAAGTCCCAAAGAGGGGTCCTGGAAGACACTCCAGGCCTCGAGATGGACATCCTGGAGGACTACACGGGGGTGGTGAACATTTTGAGCCCCGTTCACACTGAACCTTACAAAGACAGAGGACCGGTGACAAGTCATTCAGGCCTGACTGAGCTCAATAACCATCACACTCAGTGTGTGTGGGATGAAAGGCTGAAGAAAAGCAAGCACACGAAGAGCCTCTATGCTTCTCCATAATGTCCAACACAAAATTTAAAAAAGAAATTAAGAAAAGAAAAAGAATAAATGAAAAGAAATGAAAAAAAGAAACAAAAGAAAGAAAAGAGAAAAGAAAAGGGATGCCTGGGTGGCTCAGTCGGTTAATCATCCCACTTTGGTTCGGGTCATGATTTCACGGTTTTATGATTTGATTCCCGTGTCGAACTCTGTGCTGACATTGAAAAGCATGGAGCCTGCTTTGGATTCTGTGTCTCCCTGTTTGTCTCCATCTCCCATGCTCAAGATTTGTCTCTACCTCTCTCTCAAAATAAATAATATTAAAAAAATCTATTTTAATAAAAAAGAAAAAAAAAAACAGGGAAAGGCACGAGCATAGCTCAGGTTACTCGTTTAGGTGACCAAAATTTGGTTTCGACCCAGGTTTGTGAGTGTGAGCCCTGTGTTGGTCTCTCTACTGATAGAATGGAGCCTCTCAAGAGTCTCTACGCTCCCCTCCCATCCTCTACCCCGACGCGTACTCTCACTCTCTTTCTGAAAAATAAATAAACATTTTAAAAAACAAGGTTTTACATCATATAGACGAAAAGAAGAAAGAACAGAAAGAGACCAAAGGGAGACACACCGACTGGAAATACGGGATGCAAAGGTCAACTGTCCAACAAGCCTACTTGACAAATGGGAAATTTTCAGAGAATCAAAACAGATTCTAAACCTAAAAATTATCAGAGCTAAAACTAAGAACTCTAGGCGCCTGAATGGCTCATTTGGTTAAGCATCTGACTTCAGGTCAGGTCGTGATCTCGTGATTCGGGAGTTTGAGCCCCGCGTTGGACTCTGTGCTGAGTGCTCAGAGCCTAGAACTTGCTTCGGTATCTGTGTCTAGCTCTCTGTTCTTCCCTTGCTCAAATTCTGTCTTTCCAACATAAATAAGAGTAAAAAAAAAATTTTAGTAAGATTAAGAACTATGGGGGTTAATATCAGACTAAACACAAGTGAAGAGAGCCACAGTGAACTGGAAGATAAGTATGTAAAAATTTATCTAGACCATACACAGAGAAAAAATCAATAGAGAAACCCAAAAGACACACAAAATATGGTTGAAGGGTCCAATGAGAACCTTCAAAGTAGAGAAAACACAGAATGGGGGTTACCAGATCCCTACAAAGAATCAAAACTTTCCAAAACTCATAAAAGAACCATGACAATGACTCCACAAAGAATGCCTGAGGCAAAAAAAAAAGATCCCACCACTAGGAGAGGGGAAGAGAATGTACATACCAGTCTGTGGGCTGGTCAGCGGTGGACTGGGGCAGACATCAGCAGACCCCGCCCACCAACGCAAGTTATTCATGACAGCACAGAAGTGCCCCGTAGTTCCGCACAACTCCAAGGACTATCCAACATGACCAAACGGAAGAGTTCCTCTCAAAGAATCTCAAGGAAATGACAGTTCATGAACTGATCGTAAAGGATTTAAACAATATAACAGAAACTGAAATCAGAGTAATAGTCATAAAACTAATCGCTGGGCTCATAAACAGTATACAAGACACCAGAGAGTCTACTGTTACAGAGATCAAGGGACTAAGGAACATACTGGAGGACCTAAAAAATGTTATAAACGAGCTGAAAAATAAAATGGAGAAAACCACAACTCGGATTGAAGATGCAGAGGAGAGAATAGGAGAACTGGAAGAAAAATTTATGGAAAAAGAGGAAGCAGAGAAAAAAGAGATAAAAAGAATCCAGGGGTATGGGGCGAAAATTAGAGAACTGATGCACTGAAGAGAAATAATCTACACATAAGTGGTATTCCAGAGAAGAGAGAAGGAAAGGTGATGAAGGTGTACTTAAAATAATAGTTGAGAACTTCCCAGATCTGGGGAAGGAAAAAGGCATTGAAATCCAAGAGGCACAGAGAACTCCCTTCAGACGTAACTTGAATCCATCTGCACGACATATAATGAAACTGACAAAATAACAAGGATAAAGAGAATATTCTGAAGGCCGTTGGGGATAAACGTGCCCTAACATATAAAGGGACACCGATAAGACTCGTGATGGATCCCTCTACTGAAACATGGCAGGCCAGAAAAGATTGGCAGGAGATCTTCAACGTGATGAACAGAAAAAAATATCCAGCCAAGAATCCTTTATCCAGGAAATCTCTGATTTAGAATGGGAGAGAGAAAGTTCTTTCCAAACAAAACGGAAGGAATTCATCACCACTAAACCAGTCCTACAAAAGATACTAAGGGGGATCCTGTGAGACAAAGTACCAGAGACATTGCTACAAGCACGAAACTTACAGACATCACAATGACTCTACACTCATATCTTTCTACAACACTGAATGTAAATGGACTAAAAGCGCCAACCAAAAGACATAAGGTATCAGAATGGATAGAAAAACGAGACCCAATTATTTGCTGTTTACAAGAGACTCATTTTAGACATGAGGACACCTTCAGATTGAAAGTGAAGGGATGAAAAACTATCATGCTACTGGAAGTCAAAAGAAAGCTGGAGTAACCATACTTAGGCAAACTGGACTCTAAATTAAAGGCTGTAACTAAAGAAGGAAATTTTATAATAATTACAGGGTCTATCCATCAGGAAGAGCTAACAATTATAAATGTCTATGCGCCGAATACGGGAGCCCCCAAATATATAAAACAATTACAAACATAAGCAACCTTACTGATAGAAAGTAGTAATTGCAAAAGACTTTAATACCCCACTTGCAGAAGTGGATACATCATCTAGACACACGGTCAATAAAGAAAAAAGGGCCATGAATGATACATTGGATCAGATGGATTTGACAGATATATTTAGAACTCTGCATCCCAAAGCAACAGAATATACTTTCTTCTCAAGTGCACATGGAATATTCTCCAAGATAGATCACATTCTTGGTCACAAAAGAGTCCTTCTTAAGTATAAAAGAACTGCGATCACACCATGCATATTTTCAGACCACAATGCTATGAAGCTTGAAATCAACAAAAGGAAATCTGGAAAACCTCCAAAAACATGGAGGTTAAAGAACACCCTACTAAAGAAAGAATGGGTCAACCACGTAGGGAAGTATTTAAAAATATATAAAAACAAATGAAAACGAAAACACAACAATCCAAACACTTTGGGATGCAGAGAAGACACTCCTGAGAGGAAATACATTGCAAACCAGGACTATCTCAAGAATAAAGAAAAATCCCAAATAGAAAATCTAACAGAACACCTAAATAAAATACAGGCAGAACAGCAAAGACAGCGTAAACCCAGCAGAAAAAGAGAAATAAAGGTCCGAGCATAAATAAACAATATAGACAATTAACAATATAGAATTTAAAAAATGTAGAGCATATCACAACACGAGTTGTTTTTTTGAAAAAAAACAAACATTGACAAACCTCTAGCCAGGCTTCCCAAAAAGAAAAGGGAGACGACCCAAGTAGATAAAATTATGAATGAAAATGGAATTATTACAACCAATACTTCAGAAATACAAGCAATTATCAGGGAATCATATGAAAAATTATATGCCAACAAACTGGACAACCCAGAAGAAATGGACAAATTCCTAGACACCCACACACTTTCAAAACTCAGAAAGAAATAGAAAACTTGAACAGACCCGTAACCAGCGAAGAAATTAAATCAGTCATCAAAAATCTCCCAATAAGAGTCCAAGACCAGATGGCTTCCCAGGGGAATTCTACCAAGGGTTGAAAGCAGAGATAATACTTATCCTTCTCAAGCTATTCCACAAAATAGAAAGGGAAAGAAAACTTCCAGACTCATTCTATGAAGCCAGTATTACTTTGACAGAGAACCAGTAAAAAAAGAGAACAGGCCAATAACCCTTATGACTATGGATGCAAAAATTCTCAATAGGATACTAGCAAATCGAATTCAAGAGCATATAAAAAGAATGATTCACCATGATCAAGTGGGATTCATTCCTGGGATGCAGGTCGGGTTCAACATTCACAAATAAAAGTGATACATCACGTTAATGAAAGAAAAGATAAGAACCATATGATCCTATCAATCGATGCAGAAAAAGCATTTGACAAAATTCAGCATCGTTTCTTAATAAAAACCCTCGAGAAATGCGGGATAGAAAGAACATACTTAAAAATCATAAACGCCGTTTATGATAAGCCCACAGTTAACATCATCTTCAATGGGGGGAAAACTGAGAGCTTTTTCCCTAAGATCCGGAACACGACAGGGATGTCCACTCTCACCGCTGTCGTTTAACATAGTGTTGGAAGTCCAAGCAACATCAATCAGACAACAAAAGGAAATCAAAGGCATCAAAATTGACAAAGATGAAGTTAAGCTTTCAATTTTTCCAGATGACATGATATTATACATGGAAATTCCAATAGACTCCACCAAAAGTCTACCAGAATGGTAAATGAATTCAGCAAAGTTGCAGGATACAAAATCTATGTACAGAAAGCAGTTGTATTCCTAAGCAATAATAATGAAGCAACAAAAGACAAAAAAACTGATCCCATTCACAATTGAACGAAGAAGCATAAAATACCTAGGAATCAATCTAACCAAAGATGTAAAAGATCTGTATGCTGAAAACTATAGAAAGCTTATGAAGGAAAGGGAAGAAGATACAAAGAAATGGAAAAACGTTCCGTGCTCATGGGTCGGAAGAATATTTTCAAAATGTCAATACTACCCAAAGCTATCTACACATTCAAAGCAATCCCAATCAAAATTGCACCAGAATTCTTCTCGAAGTTAGAACAAGCAATTCTAAAATTCATATGGAACCAATAAAGCCCCGAATAGCCAAAGTAATTTCGAAGAAGTCCAAAGCAGGAGGCATCACAATCGCAGTCTTTAGCCTCTACTACAAAACTATAATCATCAAGACAGCCTAGTGTTGCCAAAAAAGAGACCCATACACCAAAGGAATAGAATTGAAACCCACAAAAATATGGCCAATCCATCTTTAACAAAGGAGGAAGGAATATCCAAGGAAAAAAGACAGTCTGGTTAACAAATGTGGCAGGGCAAACAGGGCAGTAAGATGCAGAAGGTAAGAACTAGACCACTTTCTCAAAACATTCACAAAAAGAAATTCAAAATGGAAAAAAGACCTGAATGTTGGACAGGAAATCATGGCAACCCTAGCGAAGAAAACAGGAAAAGACCATTCTGACTTCAGCTGCAACAATTTCTTACTTGACACATCCCCAAAGGCAAAGGATTTAAAAGCACAAATGAACTATTGGGACCTCATGAAGATAAAAACTTCACAGCAAATAAAAGGCAACCAACGGAATCGGAAAAGATATTTGCAAATGACATATCGGACAAAGGGCTGCTATCCAAAATCTATAAAGAGCTCACCAAATTTCGCTTCGAGAAGCAAATAATCCAGTGTAGAATTTGGCACAAAACATGAATAGACATTTCTCTAACGAAGAAATCCTGATGGCCAGCAGGCACATGAAAAGATGCTTAATGTTGCTCCTCATCAGGGAAATACAAATAAAAACGACACTCGGATATCACCTCCGTCTGTTGGAGTGGCAAAATAAACAATTCAGGAGACTATAGATGCTGGCGAGGATTTGGTGAAACAGGAGCCCTCGTGCACCGTTGGTGGGAATGCAAACTGCTGCAACAACTCTGGAAAACATTGTCAAGTTTCCTCCAAAATTAAAAATAAATCTGAACTATGACACAGCAGTAGCACTGCTAGGAATTTACCCAAGGAATACAGGAGTACTGATGCATAGGGACCCCTGTACCCCAATATTAATAACACCACTCTCAATAGCCAAATTGTGGAAAGAGCCTGAATGTCCAACTGATCAATTGATAAAGAAACTGTGGTTTACATACACAATGGAGTACTACTTTGCAATGAGAATAAAATATGGACCATGGTAGCAATGTGGATGGAACTGGAGAGTGTTAGGGTAAGTGAAAGACAGATACGATATGTGTTCACTCTTATGTGAATCCGGAGAAACTTAAAAGGGACCCATGAAGAAAGCGTAGGATAAAAAAAGAGGTTAGAGTGGGACAGAGCCAAAGCATGAGACTCTTACAAACTGAAAAATAACAGGGTGGATGGGGGGTGGGAGGGAGGGGAGGGTAGGCAATGGGTATTCAGGAGGGCATGTGTTGGGTTGAGCATGGGTGTTGTATGGAACGAAATCTGACAATAAATTTCATATTAAAAGAAAATCAGGATAATATATCATTTCTGGAAAATAGTCCATGTTTTCATTTATTTATTTTTCGTAAGCTCTATACCCAACGTGGGGCTCAAACTTGTGACCCTGAGATCGAGTCCCAAGCTCCACCGATTGAGCCCGACAAGCACCCCTGTCCTTCTCTTATCCAATTCTAATATCTTGAGATTTAAGTCGTTGACTTCACTCTGAAAAGCAGTGAGTCTTACTTGCAGCCAACTGCAAGCAGCACACATCGGAAAAAAAACGAGAGGTGAAAAAAATGGGGATGATGCCTGCCTTTTGAAAAGCATTCCAATCTCAAAGTAATACCGAAAAGAGATCTCACCTTGTTAACGGATTTTGTTTCGGCGATGTTACCGGTTATAATCGAGATACAAAAAGTAACCGCCATGAAAATGACATTCCCATCATGGGACCCAGGAGGAAAGGCGGGCCCCACATTGCAGAGGGCGGCCACCCTCTGGACCCGCTTGGCTTCCACCTCGCGCAGCGTCGTAGCCTTCCTCAGGGTCTGTTGCAGCTTCTGCTCCACCAACTCCAGGGTCTCTTGCAACTGGCGGTTTTGATCTGCAGTCTAGGAAATGAAAACAAAGCATCAAAATGTAGCAAGTTCTCTCTCCTTTTCCATTTTGAATAAAGTGAAACAAATTCTCAATGCAAAGATCTATTGTAAGTTCTGACCGAAGCCAATGTTTTTGGTAAGTGTTTCAGAATAAACATTTCCTTTCTACAAGGAGTCACCCATGGCCTTGGGCCTCATTTCACTGTGCAAAACTTGTCTTGCCAAAGTATTTGCTCTGCTTCAGTATCTTCAGAGAAGTCTTTTAAAAGACAAAATTCCCACAAATTAAAGAAAACCCATCTTCTGGAGGAGCTTTCTCGTTCTTCCTGACAAGTTAACGAGAGAAAGGTCCGGTCTTACATAATTATAGACTCTTGTCTTAGGGCTCACTACATAGGGCATTCTGAGGTGGGCACAACGGCCAGCACAGAGGTTCGGAGAGCATGCCTGATGCCAGAGGAGTTATTTTTGCAAGTGTATGGTTATTCTACAAAAACACTCTCACTCTTGAAAAATAATTCAACCTGGAAAATTTAGACAAGAGATTTTTTTGTTAAAGGACTTTTAGGGACTCCGAGGTGGCTCAGTCAGTTAAGGTTTCACCTTCGGCCTAGGTTATAATCTCATAGCTCATGGGTTCAAGCCCCGCCTCGGGCTCTGTGTTGACAGCTCAGAACCTCGAGTACGTTTTGGATTCTGTGTGTCCCTCCCTCCTTCTCTGGCCTCCCCTGATCATGCTCTCGCTCGGTCGCTCCCTCTCTCAAAAATAAATAAACATTAAAAATATCTAAAGTCCTTTTAAAAATTATGTATAAGGTGAGGTTCTTGCAAGGTTAACATTTAATCCCACAAAATTCTTCCTTCTGTTTGAGTTTAGCTTTGCGTGTGTATACTCACCGGATATCATGCCTTAAAACCCTCAAATAAATAAAATACTTGCTGTATACATCGTATTTCACGATCTGCCTTTTACAGTCATGATTTGGAACACCTTACGTGCTCTCAAACAGCATTCCTGAATGTCATTTTAATGGCTTCCTAATATTTCACTTTTATTGTCATTTTGTGTCTACTGACACATTTTATAAACACACCAGGCAAACTTTGTTTCCAAGAAGCTGGATGAGGTTTTCCTTTTTACTGCCGGATGACTTGAGACAACCAAGGAAGAGACGTGCGGCTTCCCAAAAGACAGGGTCTTGCATCCTCAAGCCAGACTATGCTTCTGCACCTGATATTCTCCCCGATCTCAAGTACTAACCAAAACGGTCGGCTGCCTACAAATTCCTGGCCCCTCACCGCTCTTTTGGAAAGAGTGCTAACAAGCAAAAGTGTAACGTGCAGTTAACACATAAGAAGGAATCAATGAGGGTAGCAACATAACATGCTTACATAACATCTGAAAGATTCCCATGACGTTGAAGTAACCCCGTTTTTCAACACAAGATTTTAACACCCTGAAAATTTTACACTGAGACTAGGTCCTTAACTTCATTTGTAATTAACAAAAGAGGAATGAAGTTCAATGCAACCAACGATGATGCAGAGAGCGTTTCTTTGCGATCTCGTTTTCAAGTTTATCCTTGAGGTCGTGCAGGCAAGTGGCTTCATGCTGTGCCCTGAGACAGTGCTTCTCAAAGGTAGTGATCCTCTGTTGCATGTCTTCCTTCTGGGCCATGGCCTACAGCAGGTATTTCAGAGGAAAGACAGGGAAAGAATTAGTGTACGACACATTAACATACTCCAGACAGAAAAACAGGGTGAAATCCTAATTTACAAAAGGAAAGGAGCATCCTCGGGGCACCTGGGTGGCTCAGCCGGTGACGCTTTGTGAGTTGGGGCCCCGTGTAAGGCTCAGCGCAGACAATGCGGAAGCTTCTTGGGATTTTGACCACTCAGTTAACCAGGCTTATTCTTTCCGATGTGTTCAAAGACAAACGAATAATATAATCTCCCGGACATAAAATCTCCTCCCTCGTTGCCTCCGGACACAAGTGAGGTTTCCACAGTACAGGGCCTTCCATCTGGAGGCACACACCAGAAGACAACCATCATTTTTCCGGGAAAAGGGTGGATGAAATCTCACCCAATTACCACAAAGTTGAAGCAGTGGTGTTAACAAATGGAAACCAAACTCAACCTTTCATATAATTGGTAGTCATCTGTAGCTTAGCCTGTAACAAAACTGTATCACATGGTATCTGACACTGCAAATGGAACAAGAACATTCTGCCCTGCTTTTCTTGTCCACCACCCGAAAGATTCCTCTTCCAGCCTTCTGTTTACTAGGCAATTTATGTCAGCAGTCTCAAGAGTGAAAGTGATGAGTCTTAAGAAATGATTGAATTCTCCGCATATTGAACTCAGCTGCGGGGTTTCCACCCATCTTGGCCAAACAACTCCACTGAAAGGGTTATATAATTTCTGCAAATACTTTTGTTTTAAATTCTTACATGACCTCACCTACACTAAGGTACTAAACAGACTGCATGTGTACATACACGAGGGTCTGAGACGGTCTTCCTGAGTTGGCATTGCTGGGCTGGGGGTGAGGTGTGCGGGGACTGTCCACAAAGGGCAGCTCACAGTGACAGGAGGAGGCACAGGGAAACCATCCTACCCTTACTAGTTTCTGTGACAATGATCAGATTCCCATCGACGACCACACGTGCAGAAGCGGCCGCACTCCTCCATGACCTTACACCAGGACCAGCGGGCTGCCCCTCGCTCACTCTGACCGCCACGACCAGGAGCACGGAACCCCTGGGAGGAGGGCAGGGCGGCAGAGGCAGCCGTGACGGCCCCTCGGCAGAGCCGCCCTCTCACGGTCGTGCCCCCGTAAGCGAGTTGAGACCAACACGCTGGTTCCTACGTGCCGAGTGTGTTCCCAACACGGACCGAGAGCACGGCATGGGCCAAGCTCAGATGGCCCACACTCCACACCCGATGGCACTCCGCCACCTGCCCCCCAGGCCTCAGCAGGGGAGAGCCCAGGGAGGACAGATTCAACCACGCAGATGGAGAGACGGCCCGCCCAAGCCCCGGAGTAACGTTCCGTTCTGCTGCTACTTCTATCAAACTCCACAAGTTCAAACCCGTGGGAAATGAAGGACACACTGGGCAAAGACCGAACAAAACACCCCACGTTTAACTCGATGACGGCGTGGCCATTTCAAATGCCACCGACTTCACGGACATCTCGCTGCAACTTGGTGTTCTTTTCTTCAGAAATGAAGAGGTCCTTCCCTGAGGTGTCTAGGTTCTCTTCCAGCTTGACCACGAGACTGGAGAGGAGAGCCAGGCGCTCTTTCCTCTAGCTCTTCACCTTTGAAAGCCAGAAAGGGAAACAAGGGACGGGCCCCACCGCTAGTCTTGTTTAAAAAACAAGGGAAAAAAAGAAACCCCTCCAATCAAATCCTGTGATGACATCTGGAGCTGAACTCTGAATGTGGCCTTTATATCTTCAACGAAACTATACCCCTTTGTGCCACAAGTAACTGCTCCTCACTTGGAAACAAAGGGATTGAGTTTGTTCTCAGAAGACTTTCGTTAGTCTTTACTGTAGAGTTACCCTAAGGTCCCCTTCGCCTCATATAACATGAGGGAATACTGGTAAGCTCTTTCTCGCTTGCTTTTTTTCACACAGTTGCTTGTTAACAGCTTTCAATTTTACATTGGAGAGAAAACTTCCCCGGAAAAAAGTACACTATGAAATTTGTACCAGCCAATCGATATGCACAACATTTCCACCAACCGCTGTTTTTTAACCATAGAGGTCTGACAAGAATTCAAAGAAGCTTAAAAGGAAACTCCAGTTACACAAACACGCAATGTGTGCCTGATCACACACATCATGTGCACAAGTCAAGAACCGCTGTGGCTAGTCACACCGTTTCTTCCTCCGTTTTGTGGCTCCTGAACATAGAATTCAGGGCCATGAGCATCTCCGGCTAACTGGACAGGCCAGCCTGAGACGTCGCCTGTTGCCTCACCACCGTCATCCGGAGAGATCTCTCGTGCCTGGAGACAAGGAACTCCAAATGTTCTAGCAGCAGCTAGCGGGAGAGGCAAAAAGAATCCGTGTTTCAAGAACACTTTCAATTCCGGGCCTTAAGTTCACCAAATGCAAAACCAAGTCTGAATCCTTTAAATTCAATTCCGAGGTAGGGAGCTGCCCAAGCAATTGTGTTAAAATAGCCTTACTTTTCCTCACAGATCAAACAAGGTCTGAGAAAAATGGGTCCCATCCAACTCCACTGGGACATGTGGACCAAGGGAGAGAATGGTGTCCTGTGTGTAAATACACTGGCACGGCGCCTACTGACCCTGGTCTTATTTCTCTCTGCCTTCATTTCTGTGGTTTCCTCTCTCTGTAAGAGCTCCTCCTTGCAGATGGTGAGCTATCAGTGAGTCCTGCAAACTCCTGGGGTTGGAAACGGGATAAAAGTGGAGAAACAGAGGGGGTCGTTAGCCAGAGCGCACCTGGCTTCCGTGGTTCTCCAGAGTCCACTCACCCTACTCCAATCACCCACAACCTTCAAGTAGCACACACACATAAGTCCCTTCCTCACCAATCACAGGAGTTCCAGGGATTTTTGTAGGAACTGAGACTCAATGGGACAGAGATATTTTCAGGTGCCTTGCAGGTCTATGACAGAGGAAATCTGCTGTTGCCCACTCCCAGCCTCTGGCCCCGTCTGGCAAGCATGTTTGTGGAGCGGCAATGGGGAAAGGCACCGGGACTCAAAAGCTGCTGACAGCCTGAATAACTGGCTCAAAGTCAACCATACAGAATGGACTCTTCAAAAATGATAGTACGACTCGACGAAAGGAAGAGTTTAAGACTTATTTCCTTAGTCAAGCAGGAAACTTTCTGGCAGAAGGATTTCTGAGAGATGCCAGGGCCTACAACACCGCGTGGGGTTTTTCTTCCGTCAATACTGTGCGCCCACCCAGGACATGGCATACATGTGGGCTCCAAGGAGGTGTACGCACACTCTCCAGTCAATCGAGCGCAGAGACTGATGCAAGGCTCAATCCGTGAGCCATGACATCATGAACTGAGCTGAAACCAAGAGTCAGACGCTTAACTTCCTGAGCCACCCAGGCGCCCCAGAGGTTTTTTCCGCTATAGGACAAATGGAATAAAGTTTCTCTTAACTGAAATTCCAAATAAAGAGTGGTTGACTTCGGCAATTCTAGAAAATCTGTGTATAAACAGGTGACATTCTTCAAGGTCCTTCATAAATTAACCCTTTACAAATCAATGGGAATTCTGCCACAGAACTGAACACGTTCCTTGAAATCTGACTTGACAAGGTGAACCCACAGAAGCCTTTCTGACCCTTGATGTAGAACTGTGCAAACCCATTTCCATGTGGAGATATTGTTCCAATAAATTCATTGGAAACTTTTCTGGAGATGTGTGACATTTGGAAAGGCTGGCAGATGAGCTGAGCAGCTTCGAAATATCAAAAAATAGTAACTAAAAGGGAGGTCTCAATCCATGAAATATACGCAGATACTAAGCTATTATAGCATTTCATACCCGAAAACATATAAAAAACTAACAAGATAAAACTTACCAAAACTTGTGCATTGAAACAGACAATACCCACAAGATGCCATTTGCAGTCAAGAGAAAGGCAAACAAAAGTGGAAATTCAGGATTAAGTCCTAATCGCATAAAATGAGCTGTAGCAGACGCTGTCCTCTGGGGAAAGTGTGCACCACCTCCTGTTGCTATTGAGGTCACGTCAAGTGTTGCACGAATCTGCTAATCAGCTCTTGGTAAGCCCTTCACTTCTCCAGTAAATCAAGCACCACAGGAAACGTGATATCTCATGGTTCCTGGGTAATTGTCACCGTGTTAAGCGTAATACCATGAACCATGGATTACACCCTGGGACCCGTCTGATGTGTCCGTAAGGATGCTGGACGTGCTCCCGAGATGCAGAGAAGAGTCATGTTATGACAAGAAAAGGCTGAATGGCCTGACATGTACTGAGGCCCACAGCTGCAGCTGCCAGCCGGCCAGCGTGAAAGAAAGGGAAATTCTCGAAGCTCTCGCTGCGGCTATCCCAGCACCTGAAAAACCTGGGGCTTTTTGTGAGACATCTTTTTGTCTCATGTTGAAGATGTGGCATCTCTATGGGGGTACTAATGTTATGAGACGGGCACACGTGCAATCTCGACTCAAACGGAAAGACAAGTCCTGACATCACAAGTTAAGGCAGAAGGAAGGGAATGACCAAAAACTGGAATATTTCAATGCAGGCACAGGATAGCTTGGTGATTTTAGAAAGGGGTTTGGCTTTTAGAATGGTCAAGACGGATAGGAAGAGCAGCTTCTACCACGAAGAGGAAGTACACGGTTTCCCAGACGCCCAAGAGGTGATTGCAGAGAAGGAACTACAATCCACCACATGTCAACCACTCCAACACAAACAGTGAAAAACCCACGAAAATCAGTTGAGGAGACCATGGCTGCCTGCACAGGTTTTTCATGCAGAAGGAGGGGCCCTGTCGGGGGGAAAATGCCACAAAGGACATTTATTCACGAAAAAGACAAGTGAGCACAATGATGTTGGGTAGGAAGGGGTGAAGCAGCTACCGTCTGAGCGGACACAGGCTGGGTATGATCAGGGCGACTGGCCCTGTGTAGGAAGCTCACCCCAGGGTCCTGAAGGCAACAAGTGCCAGTGGCCAGTGGTCTGGCTGCACAACTAGAGCCCTTTCCCTGGACCAGTTCCATCCCGGCTCTGTCCCTCAACTCAGGAAGTACGCTGAAAGCAAGGGACTGTCCTTTAAATTTCCACTGACACTGGACAATGTCCTGGCCACCCAGAACCCCACGGGTCACCATCAAACGTGTCTTGGCAGCTCACTCGCTCTGGAGGGCAGCAAGTCTAAGTACACCAGCGGAGAAGGGGCCACGAGGACATGTGAAGCTCATGACAAATGCCATTTACAAGAAGGACGGTCATTGCTACCAAAGAGAACAACCTCAGATGAAATATATGAAAGGAAGATTCCGAGGGATGTTTTTATAAACTCCGTCAAGGCCAACACAATAAAGAAATCCCTGCTACAGAAAACTGTCCAAATGACGTGGTCACAGGACCTATGTCACAGCCTATCTGGAAACTCAAGAATGAGACTCTGATTATGGTAAAAAAAAAAAAAAAAAAAAAAAATACGAAAAAGGTTTGGGGGATGCAGAGATTCAAAATGTGTATCCTAAAGAAGGTCGAGTGCAGAGAAAAACCCAGAGGATGTCGCAGAAGACAGCACAGAGAGGAGATCTGGTGAAAACCCCAGAGGTCGAGGAAAGCTGAATGGAAGTGCCATCGCTGGAAAGCCTGCTGCCACCAGATGTGATCCGGCAGAGTCTCAGCTACTCTCCCACATGGACCATTCCATGACAAGGGCGCTGGGACTAAAGCCAGCCAGCCGTCTATGGAGACTTGAGCCAGGAAGGCCCTCCTGAAAAGTTGCAAAGACATTGCCCGCATCCACCACATACAGCCAGGCCCCGAGACCCAAAATTGCCCCATCCAGCGGGTCCTCCCCACCCCATGCAGGTCTGCACATCAGGACATTTGTGAGACCCACCCTCACTTTCCAGACAGCAGATCCTTACCAAGGAGCTCAGTGAATCTCTTCACCTGCCATGCACACGTCTGTGCGTGAAAATCGAGGGAGCATGCAGCCAGTCCACCCGAGACGCACGTGTGTCACTACCACCTAAGGGTTTTTCAGCAGGAACATCGTGTGTGAGACTTTTGTGCACTTGGACAACCTACCCACACACGGACATAAGGGACAAAAGATCTGATATAAAACGAATAATGTGTTTTCCATAAGTAGTCTTTCAAAAAATGACATTACCTTGTAGCATGCCTGTCTCTGTACCTGCCTGGAGAAAATGCCTCTCAGCCTACTCTCACAGGCCTTTTTTGTAATGCAACAATGTGTTCAGACTCTATTAGGAATATGGCTGTAAAATGCAGGCTAGAAAAGCTTTATAACAATTCATTCACCTCTGTATCTCCTAGGCCATGAGGTAGCAAGCGTACTGATTACATTAAGCAATCATGAAGTAGTCACTCTTCAATGTTAATGCATGATTACGCATGTAACAATGTAATTATACAGGAATCTTTCTAATTCCTCCATTTCTGATGACTAGTTCTGGAGATACACTTAAAAACAGCTTAGTGTGTAACCTAAGCCAACACTGATGCGAGTTCTGGTAGAAAATTTATCCTAGAAACAAAACGGAGAAAAAACTTAGGTATGAATACAGCACAGAGCTGTGAACCTGTTTTCTATGTAACTGTTTCCATAGCTTCCTCGACTCGGAGAATATGGTATATATGACATAAAACATACAAATGTTAATGAAATTTTTGTGTTTCTACTAAGGTTTCTGGACAACAGGAGAGTTTGAACACTTAAGATTTCTGGTGAGGAAGTTATACATGGATTTTCAATTGTGGGCAGGATTTAAAACCGGGAACCAAGTTTTTCTAGGATCAGTTGTAGTCATCCGTGGGGAAAAATGGAGAAAGCACTACCATCGTCAACAGAAAAAAGTAAAATAGAATTTTTTTATTTTAATTTTTTAAATGTTATTCTTTATTTCTTAGAGACAGAGACAAAGAGCAGCAAGGGAGGGGCGGAGTGAGAAGGAGACAAGGAATTCAAAGCAGACTCCAGGCTCTGTGTTGTTAGCACAGAGCCAGACTCGGGGGTTACCTCGCCAACACAAAGTTCATGACCCGACCTGAAGTTGGCTGTTTAACCGACTGAGCCACCCAGGAACAGAATAGGAGTAATTTGGAGGTTCCTTGTACACAAAGCAAACCTGTTTCCCCAAAAGAGTTAGTTACTAAGTTGCTCAGCAAAAGCCAGCACAAAGGGCCAACAGGCAGGACACAGTTTCAGAAGAAAGGCCGTCTTCTCAGAGATCGTGGCGTATGGTACACGGATGGGGCAGGATGTCGGCATCTCTGCACAGCGGGAGGCGCTCCCAACACAGCCAAGCTGCTGAGAGGCGAGTGGGGCAGGTGCAGGGAGGACTGCAGGACTCGGTCCCTCCACGAGTCCACCCAAGTGAAGACAGGGTACAGATCTCCAGGGACCTCACACATGGCCTCTGAGACATGCAAGCTCCATGACAGAGTACCCAGGGACCAGCAGGGAGAGGGAAGAGCAGGAAAGAGGCAAAGCCATCTCCCTGGCTTCTGACCACCGGACCAGGTAGCAAGCTGCTACGTTCACAAGAGGAGGCAGAGATGTTTGCAGATTTGTGGCCCATGTGGAACTCAAAGAGCAGACAACCCACCCAAATGGAGCTTCACTATGAGGCGGTCGGAAAGGTGTCCAAGAGACAGAGGGGGGTGGATGAAGAAGAATTCAGGACAGCCGAACCTCCCAAGAAGAATCTCCTCCCCGATTCTGAGTGACTCAGACTCGTGACAAAATCAGCCATCCTGCAGCAGCACTGTGCACACGTTCCCCCTATTCCACCAAACCACACACTCCCATGCCCTTCTATTGCTCTCCGTATAACCACATACGTCTTTGGGTGAGGTACCTGCAGCACATAGTGTTCAGCACCTAGAACAGTGCCTGCCATGCACTCAATAAACAGGTGAACACTTTAGTGTACGCCTTGTACTCACCCAGGTAACTATTACACACATTGCTTTTCAATATTACGTGGTTCTGTGTAGGGTAGAAAGACACAAACTGTCCTGTGCTTTATGTGATGGGTGATATGAGGCGGTTGTACCTGTTGCCTAAAGCACGAATCTTATAGCTCAACCCACACAATAGGAGCCACACTACCCAATGGCGTCTACCCTGCTTCCAGTCGTGTCACCCCCCAACACACTATCCACACAGTAACAGCACCAGCTTTTAAAAATTTTAACATCATGTCAGTCCTTTCCCCTGAGGACACAATGACCCAAGGCCCTTCTCTGAATACCAAATTCCTTACGGGGAAGTTTCTGCCCAACACCAGCGGCCTGGTGCCTCACTTGACTCCACTTCCCCTTCCATAGCTTAAAACAAAGCCACGTTTCTCCTTGATTCTGGCTTTTGGCCCCAGAGACTGCTTGGAGAATGTTCTGTTAGACTCAGATGCTGATGGACCTCTCCAGAAAAAGCCTTTCCTGAACGGCAGTGCGCAAGTAAGCAATTCCTCCTAACTGCGTCATTCTTTCAGATAAACTCAGATGTGCCTCCACCTTCGACTCCGAGGAACACAGATGCCAGATCCCAACTACCACAATGGTGCAGGGTCATAAAGGGGCTCAACAAGGGTGCCTAGTTGTGTCTGTGCAGATGATGCAGGTGCACCAACCCAGAAACCCTTGTTGTCGGGGTTGCACTGTACAGTTGAGGGGCAATTCATCCCGATTCTGCTTCAGTTTCTGGGTCTCCCGTCCTCTGCCCTTTTGTCCGTACTTCCTCTCTCTCAAAAG
This sequence comes from Panthera onca, assembly GCF_046562875.1. Taxonomy (NCBI): domain Eukaryota; kingdom Metazoa; phylum Chordata; class Mammalia; order Carnivora; family Felidae; genus Panthera; species Panthera onca. The sequence goes on from NC_138349.1 coordinate 68,717,954, forward strand.
TAAATAAATATTACCAAAAAAATTTTTAAAAAGCCAAAACTGATCAAACACTCACAGAATAAGTGTCACCCCATCCACCTCCTCGTCCTGCTTTGCCACATCCAGCCCGTCCCTGCAATGCTTGCCCTGGGCAAGCACATGAAAGGGGAGGAAGGCAGCGGCGGTGGGGTGGGGGGGCCTGAGACACAACATCACCACTCAATGGACGCTGGCTGAGGATGAGCAAACTGACCATTTTAGAACGACGGGTACTAGGCAAGGATTACAGGGTTTCGTTTTCTCCTGCAACAAATGCTGTTGAGCAAAATGTTTACTATGACTTCTCTTTCTTCCCCACCTGTTCTTATACTTGTGAATATTCTGTTAGTCAACCTATCATGAACTGGGAAAGATGATTTCAATCTGAAGCATGTTGGCAGGCATCAAGGAGACACTGAGGTAGTCACAACTGGAAGGAATGAGACCCCAACAAAAGGGAAGCCCGCTGAGCCAACACTAATGTTCAGAGTCCTCTCTCTCTCTCAAGACATGTGAGGATTCTGAATTTCTTCAGGGATTTGAGGCAATATACCAATGAGCAGGAAAGGAAACAAAACAGACAAGCAGAAAATCACTGATAACCAACACTGTACAGCACAGGGAGGTACAGAAAATTACCCCGGCACTCGGCAAACACTGCCTGAGAAGCTGAGCCTTCAATAATCTCATTGTGCTGCGGAGAAAATACCTGGGCTTTTGGACCAAGTCCCAAAGAGGGGTCCTGGAAGACACTCCAGGCCTCGAGATGGACATCCTGGAGGACTACACGGGGGTGGTGAACATTTTGAGCCCCGTTCACACTGAACCTTACAAAGACAGAGGACCGGTGACAAGTCATTCAGGCCTGACTGAGCTCAATAACCATCACACTCAGTGTGTGTGGGATGAAAGGCTGAAGAAAAGCAAGCACACGAAGAGCCTCTATGCTTCTCCATAATGTCCAACACAAAATTTAAAAAAGAAATTAAGAAAAGAAAAAGAATAAATGAAAAGAAATGAAAAAAAGAAACAAAAGAAAGAAAAGAGAAAAGAAAAGGGATGCCTGGGTGGCTCAGTCGGTTAATCATCCCACTTTGGTTCGGGTCATGATTTCACGGTTTTATGATTTGATTCCCGTGTCGAACTCTGTGCTGACATTGAAAAGCATGGAGCCTGCTTTGGATTCTGTGTCTCCCTGTTTGTCTCCATCTCCCATGCTCAAGATTTGTCTCTACCTCTCTCTCAAAATAAATAATATTAAAAAAATCTATTTTAATAAAAAAGAAAAAAAAAAACAGGGAAAGGCACGAGCATAGCTCAGGTTACTCGTTTAGGTGACCAAAATTTGGTTTCGACCCAGGTTTGTGAGTGTGAGCCCTGTGTTGGTCTCTCTACTGATAGAATGGAGCCTCTCAAGAGTCTCTACGCTCCCCTCCCATCCTCTACCCCGACGCGTACTCTCACTCTCTTTCTGAAAAATAAATAAACATTTTAAAAAACAAGGTTTTACATCATATAGACGAAAAGAAGAAAGAACAGAAAGAGACCAAAGGGAGACACACCGACTGGAAATACGGGATGCAAAGGTCAACTGTCCAACAAGCCTACTTGACAAATGGGAAATTTTCAGAGAATCAAAACAGATTCTAAACCTAAAAATTATCAGAGCTAAAACTAAGAACTCTAGGCGCCTGAATGGCTCATTTGGTTAAGCATCTGACTTCAGGTCAGGTCGTGATCTCGTGATTCGGGAGTTTGAGCCCCGCGTTGGACTCTGTGCTGAGTGCTCAGAGCCTAGAACTTGCTTCGGTATCTGTGTCTAGCTCTCTGTTCTTCCCTTGCTCAAATTCTGTCTTTCCAACATAAATAAGAGTAAAAAAAAAATTTTAGTAAGATTAAGAACTATGGGGGTTAATATCAGACTAAACACAAGTGAAGAGAGCCACAGTGAACTGGAAGATAAGTATGTAAAAATTTATCTAGACCATACACAGAGAAAAAATCAATAGAGAAACCCAAAAGACACACAAAATATGGTTGAAGGGTCCAATGAGAACCTTCAAAGTAGAGAAAACACAGAATGGGGGTTACCAGATCCCTACAAAGAATCAAAACTTTCCAAAACTCATAAAAGAACCATGACAATGACTCCACAAAGAATGCCTGAGGCAAAAAAAAAAGATCCCACCACTAGGAGAGGGGAACAGAATGTACATACCAGTCTGTGGGCTGGTCAGCGGTGGACTGGGGCAGACATCAGCAGACCCCGCCCACCAACGCAAGTTATTCATGACAGCACAGAAGTGCCCCGTAGTTCCGCACAACTCCAAGGACTATCCAACATGACCAAACGGAAGAGTTCCTCTCAAAGAATCTCAAGGAAATGACAGTTCATGAACTGATCGTAAAGGATTTAAACAATATAACAGAAACTGAAATCAGAGTAATAGTCATAAAACTAATCGCTGGGCTCATAAACAGTATACAAGACACCAGAGAGTCTACTGTTACAGAGATCAAGGGACTAAGGAACATACTGGAGGACCTAAAAAATGTTATAAACGAGCTGAAAAATAAAATGGAGAAAACCACAACTCGGATTGAAGATGCAGAGGAGAGAATAGGAGAACTGGAAGAAAAATTTATGGAAAAAGAGGAAGCAGAGAAAAAAGAGATAAAAAGAATCCAGGGGTATGGGGCGAAAATTAGAGAACTGATGCACTGAAGAGAAATAATCTACACATAAGTGGTATTCCAGAGAAGAGAGAAGGAAAGGTGATGAAGGTGTACTTAAAATAATAGTTGAGAACTTCCCAGATCTGGGGAAGGAAAAAGGCATTGAAATCCAAGAGGCACAGAGAACTCCCTTCAGACGTAACTTGAATCCATCTGCACGACATATAATGAAACTGACAAAATAACAAGGATAAAGAGAATATTCTGAAGGCCGTTGGGGATAAACGTGCCCTAACATATAAAGGGACACCGATAAGACTCGTGATGGATCCCTCTACTGAAACATGGCAGGCCAGAAAAGATTGGCAGGAGATCTTCAACGTGATGAACAGAAAAAAATATCCAGCCAAGAATCCTTTATCCAGGAAATCTCTGATTTAGAATGGGAGAGAGAAAGTTCTTTCCAAACAAAACGGAAGGAATTCATCACCACTAAACCAGTCCTACAAAAGATACTAAGGGGGATCCTGTGAGACAAAGTACCAGAGACATTGCTACAAGCACGAAACTTACAGACATCACAATGACTCTACACTCATATCTTTCTACAACACTGAATGTAAATGGACTAAAAGCGCCAACCAAAAGACATAAGGTATCAGAATGGATAGAAAAACGAGACCCAATTATTTGCTGTTTACAAGAGACTCATTTTAGACATGAGGACACCTTCAGATTGAAAGTGAAGGGATGAAAAACTATCATGCTACTGGAAGTCAAAAGAAAGCTGGAGTAACCATACTTAGGCAAACTGGACTCTAAATTAAAGGCTGTAACTAAAGAAGGAAATTTTATAATAATTACAGGGTCTATCCATCAGGAAGAGCTAACAATTATAAATGTCTATGCGCCGAATACGGGAGCCCCCAAATATATAAAACAATTACAAACATAAGCAACCTTACTGATAGAAAGTAGTAATTGCAAAAGACTTTAATACCCCACTTGCAGAAGTGGATACATCATCTAGACACACGGTCAATAAAGAAAAAAGGGCCATGAATGATACATTGGATCAGATGGATTTGACAGATATATTTAGAACTCTGCATCCCAAAGCAACAGAATATACTTTCTTCTCAAGTGCACATGGAATATTCTCCAAGATAGATCACATTCTTGGTCACAAAAGAGTCCTTCTTAAGTATAAAAGAACTGCGATCACACCATGCATATTTTCAGACCACAATGCTATGAAGCTTGAAATCAACAAAAGGAAATCTGGAAAACCTCCAAAAACATGGAGGTTAAAGAACACCCTACTAAAGAAAGAATGGGTCAACCACGTAGGGAAGTATTTAAAAATATATAAAAACAAATGAAAACGAAAACACAACAATCCAAACACTTTGGGATGCAGAGAAGACACTCCTGAGAGGAAATACATTGCAAACCAGGACTATCTCAAGAATAAAGAAAAATCCCAAATAGAAAATCTAACAGAACACCTAAATAAAATACAGGCAGAACAGCAAAGACAGCGTAAACCCAGCAGAAAAAGAGAAATAAAGGTCCGAGCATAAATAAACAATATAGACAATTAACAATATAGAATTTAAAAAATGTAGAGCATATCACAACACGAGTTGTTTTTTTGAAAAAAAACAAACATTGACAAACCTCTAGCCAGGCTTCCCAAAAAGAAAAGGGAGACGACCCAAGTAGATAAAATTATGAATGAAAATGGAATTATTACAACCAATACTTCAGAAATACAAGCAATTATCAGGGAATCATATGAAAAATTATATGCCAACAAACTGGACAACCCAGAAGAAATGGACAAATTCCTAGACACCCACACACTTTCAAAACTCAGAAAGAAATAGAAAACTTGAACAGACCCGTAACCAGCGAAGAAATTAAATCAGTCATCAAAAATCTCCCAATAAGAGTCCAAGACCAGATGGCTTCCCAGGGGAATTCTACCAAGGGTTGAAAGCAGAGATAATACTTATCCTTCTCAAGCTATTCCACAAAATAGAAAGGGAAAGAAAACTTCCAGACTCATTCTATGAAGCCAGTATTACTTTGACAGAGAACCAGTAAAAAAAGAGAACAGGCCAATAACCCTTATGACTATGGATGCAAAAATTCTCAATAGGATACTAGCAAATCGAATTCAAGAGCATATAAAAAGAATGATTCACCATGATCAAGTGGGATTCATTCCTGGGATGCAGGTCGGGTTCAACATTCACAAATAAAAGTGATACATCACGTTAATGAAAGAAAAGATAAGAACCATATGATCCTATCAATCGATGCAGAAAAAGCATTTGACAAAATTCAGCATCGTTTCTTAATAAAAACCCTCGAGAAATGCGGGATAGAAAGAACATACTTAAAAATCATAAACGCCGTTTATGATAAGCCCACAGTTAACATCATCCTCAATGGGGGGAAAACTGAGAGCTTTTTCCCTGAGATCCGGAACACGACAGGGATGTCCACTCTCACCGCTGTCGTTTAACATAGTGTTGGAAGTCCAAGCAACATCAATCAGACAACAAAAGGAAATCAAAGGCATCAAAATTGACAAAGATGAAGTTAAGCTTTCAATTTTTCCAGATGACATGATATTATACATGGAAATTCCAATAGACTCCACCAAAAGTCTACCAGAATGGTAAATGAATTCAGCAAAGTTGCAGGATACAAAATCTATGTACAGAAAGCAGTTGTATTCCTAAGCAATAATAATGAAGCAACAAAAGACAAAAAAACTGATCCCATTCACAATTGAACGAAGAAGCATAAAATACCTAGGAATCAATCTAACCAAAGATGTAAAAGATCTGTATGCTGAAAACTATAGAAAGCTTATGAAGGAAAGGGAAGAAGATACAAAGAAATGGAAAAACGTTCCGTGCTCATGGGTCGGAAGAATATTTTCAAAATGTCAATACTACCCAAAGCTATCTACACATTCAAAGCAATCCCAATCAAAATTGCACCAGAATTCTTCTCGAAGTTAGAACAAGCAATTCTAAAATTCATATGGAACCAATAAAGCCCCGAATAGCCAAAGTAATTTCGAAGAAGTCCAAAGCAGGAGGCATCACAATCGCAGTCTTTAGCCTCTACTACAAAACTATAATCATCAAGACAGCCTAGTGTTGCCAAAAAAGAGACCCATACACCAAAGGAATAGAATTGAAACCCACAAAAATATGGCCAATCCATCTTTAACAAAGGAGGAAGGAATATCCAAGGAAAAAAGACAGTCTGGTTAACAAATGTGGCAGGGCAAACAGGGCAGTAAGATGCAGAAGGTAAGAACTAGACCACTTTCTCAAAACATTCACAAAAAGAAATTCAAAATGGAAAAAAGACCTGAATGTTGGACAGGAAATCATGGCAACCCTAGCGAAGAAAACAGGAAAAGACCATTCTGACTTCAGCTGCAACAATTTCTTACTTGACACATCCCCAAAGGCAAAGGATTTAAAAGCACAAATGAACTATTGGGACCTCATGAAGATAAAAACTTCACAGCAAATAAAAGGCAACCAACGGAATCGGAAAAGATATTTGCAAATGACATATCGGACAAAGGGCTGCTATCCAAAATCTATAAAGAGCTCACCAAATTTCGCTTCGAGAAGCAAATAATCCAGTGTAGAATTTGGCACAAAACATGAATAGACATTTCTCTAACGAAGAAATCCTGATGGCCAGCAGGCACATGAAAAGATGCTTAATGTTGCTCCTCATCAGGGAAATACAAATAAAAACGACACTCGGATATCACCTCCGTCTGTTGGAGTGGCAAAATAAACAATTCAGGAGACTATAGATGCTGGCGAGGATTTGGTGAAACAGGAGCCCTCGTGCACCGTTGGTGGGAATGCAAACTGCTGCAACAACTCTGGAAAACATTGTCAAGTTTCCTCCAAAATTAAAAATAAATCTGAACTATGACACAGCAGTAGCACTGCTAGGAATTTACCCAAGGAATACAGGAGTACTGATGCATAGGGACCCCTGTACCCCAATATTAATAACACCACTCTCAATAGCCAAATTGTGGAAAGAGCCTGAATGTCCAACTGATCAATTGATAAAGAAACTGTGGTTTACATACACAATGGAGTACTACTTTGCAATGAGAATAAAATATGGACCATGGTAGCAATGTGGATGGAACTGGAGAGTGTTAGGGTAAGTGAAAGACAGATACGATATGTGTTCACTCTTATGTGAATCCGGAGAAACTTAAAAGGGACCCATGAAGAAAGCGTAGGATAAAAAAAGAGGTTAGAGTGGGACAGAGCCAAAGCATGAGACTCTTACAAACTGAAAAATAACAGGGTGGATGGGGGGTGGGAGGGAGGGGAGGGTAGGCAATGGGTATTCAGGAGGGCATGTGTTGGGTTGAGCATGGGTGTTGTATGGAACGAAATCTGACAATAAATTTCATATTAAAAGAAAATCAGGATAATATATCATTTCTGGAAAATAGTCCATGTTTTCATTTATTTATTTTTCGTAAGCTCTATACCCAACGTGGGGCTCAAACTTGTGACCCTGAGATCGAGTCCCAAGCTCCACCGATTGAGCCCGACAAGCACCCCTGTCCTTCTCTTATCCAATTCTAATATCTTGAGATTTAAGTCGTTGACTTCACTCTGAAAAGCAGTGAGTCTTACTTGCAGCCAACTGCAAGCAGCACACATCGGAAAAAAAACGAGAGGTGAAAAAAATGGGGATGATGCCTGCCTTTTGAAAAGCATTCCAATCTCAAAGTAATACCGAAAAGAGATCTCACCTTGTTAACGGATTTTGTTTCGGCGATGTTACCGGTTATAATCGAGATACAAAAAGTAACCGCCATGAAAATGACATTCCCATCATGGGACCCAGGAGGAAAGGCGGGCCCCACATTGCAGAGGGCGGCCACCCTCTGGACCCGCTTGGCTTCCACCTCGCGCAGCGTCGTAGCCTTCCTCAGGGTCTGTTGCAGCTTCTGCTCCACCAACTCCAGGGTCTCTTGCAACTGGCGGTTTTGATCTGCAGTCTAGGAAATGAAAACAAAGCATCAAAATGTAGCAAGTTCTCTCTCCTTTTCCATTTTGAATAAAGTGAAACAAATTCTCAATGCAAAGATCTATTGTAAGTTCTGACCGAAGCCAATGTTTTTGGTAAGTGTTTCAGAATAAACATTTCCTTTCTACAAGGAGTCACCCATGGCCTTGGGCCTCATTTCACTGTGCAAAACTTGTCTTGCCAAAGTATTTGCTCTGCTTCAGTATCTTCAGAGAAGTCTTTTAAAAGACAAAATTCCCACAAATTAAAGAAAACCCATCTTCTGGAGGAGCTTTCTCGTTCTTCCTGACAAGTTAACGAGAGAAAGGTCCGGTCTTACATAATTATAGACTCTTGTCTTAGGGCTCACTACATAGGGCATTCTGAGGTGGGCACAACGGCCAGCACAGAGGTTCGGAGAGCATGCCTGATGCCAGAGGAGTTATTTTTGCAAGTGTATGGTTATTCTACAAAAACACTCTCACTCTTGAAAAATAATTCAACCTGGAAAATTTAGACAAGAGATTTTTTTGTTAAAGGACTTTTAGGGACTCCGAGGTGGCTCAGTCAGTTAAGGTTTCACCTTCGGCCTCGGTTATAATCTCATAGCTCATGGGTTCAAGCCCCGCCTCGGGCTCTGTGTTGACAGCTCAGAACCTCGAGTACGTTTTGGATTCTGTGTGTCCCTCCCTCCTTCTCTGGCCTCCCCTGATCATGCTCTCGCTCGGTCGCTCCCTCTCTCAAAAATAAATAAACATTAAAAATATCTAAAGTCCTTTTAAAAATTATGTATAAGGTGAGGTTCTTGCAAGGTTAACATTTAATCCCACAAAATTCTTCCTTCTGTTTGAGTTTAGCTTTGCGTGTGTATACTCACCGGATATCATGCCTTAAAACCCTCAAATAAATAAAATACTTGCTGTATACATCGTATTTCACGATCTGCCTTTTACAGTCATGATTTGGAACACCTTACGTGCTCTCAAACAGCATTCCTGAATGTCATTTTAATGGCTTCCTAATATTTCACTTTTATTGTCATTTTGTGTCTACTGACACATTTTATAAACACACCAGGCAAACTTTGTTTCCAAGAAGCTGGATGAGGTTTTCCTTTTTACTGCCGGATGACTTGAGACAACCAAGGAAGAGACGTGCGGCTTCCCAAAAGACAGGGTCTTGCATCCTCAAGCCAGACTATGCTTCTGCACCTGATATTCTCCCCGATCTCAAGTACTAACCAAAACGGTCGGCTGCCTACAAATTCCTGGCCCCTCACCGCTCTTTTGGAAAGAGTGCTAACAAGCAAAAGTGTAACGTGCAGTTAACACATAAGAAGGAATCAATGAGGGTAGCAACATAACATGCTTACATAACATCTGAAAGATTCCCATGACGTTGAAGTAACCCCGTTTTTCAACACAAGATTTTAACACCCTGAAAATTTTACACTGAGACTAGGTCCTTAACTTCATTTGTAATTAACAAAAGAGGAATGAAGTTCAATGCAACCAACGATGATGCAGAGAGCGTTTCTTTGCGATCTCGTTTTCAAGTTTATCCTTGAGGTCGTGCAGGCAAGTGGCTTCATGCTGTGCCCTGAGACAGTGCTTCTCAAAGGTAGTGATCCTCTGTTGCATGTCTTCCTTCTGGGCCATGGCCTACAGCAGGTATTTCAGAGGAAAGACAGGGAAAGAATTAGTGTACGACACATTAACATACTCCAGACAGAAAAACAGGGTGAAATCCTAATTTACAAAAGGAAAGGAGCATCCTCGGGGCACCTGGGTGGCTCAGCCGGTGACGCTTTGTGAGTTGGGGCCCCGTGTAAGGCTCAGCGCAGACAATGCGGAAGCTTCTTGGGATTTTGACCACTCAGTTAACCAGGCTTATTCTTTCCGATGTGTTCAAAGACAAACGAATAATATAATCTCCCGGACATAAAATCTCCTCCCTCGTTGCCTCCGGACACAAGTGAGGTTTCCACAGTACAGGGCCTTCCATCTGGAGGCACACACCAGAAGACAACCATCATTTTTCCGGGAAAAGGGTGGATGAAATCTCACCCAATTACCACAAAGTTGAAGCAGTGGTGTTAACAAATGGAAACCAAACTCAACCTTTCATATAATTGGTAGTCATCTGTAGCTTAGCCTGTAACAAAACTGTATCACATGGTATCTGACACTGCAAATGGAACAAGAACATTCTGCCCTGCTTTTCTTGTCCACCACCCGAAAGATTCCTCTTCCAGCCTTCTGTTTACTAGGCAATTTATGTCAGCAGTCTCAAGAGTGAAAGTGATGAGTCTTAAGAAATGATTGAATTCTCCGCATATTGAACTCAGCTGCGGGGTTTCCACCCATCTTGGCCAAACAACTCCACTGAAAGGGTTATATAATTTCTGCAAATACTTTTGTTTTAAATTCTTACATGACCTCACCTACACTAAGGTACTAAACAGACTGCATGTGTACATACACGAGGGTCTGAGACGGTCTTCCTGAGTTGGCATTGCTGGGCTGGGGGTGAGGTGTGCGGGGACTGTCCACAAAGGGCAGCTCACAGTGACAGGAGGAGGCACAGGGAAACCATCCTACCCTTACTAGTTTCTGTGACAATGATCAGATTCCCATCGACGACCACACGTGCAGAAGCGGCCGCACTCCTCCATGACCTTACACCAGGACCAGCGGGCTGCCCCTCGCTCACTCTGACCGCCACGACCAGGAGCACGGAACCCCTGGGAGGAGGGCAGGGCGGCAGAGGCAGCCGTGACGGCCCCTCGGCAGAGCCGCCCTCTCACGGTCGTGCCCCCGTAAGCGAGTTGAGACCAACACGCTGGTTCCTACGTGCCGAGTGTGTTCCCAACACGGACCGAGAGCACGGCATGGGCCAAGCTCAGATGGCCCACACTCCACACCCGATGGCACTCCGCCACCTGCCCCCCAGGCCTCAGCAGGGGAGAGCCCAGGGAGGACAGATTCAACCACGCAGATGGAGAGACGGCCCGCCCAAGCCCCGGAGTAACGTTCCGTTCTGCTGCTACTTCTATCAAACTCCACAAGTTCAAACCCGTGGGAAATGAAGGACACACTGGGCAAAGACCGAACAAAACACCCCACGTTTAACTCGATGACGGCGTGGCCATTTCAAATGCCACCGACTTCACGGACATCTCGCTGCAACTTGGTGTTCTTTTCTTCAGAAATGAAGAGGTCCTTCCCTGAGGTGTCTAGGTTCTCTTCCAGCTTGACCACGAGACTGGAGAGGAGAGCCAGGCGCTCTTTCCTCTAGCTCTTCACCTTTGAAAGCCAGAAAGGGAAACAAGGGACGGGCCCCACCGCTAGTCTTGTTTAAAAAACAAGGGAAAAAAAGAAACCCCTCCAATCAAGTCCTGTGATGACATCTGGAGCTGAACTCTGAATGTGGCCTTTATATCTTCAACGAAACTATACCCCTTTGTGCCACAAGTAACTGCTCCTCACTTGGAAACAAAGGGATTGAGTTTGTTCTCAGAAGACTTTCGTTAGTCTTTACTGTAGAGTTACCCTAAGGTCCCCTTCGCCTCATATAACATGAGGGAATACTGGTAAGCTCTTTCTCGCTTGCTTTTTTTCACACAGTTGCTTGTTAACAGCTTTCAATTTTACATTGGAGAGAAAACTTCCCCGGAAAAAAGTACACTATGAAATTTGTACCAGCCAATCGATATGCACAACATTTCCACCAACCGCTGTTTTTTAACCATAGAGGTCTGACAAGAATTCAAAGAAGCTTAAAAGGAAACTCCAGTTACACAAACACGCAATGTGTGCCTGATCACACACATCATGTGCACAAGTCAAGAACCGCTGTGGCTAGTCACACCGTTTCTTCCTCCGTTTTGTGGCTCCTGAACATAGAATTCAGGGCCATGAGCATCTCCGGCTAAGTGGACAGGCCAGCCTGAGACGTCGCCTGTTGCCTCACCACCGTCATCCGGAGAGATCTCTCGTGCCTGGAGACAAGGAACTCCAAATGTTCTAGCAGCAGCTAGCGGGAGAGGCAAAAAGAATCCGTGTTTCAAGAACACTTTCAATTCCGGGCCTTAAGTTCACCAAATGCAAAACCAAGTCTGAATCCTTTAAATTCAATTCCGAGGTAGGGAGCTGCCCAAGCAATTGTGTTAAAATAGCCTTACTTTTCCTCACAGATCAAACAAGGTCTGAGAAAAATGGGTCCCATCCAACTCCACTGGGACATGTGGACCAAGGGAGAGAATGGTGTCCTGTGTGTAAATACACTGGCACGGCGCCTACTGACCCTGGTCTTATTTCTCTCTGCCTTCATTTCTGTGGTTTCCTCTCTCTGTAAGAGCTCCTCCTTGCAGATGGTGAGCTATCAGTGAGTCCTGCAAACTCCTGGGGTTGGAAACGGGATAAAAGTGGAGAAACAGAGGGGGTCGTTAGCCAGAGCGCACCTGGCTTCCGTGGTTCTCCAGAGTCCACTCACCCTACTCCAATCACCCACAACCTTCAAGTAGCACACACACATAAGTCCCTTCCTCACCAATCACAGGAGTTCCAGGGATTTTTGTAGGAACTGAGACTCAATGGGACAGAGATATTTTCAGGTGCCTTGCAGGTCTATGACAGAGGAAATCTGCTGTTGCCCACTCCCAGCCTCTGGCCCCGTCTGGCAAGCATGTTTGTGGAGCGGCAATGGGGAAAGGCACCGGGACTCAAAAGCTGCTGACAGCCTGAATAACTGGCTCAAAGTCAACCATACAGAATGGACTCTTCAAAAATGATAGTACGACTCGACGAAAGGAAGAGTTTAAGACTTATTTCCTTAGTCAAGCAGGAAACTTTCTGGCAGAAGGATTTCTGAGAGATGCCAGGGCCTACAACACCGCGTGGGGTTTTTCTTCCGTCAATACTGTGCGCCCACCCAGGACATGGCATACATGTGGGCTCCAAGGAGGTGTACGCACACTCTCCAGTCAATCGAGCGCAGAGACTGATGCAAGGCTCAATCCGTGAGCCATGACATCATGAACTGAGCTGAAACCAAGAGTCAGACGCTTAACTTCCTGAGCCACCCAGGCGCCCCAGAGGTTTTTTCCGCTATAGGGACAAATGGAATAAAGTTTCTCTTAACTGAAATTCCAAATAAAGAGTGGTTGACTTCGGCAATTCTAGAAAATCTGTGTATAAACAGGTGACATTCTTCAAGGTCCTTCATAAATTAACCCTTTACAAATCAATGGGAATTCTGCCACAGAACTGAACACGTTCCTTGAAATCTGACTTGACAAGGTGAACCCACAGAAGCCTTTCTGACCCTTGATGTAGAACTGTGCAAACCCATTTCCATGTGGAGATATTGTTCCAATAAATTCATTGGAAACTTTTCTGGAGATGTGTGACATTTGGAAAGGCTGGCAGATGAGCTGAGCAGCTTCGAAATATCAAAAAATAGTAACTAAAAGGGAGGTCTCAATCCATGAAATATACGCAGATACTAAGCTATTATAGCATTTCATACCCGAAAACATATAAAAAACTAACAAGATAAAACTTACCAAAACTTGTGCATTGAAACAGACAATACCCACAAGATGCCATTTGCAGTCAAGAGAAAGGCAAACAAAAGTGGAAATTCAGGATTAAGTCCTAATCGCATAAAATGAGCTGTAGCAGACGCTGTCCTCTGGGGAAAGTGTGCACCACCTCCTGTTGCTATTGAGGTCACGTCAAGTGTTGCACGAATCTGCTAATCAGCTCTTGGTAAGCCCTTCACTTCTCCAGTAAATCAAGCACCACAGGAAACGTGATATCTCATGGTTCCTGGGTAATTGTCACCGTGTTAAGCGTAATACCATGAACCATGGATTACACCCTGGGACCCGTCTGATGTGTCCGTAAGGATGCTGGACGTGCTCCCGAGATGCAGAGAAGAGTCATGTTATGACAAGAAAAGGCTGAATGGCCTGACATGTACTGAGGCCCACAGCTGCAGCTGCCAGCCGGCCAGCGTGAAAGAAAGGGAAATTCTCGAAGCTCTCGCTGCGGCTATCCCAGCACCTGAAAAACCTGGGGCTTTTTGTGAGACATCTTTTTGTCTCATGTTGAAGATGTGGCATCTCTATGGGGGTACTAATGTTATGAGACGGGCACACGTGCAATCTCGACTCAAACGGAAAGACAAGTCCTGACATCACAAGTTAAGGCAGAAGGAAGGGAATGACCAAAAACTGGAATATTTCAATGCAGGCACAGGATAGCTTGGTGATTTTAGAAAGGGGTTTGGCTTTTAGAATGGTCAAGACGGATAGGAAGAGCAGCTTCTACCACGAAGAGGAAGTACACGGTTTCCCAGACGCCCAAGAGGTGATTGCAGAGAAGGAACTACAATCCACCACATGTCAACCACTCCAACACAAACAGTGAAAAACCCACGAAAATCAGTTGAGGAGACCATGGCTGCCTGCACAGGTTTTTCATGCAGAAGGAGGGGCCCTGTCGGGGGGAAAATGCCACAAAGGACATTTATTCACGAAAAAGACAAGTGAGCACAATGATGTTGGGTAGGAAGGGGTGAAGCAGCTACCGTCTGAGCGGACACAGGCTGGGTATGATCAGGGCGACTGGCCCTGTGTAGGAAGCTCACCCCAGGGTCCTGAAGGCAACAAGTGCCAGTGGCCAGTGGTCTGGCTGCACAACTAGAGCCCTTTCCCTGGACCAGTTCCATCCCGGCTCTGTCCCTCAACTCAGGAAGTACGCTGAAAGCAAGGGACTGTCCTTTAAATTTCCACTGACACTGGACAATGTCCTGGCCACCCAGAACCCCACGGGTCACCATCAAACGTGTCTTGGCAGCTCACTCGCTCTGGAGGGCAGCAAGTCTAAGTACACCAGCGGAGAAGGGGCCACGAGGACATGTGAAGCTCATGACAAATGCCATTTACAAGAAGGACGGTCATTGCTACCAAAGAGAACAACCTCAGATGAAATATATGAAAGGAAGATTCCGAGGGATGTTTTTATAAACTCCGTCAAGGCCAACACAATAAAGAAATCCCTGCTACAGAAAACTGTCCAAATGACGTGGTCACAGGACCTATGTCACAGCCTATCTGGAAACTCAAGAATGAGACTCTGATTATGGTAAAAAAAAAAAAAAAAAAAAAAATACGAAAAAGGTTTGGGGGATGCAGAGATTCAAAATGTGTATCCTAAAGAAGGTCGAGTGCAGAGAAAAACCCAGAGGATGTCGCAGAAGACAGCACAGAGAGGAGATCTGGTGAAAACCCCAGAGGTCGAGGAAAGCTGAATGGAAGTGCCATCGCTGGAAAGCCTGCTGCCACCAGATGTGATCCGGCAGAGTCTCAGCTACTCTCCCACATGGACCATTCCATGACAAGGGCGCTGGGACTAAAGCCAGCCAGCCGTCTATGGAGACTTGAGCCAGGAAGGCCCTCCTGAAAAGTTGCAAAGACATTGCCCGCATCCACCACATACAGCCAGGCCCCGAGACCCAAAATTGCCCCATCCAGCGGGTCCTCCCCACCCCATGCAGGTCTGCACATCAGGACATTTGTGAGACCCACCCTCACTTTCCAGACAGCAGATCCTTACCAAGGAGCTCAGTGAATCTCTTCACCTGCCATGCACACGTCTGTGCGTGAAAATCGAGGGAGCATGCAGCCAGTCCACCCGAGACGCACGTGTGTCACTACCACCTAAGGGTTTTTCAGCAGGAACATCGTGTGTGAGACTTTTGTGCACTTGGACAACCTACCCACACACGGACATAAGGGACAAAAGATCTGATATAAAACGAATAATGTGTTTTCCATAAGTAGTCTTTCAAAAAATGACATTACCTTGTAGCATGCCTGTCTCTGTACCTGCCTGGAGAAAATGCCTCTCAGCCTACTCTCACAGGCCTTTTTTGTAATGCAACAATGTGTTCAGACTCTATTAGGAATATGGCTGTAAAATGCAGGCTAGAAAAGCTTTATAACAATTCATTCACCTCTGTATCTCCTAGGCCATGAGGTAGCAAGCGTACTGATTACATTAAGCAATCATGAAGTAGTCACTCTTCAATGTTAATGCATGATTACGCATGTAACAATGTAATTATACAGGAATCTTTCTAATTCCTCCATTTCTGATGACTAGTTCTGGAGATACACTTAAAAACAGCTTAGTGTGTAACCTAAGCCAACACTGATGCGAGTTCTGGTAGAAAATTTATCCTAGAAACAAAACGGAGAAAAAACTTAGGTATGAATACAGCACAGAGCTGTGAACCTGTTTTCTATGTAACTGTTTCCATAGCTTCCTCGACTCGGAGAATATGGTATATATGACATAAAACATACAAATGTTAATGAAATTTTTGTGTTTCTACTAAGGTTTCTGGACAACAGGAGAGTTTGAACACTTAAGATTTCTGGTGAGGAAGTTATACATGGATTTTCAATTGTGGGCAGGATTTAAAACCGGGAACCAAGTTTTTCTAGGATCAGTTGTAGTCATCCGTGGGGAAAAATGGAGAAAGCACTACCATCGTCAACAGAAAAAAGTAAAATAGAATTTTTTTATTTTAATTTTTTAAATGTTATTCTTTATTTCTTAGAGACAGAGACAAAGAGCAGCAAGGGAGGGGCGGAGTGAGAAGGAGACAAGGAATTCAAAGCAGACTCCAGGCTCTGTGTTGTTAGCACAGAGCCAGACTCGGGGGTTACCTCGCCAACACAAAGTTCATGACCCGACCTGAAGTTGGCTGTTTAACCGACTGAGCCACCCAGGAACAGAATAGGAGTAATTTGGAGGTTCCTTGTACACAAAGCAAACCTGTTTCCCCAAAAGAGTTAGTTACTAAGTTGCTCAGCAAAAGCCAGCACAAAGGGCCAACAGGCAGGACACAGTTTCAGAAGAAAGGCCGTCTTCTCAGAGATCGTGGCGTATGGTACACGGATGGGGCAGGATGTCGGCATCTCTGCACAGCGGGAGGCGCTCCCAACACAGCCAAGCTGCTGAGAGGCGAGTGGGGCAGGTGCAGGGAGGACTGCAGGACTCGGTCCCTCCACGAGTCCACCCAAGTGAAGACAGGGTACAGATCTCCAGGGACCTCACACATGGCCTCTGAGACATGCAAGCTCCATGACAGAGTACCCAGGGACCAGCAGGGAGAGGGAAGAGCAGGAAAGAGGCAAAGCCATCTCCCTGGCTTCTGACCACCGGACCAGGTAGCAAGCTGCTACGTTCACAAGAGGAGGCAGAGATGTTTGCAGATTTGTGGCCCATGTGGAACTCAAAGAGCAGACAACCCACCCAGATGGAGCTTCACTATGAGGCGGTCGGAAAGGTGTCCAAGAGACAGAGGGGGGTGGATGAAGAAGAATTCAGGACAGCCGAACCTCCCAAGAAGAATCTCCTCCCCGATTCTGAGTGACTCAGACTCGTGACAAAATCAGCCATCCTGCAGCAGCACTGTGCACACGTTCCCCCTATTCCACCAAACCACACACTCCCATGCCCTTCTATTGCTCTCCGTATAACCACATACGTCTTTGGGTGAGGTACCTGCAGCACATAGTGTTCAGCACCTAGAACAGTGCCTGCCATGCACTCAATAAACAGGTGAACACTTTAGTGTACGCCTTGTACTCACCCAGGTAACTATTACACACATTGCTTTTCAATATTACGTGGTTCTGTGTAGGGTAGAAAGACACAAACTGTCCTGTGCTTTATGTGATGGGTGATATGAGGCGGTTGTACCTGTTGCCTAAAGCACGAATCTTATAGCTCAACCCACACAATAGGAGCCACACTACCCAATGGCGTCTACCCTGCTTCCAGTCGTGTCACCCCCCAACACACTATCCACACAGTAACAGCACCAGCTTTTAAAAATTTTAACATCATGTCAGTCCTTTCCCCTGAGGACACAATGACCCAAGGCCCTTCTCTGAATACCAAATTCCTTACGGGGAAGTTTCTGCCCAACACCAGCGGCCTGGTGCCTCACTTGACTCCACTTCCCCTTCCATAGCTTAAAACAAAGCCACGTTTCTCCTTGATTCTGGCTTTTGGCCCCAGAGACTGCTTGGAGAATGTTCTGTTAGACTCAGATGCTGATGGACCTCTCCAGAAAAAGCCTTTCCTGAACGGCAGTGCGCAAGTAAGCAATTCCTCCTAACTGCGTCATTCTTTCAGATAAACTCAGATGTGCCTCCACCTTCGACTCCGAGGAACACAGATGCCAGATCCCAACTACCACAATGGTGCAGGGTCATAAAGGGGCTCAACAAGGGTGCCTAGTTGTGTCTGTGCAGATGATGCAGGTGCACCAACCCAGAAACCCTTGTTGTCGGGGTTGCACTGTACAGTTGAGGGGCAATTCATCCCGATTCTGCTTCAGTTTCTGGGTCTCCCGTCCTCTGCCCTTTTGTCCGTACTTCCTCTCTCTCAAAAGTAAATAAATATTACCAAAAAAATTTTTAAAAAGCCAAAACTGATCAAACACTCACAGAATAAGTGTCACCCCATCCACCTCCTCGTCCTGCTTTGCCACATCCAGCCCGTCCCTGCAATGCTTGCCCTGGGCAAGCACATGAAAGGGGAGGAAGGCAGCGGCGGTGGGGTGGGGGGGCCTGAGACACAACATCACCACTCAATGGACGCTGGCTGAGGATGAGCAAACTGACCATTTTAGAACGACGGGTACTAGGCAAGGATTACAGGGTTTCGTTTTCTCCTGCAACAAATGCTGTTGAGCAAAATGTTTACTATGACTTCTCTTTCTTCCCCACCTGTTCTTATACTTGTGAATATTCTGTTAGTCAACCTATCATGAACTGGGAAAGATGATTTCAATCTGAAGCATGTTGGCAGGCATCAAGGAGACACTGAGGTAGTCACAACTGGAAGGAATGAGACCCCAACAAAAGGGAAGCCCGCTGAGCCAACACTAATGTTCAGAGTCCTCTCTCTCTCTCAAGACATGTTAGGATTCTGAATTTCTTCAGGGATTTGAGGCAATATACCAATGAGCAGGAAAGGAAACAAAACAGACAAGCAGAAAATCACTGATAACCAACACTGTACAGCACAGGGAGGTACAGAAAATTACCCCGGCACTCGGCAAACACTGCCTGAGAAGCTGAGCCTTCAATAATCTCATTGTGCTGCGGAGAAAATACCTGGGCTTTTGGACCAAGTCCCAAAGAGGGGTCCTGGAAGACACTCCAGGCCTCGAGATGGACATCCTGGAGGACTACACGGGGGTGGTGAACATTTTGAGCCCCGTTCACACTGAACCTTACAAAGACAGAGGACCGGTGACAAGTCATTCAGGCCTGACTGAGCTCAATAACCATCACACTCAGTGTGTGTGGGATGAAAGGCTGAAGAAAAGCAAGCACACGAAGAGCCTCTATGCTTCTCCATAATGTCCAACACAAAATTTAAAAAAGAAATTAAGAAAAGAAAAAGAATAAATGAAAAGAAATGAAAAAAAGAAACAAAAGAAAGAAAAGAGAAAAGAAAAGGGATGCCTGGGTGGCTCAGTCGGTTAATCATCCCACTTTGGTTCGGGTCATGATTTCACGGTTTTATGATTTGATTCCCGTGTCGAACTCTGTGCTGACATTGAAAAGCATGGAGCCTGCTTTGGATTCTGTGTCTCCCTGTTTGTCTCCATCTCCCATGCTCAAGATTTGTCTCTACCTCTCTCTCAAAATAAATAATATTAAAAAAATCTATTTTAATAAAAAAGAAAAAAAAAACAGGGAAAGGCACGAGCATAGCTCAGGTTACTCGTTTAGGTGACCAAAATTTGGTTTCGACCCAGGTTTGTGAGTGTGAGCCCTGTGTTGGTCTCTCTACTGATAGAATGGAGCCTCTCAAGAGTCTCTACGCTCCCCTCCCATCCTCTACCCCGACGCGTACTCTCACTCTCTTTCTGAAAAATAAATAAACATTTTAAAAAACAAGGTTTTACATCATATAGACGAAAAGAAGAAAGAACAGAAAGAGACCAAAGGGAGACACACCGACTGGAAATACGGGATGCAAAGGTCAACTGTCCAACAAGCCTACTTGACAAATGGGAAATTTTCAGAGAATCAAAACAGATTCTAAACCTAAAAATTATCAGAGCTAAAACTAAGAACTCTAGGCGCCTGAATGGCTCATTTGGTTAAGCATCTGACTTCAGGTCAGGTCGTGATCTCGTGATTCGGGAGTTTGAGCCCCGCGTTGGACTCTGTGCTGAGTGCTCAGAGCCTAGAACTTGCTTCGGTATCTGTGTCTAGCTCTCTGTTCTTCCCTTGCTCAAATTCTGTCTTTCCAACATAAATAAGAGTAAAAAAAAAATTTTAGTAAGATTAAGAACTATGGGGGTTAATATCAGACTAAACACAAGTGAAGAGAGCCACAGTGAACTGGAAGATAAGTATGTAAAAATTTATCTAGACCATACACAGAGAAAAAATCAATAGAGAAACCCAAAAGACACACAAAATATGGTTGAAGGGTCCAATGAGAACCTTCAAAGTAGAGAAAACACAGAATGGGGGTTACCAGATCCCTACAAAGAATCAAAACTTTCCAAAACTCATAAAAGAACCATGACAATGACTCCACAAAGAATGCCTGAGGCAAAAAAAAAAGATCCCACCACTAGGAGAGGGGAACAGAATGTACATACCAGTCTGTGGGCTGGTCAGCGGTGGACTGGGGCAGACATCAGCAGACCCCGCCCACCAACGCAAGTTATTCATGACAGCACAGAAGTGCCCCGTAGTTCCGCACAACTCCAAGGACTATCCAACATGACCAAACGGAAGAGTTCCTCTCAAAGAATCTCAAGGAAATGACAGTTCATGAACTGATCGTAAAGGATTTAAACAATATAACAGAAACTGAAATCAGAGTAATAGTCATAAAACTAATCGCTGGGCTCATAAACAGTATACAAGACACCAGAGAGTCTACTGTTACAGAGATCAAGGGACTAAGGAACATACTGGAGGACCTAAAAAATGTTATAAACGAGCTGAAAAATAAAATGGAGAAAACCACAACTCGGATTGAAGATGCAGAGGAGAGAATAGGAGAACTGGAAGAAAAATTTATGGAAAAAGAGGAAGCAGAGAAAAAAGAGATAAAAAGAATCCAGGGGTATGGGGCGAAAATTAGAGAACTGATGCACTGAAGAGAAATAATCTACACATAAGTGGTATTCCAGAGAAGAGAGAAGGAAAGGTGATGAAGGTGTACTTAAAATAATAGTTGAGAACTTCCCAGATCTGGGGAAGGAAAAAGGCATTGAAATCCAAGAGGCACAGAGAACTCCCTTCAGACGTAACTTGAATCCATCTGCACGACATATAATGAAACTGACAAAATAACAAGGATAAAGAGAATATTCTGAAGGCCGTTGGGGATAAACGTGCCCTAACATATAAAGGGACACCGATAAGACTCGTGATGGATCCCTCTACTGAAACATGGCAGGCCAGAAAAGATTGGCAGGAGATCTTCAACGTGATGAACAGAAAAAAATATCCAGCCAAGAATCCTTTATCCAGGAAATCTCTGATTTAGAATGGGAGAGAGAAAGTTCTTTCCAAACAAAACGGAAGGAATTCATCACCACTAAACCAGTCCTACAAAAGATACTAAGGGGGATCCTGTGAGACAAAGTACCAGAGACATTGCTACAAGCACGAAACTTACAGACATCACAATGACTCTACACTCATATCTTTCTACAACACTGAATGTAAATGGACTAAAAGCGCCAACCAAAAGACATAAGGTATCAGAATGGATAGAAAAACGAGACCCAATTATTTGCTGTTTACAAGAGACTCATTTTAGACATGAGGACACCTTCAGATTGAAAGTGAAGGGATGAAAAACTATCATGCTACTGGAAGTCAAAAGAAAGCTGGAGTAACCATACTTAGGCAAACTGGACTCTAAATTAAAGGCTGTAACTAAAGAAGGAAATTTTATAATAATTACAGGGTCTATCCATCAGGAAGAGCTAACAATTATAAATGTCTATGCGCCGAATACGGGAGCCCCCAAATATATAAAACAATTACAAACATAAGCAACCTTACTGATAGAAAGTAGTAATTGCAAAAGACTTTAATACCCCACTTGCAGAAGTGGATACATCATCTAGACACACGGTCAATAAAGAAAAAAGGGCCATGAATGATACATTGGATCAGATGGATTTGACAGATATATTTAGAACTCTGCATCCCAAAGCAACAGAATATACTTTCTTCTCAAGTGCACATGGAATATTCTCCAAGATAGATCACATTCTTGGTCACAAAAGAGTCCTTCTTAAGTATAAAAGAACTGCGATCACACCATGCATATTTTCAGACCACAATGCTATGAAGCTTGAAATCAACAAAAGGAAATCTGGAAAACCTCCAAAAACATGGAGGTTAAAGAACACCCTACTAAAGAAAGAATGGGTCAACCACGTAGGGAAGTATTTAAAAATATATAAAAACAAATGAAAACGAAAACACAACAATCCAAACACTTTGGGATGCAGAGAAGACACTCCTGAGAGGAAATACATTGCAAACCAGGACTATCTCAAGAATAAAGAAAAATCCCAAATAGAAAATCTAACAGAACACCTAAATAAAATACAGGCAGAACAGCAAAGACAGCGTAAACCCAGCAGAAAAAGAGAAATAAAGGTCCGAGCATAAATAAACAATATAGACAATTAACAATATAGAATTTAAAAAATGTAGAGCATATCACAACACGAGTTGTTTTTTTGAAAAAAAACAAACATTGACAAACCTCTAGCCAGGCTTCCCAAAAAGAAAAGGGAGACGACCCAAGTAGATAAAATTATGAATGAAAATGGAATTATTACAACCAATACTTCAGAAATACAAGCAATTATCAGGGAATCATATGAAAAATTATATGCCAACAAACTGGACAACCCAGAAGAAATGGACAAATTCCTAGACACCCACACACTTTCAAAACTCAGAAAGAAATAGAAAACTTGAACAGACCCGTAACCAGCGAAGAAATTAAATCAGTCATCAAAAATCTCCCAATAAGAGTCCAAGACCAGATGGCTTCCCAGGGGAATTCTACCAAGGGTTGAAAGCAGAGATAATACTTATCCTTCTCAAGCTATTCCACAAAATAGAAAGGGAAAGAAAACTTCCAGACTCATTCTATGAAGCCAGTATTACTTTGACAGAGAACCAGTAAAAAAAGAGAACAGGCCAATAACCCTTATGACTATGGATGCAAAAATTCTCAATAGGATACTAGCAAATCGAATTCAAGAGCATATAAAAAGAATGATTCACCATGATCAAGTGGGATTCATTCCTGGGATGCAGGTCGGGTTCAACATTCACAAATAAAAGTGATACATCACGTTAATGAAAGAAAAGATAAGAACCATATGATCCTATCAATCGATGCAGAAAAAGCATTTGACAAAATTCAGCATCGTTTCTTAATAAAAACCCTCGAGAAATGCGGGATAGAAAGAACATACTTAAAAATCATAAACGCCGTTTATGATAAGCCCACAGTTAACATCATCCTCAATGGGGGGAAAACTGAGAGCTTTTTCCCTGAGATCCGGAACACGACAGGGATGTCCACTCTCACCGCTGTCGTTTAACATAGTGTTGGAAGTCCAAGCAACATCAATCAGACAACAAAAGGAAATCAAAGGCATCAAAATTGACAAAGATGAAGTTAAGCTTTCAATTTTTCCAGATGACATGATATTATACATGGAAATTCCAATAGACTCCACCAAAAGTCTACCAGAATGGTAAATGAATTCAGCAAAGTTGCAGGATACAAAATCTATGTACAGAAAGCAGTTGTATTCCTAAGCAATAATAATGAAGCAACAAAAGACAAAAAAACTGATCCCATTCACAATTGAACGAAGAAGCATAAAATACCTAGGAATCAATCTAACCAAAGATGTAAAAGATCTGTATGCTGAAAACTATAGAAAGCTTATGAAGGAAAGGGAAGAAGATACAAAGAAATGGAAAAACGTTCCGTGCTCATGGGTCGGAAGAATATTTTCAAAATGTCAATACTACCCAAAGCTATCTACACATTCAAAGCAATCCCAATCAAAATTGCACCAGAATTCTTCTCGAAGTTAGAACAAGCAATTCTAAAATTCATATGGAACCAATAAAGCCCCGAATAGCCAAAGTAATTTCGAAGAAGTCCAAAGCAGGAGGCATCACAATCGCAGTCTTTAGCCTCTACTACAAAACTATAATCATCAAGACAGCCTAGTGTTGCCAAAAAAGAGACCCATACACCAAAGGAATAGAATTGAAACCCACAAAAATATGGCCAATCCATCTTTAACAAAGGAGGAAGGAATATCCAAGGAAAAAAGACAGTCTGGTTAACAAATGTGGCAGGGCAAACAGGGCAGTAAGATGCAGAAGGTAAGAACTAGACCACTTTCTCAAAACATTCACAAAAAGAAATTCAAAATGGAAAAAAGACCTGAATGTTGGACAGGAAATCATGGCAACCCTAGCGAAGAAAACAGGAAAAGACCATTCTGACTTCAGCTGCAACAATTTCTTACTTGACACATCCCCAAAGGCAAAGGATTTAAAAGCACAAATGAACTATTGGGACCTCATGAAGATAAAAACTTCACAGCAAATAAAAGGCAACCAACGGAATCGGAAAAGATATTTGCAAATGACATATCGGACAAAGGGCTGCTATCCAAAATCTATAAAGAGCTCACCAAATTTCGCTTCGAGAAGCAAATAATCCAGTGTAGAATTTGGCACAAAACATGAATAGACATTTCTCTAACGAAGAAATCCTGATGGCCAGCAGGCACATGAAAAGATGCTTAATGTTGCTCCTCATCAGGGAAATACAAATAAAAACGACACTCGGATATCACCTCCGTCTGTTGGAGTGGCAAAATAAACAATTCAGGAGACTATAGATGCTGGCGAGGATTTGGTGAAACAGGAGCCCTCGTGCACCGTTGGTGGGAATGCAAACTGCTGCAACAACTCTGGAAAACATTGTCAAGTTTCCTCCAAAATTAAAAATAAATCTGAACTATGACACAGCAGTAGCACTGCTAGGAATTTACCCAAGGAATACAGGAGTACTGATGCATAGGGACCCCTGTACCCCAATATTAATAACACCACTCTCAATAGCCAAATTGTGGAAAGAGCCTGAATGTCCAACTGATCAATTGATAAAGAAACTGTGGTTTACATACACAATGGAGTACTACTTTGCAATGAGAATAAAATATGGACCATGGTAGCAATGTGGATGGAACTGGAGAGTGTTAGGGTAAGTGAAAGACAGATACGATATGTGTTCACTCTTATGTGAATCCGGAGAAACTTAAAAGGGACCCATGAAGAAAGCGTAGGATAAAAAAAGAGGTTAGAGTGGGACAGAGCCAAAGCATGAGACTCTTACAAACTGAAAAATAACAGGGTGGATGGGGGGTGGGAGGGAGGGGAGGGTAGGCAATGGGTATTCAGGAGGGCATGTGTTGGGTTGAGCATGGGTGTTGTATGGAACGAAATCTGACAATAAATTTCATATTAAAAGAAAATCAGGATAATATATCATTTCTGGAAAATAGTCCATGTTTTCATTTATTTATTTTTCGTAAGCTCTATACCCAACGTGGGGCTCAAACTTGTGACCCTGAGATCGAGTCCCAAGCTCCACCGATTGAGCCCGACAAGCACCCCTGTCCTTCTCTTATCCAATTCTAATATCTTGAGATTTAAGTCGTTGACTTCACTCTGAAAAGCAGTGAGTCTTACTTGCAGCCAACTGCAAGCAGCACACATCGGAAAAAAAACGAGAGGTGAAAAAAATGGGGATGATGCCTGCCTTTTGAAAAGCATTCCAATCTCAAAGTAATACCGAAAAGAGATCTCACCTTGTTAACGGATTTTGTTTCGGCGATGTTACCGGTTATAATCGAGATACAAAAAGTAACCGCCATGAAAATGACATTCCCATCATGGGACCCAGGAGGAAAGGCGGGCCCCACATTGCAGAGGGCGGCCACCCTCTGGACCCGCTTGGCTTCCACCTCGCGCAGCGTCGTAGCCTTCCTCAGGGTCTGTTGCAGCTTCTGCTCCACCAACTCCAGGGTCTCTTGCAACTGGCGGTTTTGATCTGCAGTCTAGGAAATGAAAACAAAGCATCAAAATGTAGCAAGTTCTCTCTCCTTTTCCATTTTGAATAAAGTGAAACAAATTCTCAATGCAAAGATCTATTGTAAGTTCTGACCGAAGCCAATGTTTTTGGTAAGTGTTTCAGAATAAACATTTCCTTTCTACAAGGAGTCACCCATGGCCTTGGGCCTCATTTCACTGTGCAAAACTTGTCTTGCCAAAGTATTTGCTCTGCTTCAGTATCTTCAGAGAAGTCTTTTAAAAGACAAAATTCCCACAAATTAAAGAAAACCCATCTTCTGGAGGAGCTTTCTCGTTCTTCCTGACAAGTTAACGAGAGAAAGGTCCGGTCTTACATAATTATAGACTCTTGTCTTAGGGCTCACTACATAGGGCATTCTGAGGTGGGCACAACGGCCAGCACAGAGGTTCGGAGAGCATGCCTGATGCCAGAGGAGTTATTTTTGCAAGTGTATGGTTATTCTACAAAAACACTCTCACTCTTGAAAAATAATTCAACCTGGAAAATTTAGACAAGAGATTTTTTTGTTAAAGGACTTTTAGGGACTCCGAGGTGGCTCAGTCAGTTAAGGTTTCACCTTCGGCCTCGGTTATAATCTCATAGCTCATGGGTTCAAGCCCCGCCTCGGGCTCTGTGTTGACAGCTCAGAACCTCGAGTACGTTTTGGATTCTGTGTGTCCCTCCCTCCTTCTCTGGCCTCCCCTGATCATGCTCTCGCTCGGTCGCTCCCTCTCTCAAAAATAAATAAACATTAAAAATATCTAAAGTCCTTTTAAAAATTATGTATAAGGTGAGGTTCTTGCAAGGTTAACATTTAATCCCACAAAATTCTTCCTTCTGTTTGAGTTTAGCTTTGCGTGTGTATACTCACCGGATATCATGCCTTAAAACCCTCAAATAAATAAAATACTTGCTGTATACATCGTATTTCACGATCTGCCTTTTACAGTCATGATTTGGAACACCTTACGTGCTCTCAAACAGCATTCCTGAATGTCATTTTAATGGCTTCCTAATATTTCACTTTTATTGTCATTTTGTGTCTACTGACACATTTTATAAACACACCAGGCAAACTTTGTTTCCAAGAAGCTGGATGAGGTTTTCCTTTTTACTGCCGGATGACTTGAGACAACCAAGGAAGAGACGTGCGGCTTCCCAAAAGACAGGGTCTTGCATCCTCAAGCCAGACTATGCTTCTGCACCTGATATTCTCCCCGATCTCAAGTACTAACCAAAACGGTCGGCTGCCTACAAATTCCTGGCCCCTCACCGCTCTTTTGGAAAGAGTGCTAACAAGCAAAAGTGTAACGTGCAGTTAACACATAAGAAGGAATCAATGAGGGTAGCAACATAACATGCTTACATAACATCTGAAAGATTCCCATGACGTTGAAGTAACCCCGTTTTTCAACACAAGATTTTAACACCCTGAAAATTTTACACTGAGACTAGGTCCTTAACTTCATTTGTAATTAACAAAAGAGGAATGAAGTTCAATGCAACCAACGATGATGCAGAGAGCGTTTCTTTGCGATCTCGTTTTCAAGTTTATCCTTGAGGTCGTGCAGGCAAGTGGCTTCATGCTGTGCCCTGAGACAGTGCTTCTCAAAGGTAGTGATCCTCTGTTGCATGTCTTCCTTCTGGGCCATGGCCTACAGCAGGTATTTCAGAGGAAAGACAGGGAAAGAATTAGTGTACGACACATTAACATACTCCAGACAGAAAAACAGGGTGAAATCCTAATTTACAAAAGGAAAGGAGCATCCTCGGGGCACCTGGGTGGCTCAGCCGGTGACGCTTTGTGAGTTGGGGCCCCGTGTAAGGCTCAGCGCAGACAATGCGGAAGCTTCTTGGGATTTTGACCACTCAGTTAACCAGGCTTATTCTTTCCGATGTGTTCAAAGACAAACGAATAATATAATCTCCCGGACATAAAATCTCCTCCCTCGTTGCCTCCGGACACAAGTGAGGTTTCCACAGTACAGGGCCTTCCATCTGGAGGCACACACCAGAAGACAACCATCATTTTTCCGGGAAAAGGGTGGATGAAATCTCACCCAATTACCACAAAGTTGAAGCAGTGGTGTTAACAAATGGAAACCAAACTCAACCTTTCATATAATTGGTAGTCATCTGTAGCTTAGCCTGTAACAAAACTGTATCACATGGTATCTGACACTGCAAATGGAACAAGAACATTCTGCCCTGCTTTTCTTGTCCACCACCCGAAAGATTCCTCTTCCAGCCTTCTGTTTACTAGGCAATTTATGTCAGCAGTCTCAAGAGTGAAAGTGATGAGTCTTAAGAAATGATTGAATTCTCCGCATATTGAACTCAGCTGCGGGGTTTCCACCCATCTTGGCCAAACAACTCCACTGAAAGGGTTATATAATTTCTGCAAATACTTTTGTTTTAAATTCTTACATGACCTCACCTACACTAAGGTACTAAACAGACTGCATGTGTACATACACGAGGGTCTGAGACGGTCTTCCTGAGTTGGCATTGCTGGGCTGGGGGTGAGGTGTGCGGGGACTGTCCACAAAGGGCAGCTCACAGTGACAGGAGGAGGCACAGGGAAACCATCCTACCCTTACTAGTTTCTGTGACAATGATCAGATTCCCATCGACGACCACACGTGCAGAAGCGGCCGCACTCCTCCATGACCTTACACCAGGACCAGCGGGCTGCCCCTCGCTCACTCTGACCGCCACGACCAGGAGCACGGAACCCCTGGGAGGAGGGCAGGGCGGCAGAGGCAGCCGTGACGGCCCCTCGGCAGAGCCGCCCTCTCACGGTCGTGCCCCCGTAAGCGAGTTGAGACCAACACGCTGGTTCCTACGTGCCGAGTGTGTTCCCAACACGGACCGAGAGCACGGCATGGGCCAAGCTCAGATGGCCCACACTCCACACCCGATGGCACTCCGCCACCTGCCCCCCAGGCCTCAGCAGGGGAGAGCCCAGGGAGGACAGATTCAACCACGCAGATGGAGAGACGGCCCGCCCAAGCCCCGGAGTAACGTTCCGTTCTGCTGCTACTTCTATCAAACTCCACAAGTTCAAACCCGTGGGAAATGAAGGACACACTGGGCAAAGACCGAACAAAACACCCCACGTTTAACTCGATGACGGCGTGGCCATTTCAAATGCCACCGACTTCACGGACATCTCGCTGCAACTTGGTGTTCTTTTCTTCAGAAATGAAGAGGTCCTTCCCTGAGGTGTCTAGGTTCTCTTCCAGCTTGACCACGAGACTGGAGAGGAGAGCCAGGCGCTCTTTCCTCTAGCTCTTCACCTTTGAAAGCCAGAAAGGGAAACAAGGGACGGGCCCCACCGCTAGTCTTGTTTAAAAAACAAGGGAAAAAAAGAAACCCCTCCAATCAAGTCCTGTGATGACATCTGGAGCTGAACTCTGAATGTGGCCTTTATATCTTCAACGAAACTATACCCCTTTGTGCCACAAGTAACTGCTCCTCACTTGGAAACAAAGGGATTGAGTTTGTTCTCAGAAGACTTTCGTTAGTCTTTACTGTAGAGTTACCCTAAGGTCCCCTTCGCCTCATATAACATGAGGGAATACTGGTAAGCTCTTTCTCGCTTGCTTTTTTTCACACAGTTGCTTGTTAACAGCTTTCAATTTTACATTGGAGAGAAAACTTCCCCGGAAAAAAGTACACTATGAAATTTGTACCAGCCAATCGATATGCACAACATTTCCACCAACCGCTGTTTTTTAACCATAGAGGTCTGACAAGAATTCAAAGAAGCTTAAAAGGAAACTCCAGTTACACAAACACGCAATGTGTGCCTGATCACACACATCATGTGCACAAGTCAAGAACCGCTGTGGCTAGTCACACCGTTTCTTCCTCCGTTTTGTGGCTCCTGAACATAGAATTCAGGGCCATGAGCATCTCCGGCTAAGTGGACAGGCCAGCCTGAGACGTCGCCTGTTGCCTCACCACCGTCATCCGGAGAGATCTCTCGTGCCTGGAGACAAGGAACTCCAAATGTTCTAGCAGCAGCTAGCGGGAGAGGCAAAAAGAATCCGTGTTTCAAGAACACTTTCAATTCCGGGCCTTAAGTTCACCAAATGCAAAACCAAGTCTGAATCCTTTAAATTCAATTCCGAGGTAGGGAGCTGCCCAAGCAATTGTGTTAAAATAGCCTTACTTTTCCTCACAGATCAAACAAGGTCTGAGAAAAATGGGTCCCATCCAACTCCACTGGGACATGTGGACCAAGGGAGAGAATGGTGTCCTGTGTGTAAATACACTGGCACGGCGCCTACTGACCCTGGTCTTATTTCTCTCTGCCTTCATTTCTGTGGTTTCCTCTCTCTGTAAGAGCTCCTCCTTGCAGATGGTGAGCTATCAGTGAGTCCTGCAAACTCCTGGGGTTGGAAACGGGATAAAAGTGGAGAAACAGAGGGGGTCGTTAGCCAGAGCGCACCTGGCTTCCGTGGTTCTCCAGAGTCCACTCACCCTACTCCAATCACCCACAACCTTCAAGTAGCACACACACATAAGTCCCTTCCTCACCAATCACAGGAGTTCCAGGGATTTTTGTAGGAACTGAGACTCAATGGGACAGAGATATTTTCAGGTGCCTTGCAGGTCTATGACAGAGGAAATCTGCTGTTGCCCACTCCCAGCCTCTGGCCCCGTCTGGCAAGCATGTTTGTGGAGCGGCAATGGGGAAAGGCACCGGGACTCAAAAGCTGCTGACAGCCTGAATAACTGGCTCAAAGTCAACCATACAGAATGGACTCTTCAAAAATGATAGTACGACTCGACGAAAGGAAGAGTTTAAGACTTATTTCCTTAGTCAAGCAGGAAACTTTCTGGCAGAAGGATTTCTGAGAGATGCCAGGGCCTACAACACCGCGTGGGGTTTTTCTTCCGTCAATACTGTGCGCCCACCCAGGACATGGCATACATGTGGGCTCCAAGGAGGTGTACGCACACTCTCCAGTCAATCGAGCGCAGAGACTGATGCAAGGCTCAATCCGTGAGCCATGACATCATGAACTGAGCTGAAACCAAGAGTCAGACGCTTAACTTCCTGAGCCACCCAGGCGCCCCAGAGGTTTTTTCCGCTATAGGACAAATGGAATAAAGTTTCTCTTAACTGAAATTCCAAATAAAGAGTGGTTGACTTCGGCAATTCTAGAAAATCTGTGTATAAACAGGTGACATTCTTCAAGGTCCTTCATAAATTAACCCTTTACAAATCAATGGGAATTCTGCCACAGAACTGAACACGTTCCTTGAAATCTGACTTGACAAGGTGAACCCACAGAAGCCTTTCTGACCCTTGATGTAGAACTGTGCAAACCCATTTCCATGTGGAGATATTGTTCCAATAAATTCATTGGAAACTTTTCTGGAGATGTGTGACATTTGGAAAGGCTGGCAGATGAGCTGAGCAGCTTCGAAATATCAAAAAATAGTAACTAAAAGGGAGGTCTCAATCCATGAAATATACGCAGATACTAAGCTATTATAGCATTTCATACCCGAAAACATATAAAAAACTAACAAGATAAAACTTACCAAAACTTGTGCATTGAAACAGACAATACCCACAAGATGCCATTTGCAGTCAAGAGAAAGGCAAACAAAAGTGGAAATTCAGGATTAAGTCCTAATCGCATAAAATGAGCTGTAGCAGACGCTGTCCTCTGGGGAAAGTGTGCACCACCTCCTGTTGCTAT
Organism: Panthera onca; assembly: GCF_046562875.1. Lineage (NCBI taxonomy): Eukaryota > Metazoa > Chordata > Mammalia > Carnivora > Felidae > Panthera > Panthera onca. The sequence goes on from NC_138349.1 coordinate 68,749,719, forward strand.
TGAGGTCACGTCAAGTGTTGCACGAATCTGCTAATCAGCTCTTGGTAAGCCCTTCACTTCTCCAGTAAATCAAGCACCACAGGAAACGTGATATCTCATGGTTCCTGGGTAATTGTCACCGTGTTAAGCGTAATACCATGAACCATGGATTACACCCTGGGACCCGTCTGATGTGTCCGTAAGGATGCTGGACGTGCTCCCGAGATGCAGAGAAGAGTCATGTTATGACAAGAAAAGGCTGAATGGCCTGACATGTACTGAGGCCCACAGCTGCAGCTGCCAGCCGGCCAGCGTGAAAGAAAGGGAAATTCTCGAAGCTCTCGCTGCGGCTATCCCAGCACCTGAAAAACCTGGGGCTTTTTGTGAGACATCTTTTTGTCTCATGTTGAAGATGTGGCATCTCTATGGGGGTACTAATGTTATGAGACGGGCACACGTGCAATCTCGACTCAAACGGAAAGACAAGTCCTGACATCACAAGTTAAGGCAGAAGGAAGGGAATGACCAAAAACTGGAATATTTCAATGCAGGCACAGGATAGCTTGGTGATTTTAGAAAGGGGTTTGGCTTTTAGAATGGTCAAGACGGATAGGAAGAGCAGCTTCTACCACGAAGAGGAAGTACACGGTTTCCCAGACGCCCAAGAGGTGATTGCAGAGAAGGAACTACAATCCACCACATGTCAACCACTCCAACACAAACAGTGAAAAACCCACGAAAATCAGTTGAGGAGACCATGGCTGCCTGCACAGGTTTTTCATGCAGAAGGAGGGGCCCTGTCGGGGGGAAAATGCCACAAAGGACATTTATTCACGAAAAAGACAAGTGAGCACAATGATGTTGGGTAGGAAGGGGTGAAGCAGCTACCGTCTGAGCGGACACAGGCTGGGTATGATCAGGGCGACTGGCCCTGTGTAGGAAGCTCACCCCAGGGTCCTGAAGGCAACAAGTGCCAGTGGCCAGTGGTCTGGCTGCACAACTAGAGCCCTTTCCCTGGACCAGTTCCATCCCGGCTCTGTCCCTCAACTCAGGAAGTACGCTGAAAGCAAGGGACTGTCCTTTAAATTTCCACTGACACTGGACAATGTCCTGGCCACCCAGAACCCCACGGGTCACCATCAAACGTGTCTTGGCAGCTCACTCGCTCTGGAGGGCAGCAAGTCTAAGTACACCAGCGGAGAAGGGGCCACGAGGACATGTGAAGCTCATGACAAATGCCATTTACAAGAAGGACGGTCATTGCTACCAAAGAGAACAACCTCAGATGAAATATATGAAAGGAAGATTCCGAGGGATGTTTTTATAAACTCCGTCAAGGCCAACACAATAAAGAAATCCCTGCTACAGAAAACTGTCCAAATGACGTGGTCACAGGACCTATGTCACAGCCTATCTGGAAACTCAAGAATGAGACTCTGATTATGGTAAAAAAAAAAAAAAAAAAAAAAAATACGAAAAAGGTTTGGGGGATGCAGAGATTCAAAATGTGTATCCTAAAGAAGGTCGAGTGCAGAGAAAAACCCAGAGGATGTCGCAGAAGACAGCACAGAGAGGAGATCTGGTGAAAACCCCAGAGGTCGAGGAAAGCTGAATGGAAGTGCCATCGCTGGAAAGCCTGCTGCCACCAGATGTGATCCGGCAGAGTCTCAGCTACTCTCCCACATGGACCATTCCATGACAAGGGCGCTGGGACTAAAGCCAGCCAGCCGTCTATGGAGACTTGAGCCAGGAAGGCCCTCCTGAAAAGTTGCAAAGACATTGCCCGCATCCACCACATACAGCCAGGCCCCGAGACCCAAAATTGCCCCATCCAGCGGGTCCTCCCCACCCCATGCAGGTCTGCACATCAGGACATTTGTGAGACCCACCCTCACTTTCCAGACAGCAGATCCTTACCAAGGAGCTCAGTGAATCTCTTCACCTGCCATGCACACGTCTGTGCGTGAAAATCGAGGGAGCATGCAGCCAGTCCACCCGAGACGCACGTGTGTCACTACCACCTAAGGGTTTTTCAGCAGGAACATCGTGTGTGAGACTTTTGTGCACTTGGACAACCTACCCACACACGGACATAAGGGACAAAAGATCTGATATAAAACGAATAATGTGTTTTCCATAAGTAGTCTTTCAAAAAATGACATTACCTTGTAGCATGCCTGTCTCTGTACCTGCCTGGAGAAAATGCCTCTCAGCCTACTCTCACAGGCCTTTTTTGTAATGCAACAATGTGTTCAGACTCTATTAGGAATATGGCTGTAAAATGCAGGCTAGAAAAGCTTTATAACAATTCATTCACCTCTGTATCTCCTAGGCCATGAGGTAGCAAGCGTACTGATTACATTAAGCAATCATGAAGTAGTCACTCTTCAATGTTAATGCATGATTACGCATGTAACAATGTAATTATACAGGAATCTTTCTAATTCCTCCATTTCTGATGACTAGTTCTGGAGATACACTTAAAAACAGCTTAGTGTGTAACCTAAGCCAACACTGATGCGAGTTCTGGTAGAAAATTTATCCTAGAAACAAAACGGAGAAAAAACTTAGGTATGAATACAGCACAGAGCTGTGAACCTGTTTTCTATGTAACTGTTTCCATAGCTTCCTCGACTCGGAGAATATGGTATATATGACATAAAACATACAAATGTTAATGAAATTTTTGTGTTTCTACTAAGGTTTCTGGACAACAGGAGAGTTTGAACACTTAAGATTTCTGGTGAGGAAGTTATACATGGATTTTCAATTGTGGGCAGGATTTAAAACCGGGAACCAAGTTTTTCTAGGATCAGTTGTAGTCATCCGTGGGGAAAAATGGAGAAAGCACTACCATCGTCAACAGAAAAAAGTAAAATAGAATTTTTTTATTTTAATTTTTTAAATGTTATTCTTTATTTCTTAGAGACAGAGACAAAGAGCAGCAAGGGAGGGGCGGAGTGAGAAGGAGACAAGGAATTCAAAGCAGACTCCAGGCTCTGTGTTGTTAGCACAGAGCCAGACTCGGGGGTTACCTCGCCAACACAAAGTTCATGACCCGACCTGAAGTTGGCTGTTTAACCGACTGAGCCACCCAGGAACAGAATAGGAGTAATTTGGAGGTTCCTTGTACACAAAGCAAACCTGTTTCCCCAAAAGAGTTAGTTACTAAGTTGCTCAGCAAAAGCCAGCACAAAGGGCCAACAGGCAGGACACAGTTTCAGAAGAAAGGCCGTCTTCTCAGAGATCGTGGCGTATGGTACACGGATGGGGCAGGATGTCGGCATCTCTGCACAGCGGGAGGCGCTCCCAACACAGCCAAGCTGCTGAGAGGCGAGTGGGGCAGGTGCAGGGAGGACTGCAGGACTCGGTCCCTCCACGAGTCCACCCAAGTGAAGACAGGGTACAGATCTCCAGGGACCTCACACATGGCCTCTGAGACATGCAAGCTCCATGACAGAGTACCCAGGGACCAGCAGGGAGAGGGAAGAGCAGGAAAGAGGCAAAGCCATCTCCCTGGCTTCTGACCACCGGACCAGGTAGCAAGCTGCTACGTTCACAAGAGGAGGCAGAGATGTTTGCAGATTTGTGGCCCATGTGGAACTCAAAGAGCAGACAACCCACCCAGATGGAGCTTCACTATGAGGCGGTCGGAAAGGTGTCCAAGAGACAGAGGGGGGTGGATGAAGAAGAATTCAGGACAGCCGAACCTCCCAAGAAGAATCTCCTCCCCGATTCTGAGTGACTCAGACTCGTGACAAAATCAGCCATCCTGCAGCAGCACTGTGCACACGTTCCCCCTATTCCACCAAACCACACACTCCCATGCCCTTCTATTGCTCTCCGTATAACCACATACGTCTTTGGGTGAGGTACCTGCAGCACATAGTGTTCAGCACCTAGAACAGTGCCTGCCATGCACTCAATAAACAGGTGAACACTTTAGTGTACGCCTTGTACTCACCCAGGTAACTATTACACACATTGCTTTTCAATATTACGTGGTTCTGTGTAGGGTAGAAAGACACAAACTGTCCTGTGCTTTATGTGATGGGTGATATGAGGCGGTTGTACCTGTTGCCTAAAGCACGAATCTTATAGCTCAACCCACACAATAGGAGCCACACTACCCAATGGCGTCTACCCTGCTTCCAGTCGTGTCACCCCCCAACACACTATCCACACAGTAACAGCACCAGCTTTTAAAAATTTTAACATCATGTCAGTCCTTTCCCCTGAGGACACAATGACCCAAGGCCCTTCTCTGAATACCAAATTCCTTACGGGGAAGTTTCTGCCCAACACCAGCGGCCTGGTGCCTCACTTGACTCCACTTCCCCTTCCATAGCTTAAAACAAAGCCACGTTTCTCCTTGATTCTGGCTTTTGGCCCCAGAGACTGCTTGGAGAATGTTCTGTTAGACTCAGATGCTGATGGACCTCTCCAGAAAAAGCCTTTCCTGAACGGCAGTGCGCAAGTAAGCAATTCCTCCTAACTGCGTCATTCTTTCAGATAAACTCAGATGTGCCTCCACCTTCGACTCCGAGGAACACAGATGCCAGATCCCAACTACCACAATGGTGCAGGGTCATAAAGGGGCTCAACAAGGGTGCCTAGTTGTGTCTGTGCAGATGATGCAGGTGCACCAACCCAGAAACCCTTGTTGTCGGGGTTGCACTGTACAGTTGAGGGGCAATTCATCCCGATTCTGCTTCAGTTTCTGGGTCTCCCGTCCTCTGCCCTTTTGTCCGTACTTCCTCTCTCTCAAAAGTAAATAAATATTACCAAAAAAATTTTTAAAAAGCCAAAACTGATCAAACACTCACAGAATAAGTGTCACCCCATCCACCTCCTCGTCCTGCTTTGCCACATCCAGCCCGTCCCTGCAATGCTTGCCCTGGGCAAGCACATGAAAGGGGAGGAAGGCAGCGGCGGTGGGGTGGGGGGGCCTGAGACACAACATCACCACTCAATGGACGCTGGCTGAGGATGAGCAAACTGACCATTTTAGAACGACGGGTACTAGGCAAGGATTACAGGGTTTCGTTTTCTCCTGCAACAAATGCTGTTGAGCAAAATGTTTACTATGACTTCTCTTTCTTCCCCACCTGTTCTTATACTTGTGAATATTCTGTTAGTCAACCTATCATGAACTGGGAAAGATGATTTCAATCTGAAGCATGTTGGCAGGCATCAAGGAGACACTGAGGTAGTCACAACTGGAAGGAATGAGACCCCAACAAAAGGGAAGCCCGCTGAGCCAACACTAATGTTCAGAGTCCTCTCTCTCTCTCAAGACATGTTAGGATTCTGAATTTCTTCAGGGATTTGAGGCAATATACCAATGAGCAGGAAAGGAAACAAAACAGACAAGCAGAAAATCACTGATAACCAACACTGTACAGCACAGGGAGGTACAGAAAATTACCCCGGCACTCGGCAAACACTGCCTGAGAAGCTGAGCCTTCAATAATCTCATTGTGCTGCGGAGAAAATACCTGGGCTTTTGGACCAAGTCCCAAAGAGGGGTCCTGGAAGACACTCCAGGCCTCGAGATGGACATCCTGGAGGACTACACGGGGGTGGTGAACATTTTGAGCCCCGTTCACACTGAACCTTACAAAGACAGAGGACCGGTGACAAGTCATTCAGGCCTGACTGAGCTCAATAACCATCACACTCAGTGTGTGTGGGATGAAAGGCTGAAGAAAAGCAAGCACACGAAGAGCCTCTATGCTTCTCCATAATGTCCAACACAAAATTTAAAAAAGAAATTAAGAAAAGAAAAAGAATAAATGAAAAGAAATGAAAAAAAGAAACAAAAGAAAGAAAAGAGAAAAGAAAAGGGATGCCTGGGTGGCTCAGTCGGTTAATCATCCCACTTTGGTTCGGGTCATGATTTCACGGTTTTATGATTTGATTCCCGTGTCGAACTCTGTGCTGACATTGAAAAGCATGGAGCCTGCTTTGGATTCTGTGTCTCCCTGTTTGTCTCCATCTCCCATGCTCAAGATTTGTCTCTACCTCTCTCTCAAAATAAATAATATTAAAAAAATCTATTTTAATAAAAAAGAAAAAAAAAACAGGGAAAGGCACGAGCATAGCTCAGGTTACTCGTTTAGGTGACCAAAATTTGGTTTCGACCCAGGTTTGTGAGTGTGAGCCCTGTGTTGGTCTCTCTACTGATAGAATGGAGCCTCTCAAGAGTCTCTACGCTCCCCTCCCATCCTCTACCCCGACGCGTACTCTCACTCTCTTTCTGAAAAATAAATAAACATTTTAAAAAACAAGGTTTTACATCATATAGACGAAAAGAAGAAAGAACAGAAAGAGACCAAAGGGAGACACACCGACTGGAAATACGGGATGCAAAGGTCAACTGTCCAACAAGCCTACTTGACAAATGGGAAATTTTCAGAGAATCAAAACAGATTCTAAACCTAAAAATTATCAGAGCTAAAACTAAGAACTCTAGGCGCCTGAATGGCTCATTTGGTTAAGCATCTGACTTCAGGTCAGGTCGTGATCTCGTGATTCGGGAGTTTGAGCCCCGCGTTGGACTCTGTGCTGAGTGCTCAGAGCCTAGAACTTGCTTCGGTATCTGTGTCTAGCTCTCTGTTCTTCCCTTGCTCAAATTCTGTCTTTCCAACATAAATAAGAGTAAAAAAAAAATTTTAGTAAGATTAAGAACTATGGGGGTTAATATCAGACTAAACACAAGTGAAGAGAGCCACAGTGAACTGGAAGATAAGTATGTAAAAATTTATCTAGACCATACACAGAGAAAAAATCAATAGAGAAACCCAAAAGACACACAAAATATGGTTGAAGGGTCCAATGAGAACCTTCAAAGTAGAGAAAACACAGAATGGGGGTTACCAGATCCCTACAAAGAATCAAAACTTTCCAAAACTCATAAAAGAACCATGACAATGACTCCACAAAGAATGCCTGAGGCAAAAAAAAAAGATCCCACCACTAGGAGAGGGGAACAGAATGTACATACCAGTCTGTGGGCTGGTCAGCGGTGGACTGGGGCAGACATCAGCAGACCCCGCCCACCAACGCAAGTTATTCATGACAGCACAGAAGTGCCCCGTAGTTCCGCACAACTCCAAGGACTATCCAACATGACCAAACGGAAGAGTTCCTCTCAAAGAATCTCAAGGAAATGACAGTTCATGAACTGATCGTAAAGGATTTAAACAATATAACAGAAACTGAAATCAGAGTAATAGTCATAAAACTAATCGCTGGGCTCATAAACAGTATACAAGACACCAGAGAGTCTACTGTTACAGAGATCAAGGGACTAAGGAACATACTGGAGGACCTAAAAAATGTTATAAACGAGCTGAAAAATAAAATGGAGAAAACCACAACTCGGATTGAAGATGCAGAGGAGAGAATAGGAGAACTGGAAGAAAAATTTATGGAAAAAGAGGAAGCAGAGAAAAAAGAGATAAAAAGAATCCAGGGGTATGGGGCGAAAATTAGAGAACTGATGCACTGAAGAGAAATAATCTACACATAAGTGGTATTCCAGAGAAGAGAGAAGGAAAGGTGATGAAGGTGTACTTAAAATAATAGTTGAGAACTTCCCAGATCTGGGGAAGGAAAAAGGCATTGAAATCCAAGAGGCACAGAGAACTCCCTTCAGACGTAACTTGAATCCATCTGCACGACATATAATGAAACTGACAAAATAACAAGGATAAAGAGAATATTCTGAAGGCCGTTGGGGATAAACGTGCCCTAACATATAAAGGGACACCGATAAGACTCGTGATGGATCCCTCTACTGAAACATGGCAGGCCAGAAAAGATTGGCAGGAGATCTTCAACGTGATGAACAGAAAAAAATATCCAGCCAAGAATCCTTTATCCAGGAAATCTCTGATTTAGAATGGGAGAGAGAAAGTTCTTTCCAAACAAAACGGAAGGAATTCATCACCACTAAACCAGTCCTACAAAAGATACTAAGGGGGATCCTGTGAGACAAAGTACCAGAGACATTGCTACAAGCACGAAACTTACAGACATCACAATGACTCTACACTCATATCTTTCTACAACACTGAATGTAAATGGACTAAAAGCGCCAACCAAAAGACATAAGGTATCAGAATGGATAGAAAAACGAGACCCAATTATTTGCTGTTTACAAGAGACTCATTTTAGACATGAGGACACCTTCAGATTGAAAGTGAAGGGATGAAAAACTATCATGCTACTGGAAGTCAAAAGAAAGCTGGAGTAACCATACTTAGGCAAACTGGACTCTAAATTAAAGGCTGTAACTAAAGAAGGAAATTTTATAATAATTACAGGGTCTATCCATCAGGAAGAGCTAACAATTATAAATGTCTATGCGCCGAATACGGGAGCCCCCAAATATATAAAACAATTACAAACATAAGCAACCTTACTGATAGAAAGTAGTAATTGCAAAAGACTTTAATACCCCACTTGCAGAAGTGGATACATCATCTAGACACACGGTCAATAAAGAAAAAAGGGCCATGAATGATACATTGGATCAGATGGATTTGACAGATATATTTAGAACTCTGCATCCCAAAGCAACAGAATATACTTTCTTCTCAAGTGCACATGGAATATTCTCCAAGATAGATCACATTCTTGGTCACAAAAGAGTCCTTCTTAAGTATAAAAGAACTGCGATCACACCATGCATATTTTCAGACCACAATGCTATGAAGCTTGAAATCAACAAAAGGAAATCTGGAAAACCTCCAAAAACATGGAGGTTAAAGAACACCCTACTAAAGAAAGAATGGGTCAACCACGTAGGGAAGTATTTAAAAATATATAAAAACAAATGAAAACGAAAACACAACAATCCAAACACTTTGGGATGCAGAGAAGACACTCCTGAGAGGAAATACATTGCAAACCAGGACTATCTCAAGAATAAAGAAAAATCCCAAATAGAAAATCTAACAGAACACCTAAATAAAATACAGGCAGAACAGCAAAGACAGCGTAAACCCAGCAGAAAAAGAGAAATAAAGGTCCGAGCATAAATAAACAATATAGACAATTAACAATATAGAATTTAAAAAATGTAGAGCATATCACAACACGAGTTGTTTTTTTGAAAAAAAACAAACATTGACAAACCTCTAGCCAGGCTTCCCAAAAAGAAAAGGGAGACGACCCAAGTAGATAAAATTATGAATGAAAATGGAATTATTACAACCAATACTTCAGAAATACAAGCAATTATCAGGGAATCATATGAAAAATTATATGCCAACAAACTGGACAACCCAGAAGAAATGGACAAATTCCTAGACACCCACACACTTTCAAAACTCAGAAAGAAATAGAAAACTTGAACAGACCCGTAACCAGCGAAGAAATTAAATCAGTCATCAAAAATCTCCCAATAAGAGTCCAAGACCAGATGGCTTCCCAGGGGAATTCTACCAAGGGTTGAAAGCAGAGATAATACTTATCCTTCTCAAGCTATTCCACAAAATAGAAAGGGAAAGAAAACTTCCAGACTCATTCTATGAAGCCAGTATTACTTTGACAGAGAACCAGTAAAAAAAGAGAACAGGCCAATAACCCTTATGACTATGGATGCAAAAATTCTCAATAGGATACTAGCAAATCGAATTCAAGAGCATATAAAAAGAATGATTCACCATGATCAAGTGGGATTCATTCCTGGGATGCAGGTCGGGTTCAACATTCACAAATAAAAGTGATACATCACGTTAATGAAAGAAAAGATAAGAACCATATGATCCTATCAATCGATGCAGAAAAAGCATTTGACAAAATTCAGCATCGTTTCTTAATAAAAACCCTCGAGAAATGCGGGATAGAAAGAACATACTTAAAAATCATAAACGCCGTTTATGATAAGCCCACAGTTAACATCATCCTCAATGGGGGGAAAACTGAGAGCTTTTTCCCTGAGATCCGGAACACGACAGGGATGTCCACTCTCACCGCTGTCGTTTAACATAGTGTTGGAAGTCCAAGCAACATCAATCAGACAACAAAAGGAAATCAAAGGCATCAAAATTGACAAAGATGAAGTTAAGCTTTCAATTTTTCCAGATGACATGATATTATACATGGAAATTCCAATAGACTCCACCAAAAGTCTACCAGAATGGTAAATGAATTCAGCAAAGTTGCAGGATACAAAATCTATGTACAGAAAGCAGTTGTATTCCTAAGCAATAATAATGAAGCAACAAAAGACAAAAAAACTGATCCCATTCACAATTGAACGAAGAAGCATAAAATACCTAGGAATCAATCTAACCAAAGATGTAAAAGATCTGTATGCTGAAAACTATAGAAAGCTTATGAAGGAAAGGGAAGAAGATACAAAGAAATGGAAAAACGTTCCGTGCTCATGGGTCGGAAGAATATTTTCAAAATGTCAATACTACCCAAAGCTATCTACACATTCAAAGCAATCCCAATCAAAATTGCACCAGAATTCTTCTCGAAGTTAGAACAAGCAATTCTAAAATTCATATGGAACCAATAAAGCCCCGAATAGCCAAAGTAATTTCGAAGAAGTCCAAAGCAGGAGGCATCACAATCGCAGTCTTTAGCCTCTACTACAAAACTATAATCATCAAGACAGCCTAGTGTTGCCAAAAAAGAGACCCATACACCAAAGGAATAGAATTGAAACCCACAAAAATATGGCCAATCCATCTTTAACAAAGGAGGAAGGAATATCCAAGGAAAAAAGACAGTCTGGTTAACAAATGTGGCAGGGCAAACAGGGCAGTAAGATGCAGAAGGTAAGAACTAGACCACTTTCTCAAAACATTCACAAAAAGAAATTCAAAATGGAAAAAAGACCTGAATGTTGGACAGGAAATCATGGCAACCCTAGCGAAGAAAACAGGAAAAGACCATTCTGACTTCAGCTGCAACAATTTCTTACTTGACACATCCCCAAAGGCAAAGGATTTAAAAGCACAAATGAACTATTGGGACCTCATGAAGATAAAAACTTCACAGCAAATAAAAGGCAACCAACGGAATCGGAAAAGATATTTGCAAATGACATATCGGACAAAGGGCTGCTATCCAAAATCTATAAAGAGCTCACCAAATTTCGCTTCGAGAAGCAAATAATCCAGTGTAGAATTTGGCACAAAACATGAATAGACATTTCTCTAACGAAGAAATCCTGATGGCCAGCAGGCACATGAAAAGATGCTTAATGTTGCTCCTCATCAGGGAAATACAAATAAAAACGACACTCGGATATCACCTCCGTCTGTTGGAGTGGCAAAATAAACAATTCAGGAGACTATAGATGCTGGCGAGGATTTGGTGAAACAGGAGCCCTCGTGCACCGTTGGTGGGAATGCAAACTGCTGCAACAACTCTGGAAAACATTGTCAAGTTTCCTCCAAAATTAAAAATAAATCTGAACTATGACACAGCAGTAGCACTGCTAGGAATTTACCCAAGGAATACAGGAGTACTGATGCATAGGGACCCCTGTACCCCAATATTAATAACACCACTCTCAATAGCCAAATTGTGGAAAGAGCCTGAATGTCCAACTGATCAATTGATAAAGAAACTGTGGTTTACATACACAATGGAGTACTACTTTGCAATGAGAATAAAATATGGACCATGGTAGCAATGTGGATGGAACTGGAGAGTGTTAGGGTAAGTGAAAGACAGATACGATATGTGTTCACTCTTATGTGAATCCGGAGAAACTTAAAAGGGACCCATGAAGAAAGCGTAGGATAAAAAAAGAGGTTAGAGTGGGACAGAGCCAAAGCATGAGACTCTTACAAACTGAAAAATAACAGGGTGGATGGGGGGTGGGAGGGAGGGGAGGGTAGGCAATGGGTATTCAGGAGGGCATGTGTTGGGTTGAGCATGGGTGTTGTATGGAACGAAATCTGACAATAAATTTCATATTAAAAGAAAATCAGGATAATATATCATTTCTGGAAAATAGTCCATGTTTTCATTTATTTATTTTTCGTAAGCTCTATACCCAACGTGGGGCTCAAACTTGTGACCCTGAGATCGAGTCCCAAGCTCCACCGATTGAGCCCGACAAGCACCCCTGTCCTTCTCTTATCCAATTCTAATATCTTGAGATTTAAGTCGTTGACTTCACTCTGAAAAGCAGTGAGTCTTACTTGCAGCCAACTGCAAGCAGCACACATCGGAAAAAAAACGAGAGGTGAAAAAAATGGGGATGATGCCTGCCTTTTGAAAAGCATTCCAATCTCAAAGTAATACCGAAAAGAGATCTCACCTTGTTAACGGATTTTGTTTCGGCGATGTTACCGGTTATAATCGAGATACAAAAAGTAACCGCCATGAAAATGACATTCCCATCATGGGACCCAGGAGGAAAGGCGGGCCCCACATTGCAGAGGGCGGCCACCCTCTGGACCCGCTTGGCTTCCACCTCGCGCAGCGTCGTAGCCTTCCTCAGGGTCTGTTGCAGCTTCTGCTCCACCAACTCCAGGGTCTCTTGCAACTGGCGGTTTTGATCTGCAGTCTAGGAAATGAAAACAAAGCATCAAAATGTAGCAAGTTCTCTCTCCTTTTCCATTTTGAATAAAGTGAAACAAATTCTCAATGCAAAGATCTATTGTAAGTTCTGACCGAAGCCAATGTTTTTGGTAAGTGTTTCAGAATAAACATTTCCTTTCTACAAGGAGTCACCCATGGCCTTGGGCCTCATTTCACTGTGCAAAACTTGTCTTGCCAAAGTATTTGCTCTGCTTCAGTATCTTCAGAGAAGTCTTTTAAAAGACAAAATTCCCACAAATTAAAGAAAACCCATCTTCTGGAGGAGCTTTCTCGTTCTTCCTGACAAGTTAACGAGAGAAAGGTCCGGTCTTACATAATTATAGACTCTTGTCTTAGGGCTCACTACATAGGGCATTCTGAGGTGGGCACAACGGCCAGCACAGAGGTTCGGAGAGCATGCCTGATGCCAGAGGAGTTATTTTTGCAAGTGTATGGTTATTCTACAAAAACACTCTCACTCTTGAAAAATAATTCAACCTGGAAAATTTAGACAAGAGATTTTTTTGTTAAAGGACTTTTAGGGACTCCGAGGTGGCTCAGTCAGTTAAGGTTTCACCTTCGGCCTAGGTTATAATCTCATAGCTCATGGGTTCAAGCCCCGCCTCGGGCTCTGTGTTGACAGCTCAGAACCTCGAGTACGTTTTGGATTCTGTGTGTCCCCCCCCTCCTTCTCTGGCCTCCCCTGATCATGCTCTCGCTCGGTCGCTCCCTCTCTCAAAAATAAATAAACATTAAAAATATCTAAAGTCCTTTTAAAAATTATGTATAAGGTGAGGTTCTTGCAAGGTTAACATTTAATCCCACAAAATTCTTCCTTCTGTTTGAGTTTAGCTTTGCGTGTGTATACTCACCGGATATCATGCCTTAAAACCCTCAAATAAATAAAATACTTGCTGTATACATCGTATTTCACGATCTGCCTTTTACAGTCATGATTTGGAACACCTTACGTGCTCTCAAACAGCATTCCTGAATGTCATTTTAATGGCTTCCTAATATTTCACTTTTATTGTCATTTTGTGTCTACTGACACATTTTATAAACACACCAGGCAAACTTTGTTTCCAAGAAGCTGGATGAGGTTTTCCTTTTTACTGCCGGATGACTTGAGACAACCAAGGAAGAGACGTGCGGCTTCCCAAAAGACAGGGTCTTGCATCCTCAAGCCAGACTATGCTTCTGCACCTGATATTCTCCCCGATCTCAAGTACTAACCAAAACGGTCGGCTGCCTACAAATTCCTGGCCCCTCACCGCTCTTTTGGAAAGAGTGCTAACAAGCAAAAGTGTAACGTGCAGTTAACACATAAGAAGGAATCAATGAGGGTAGCAACATAACATGCTTACATAACATCTGAAAGATTCCCATGACGTTGAAGTAACCCCGTTTTTCAACACAAGATTTTAACACCCTGAAAATTTTACACTGAGACTAGGTCCTTAACTTCATTTGTAATTAACAAAAGAGGAATGAAGTTCAATGCAACCAACGATGATGCAGAGAGCGTTTCTTTGCGATCTCGTTTTCAAGTTTATCCTTGAGGTCGTGCAGGCAAGTGGCTTCATGCTGTGCCCTGAGACAGTGCTTCTCAAAGGTAGTGATCCTCTGTTGCATGTCTTCCTTCTGGGCCATGGCCTACAGCAGGTATTTCAGAGGAAAGACAGGGAAAGAATTAGTGTACGACACATTAACATACTCCAGACAGAAAAACAGGGTGAAATCCTAATTTACAAAAGGAAAGGAGCATCCTCGGGGCACCTGGGTGGCTCAGCCGGTGACGCTTTGTGAGTTGGGGCCCCGTGTAAGGCTCAGCGCAGACAATGCGGAAGCTTCTTGGGATTTTGACCACTCAGTTAACCAGGCTTATTCTTTCCGATGTGTTCAAAGACAAACGAATAATATAATCTCCCGGACATAAAATCTCCTCCCTCGTTGCCTCCGGACACAAGTGAGGTTTCCACAGTACAGGGCCTTCCATCTGGAGGCACACACCAGAAGACAACCATCATTTTTCCGGGAAAAGGGTGGATGAAATCTCACCCAATTACCACAAAGTTGAAGCAGTGGTGTTAACAAATGGAAACCAAACTCAACCTTTCATATAATTGGTAGTCATCTGTAGCTTAGCCTGTAACAAAACTGTATCACATGGTATCTGACACTGCAAATGGAACAAGAACATTCTGCCCTGCTTTTCTTGTCCACCACCCGAAAGATTCCTCTTCCAGCCTTCTGTTTACTAGGCAATTTATGTCAGCAGTCTCAAGAGTGAAAGTGATGAGTCTTAAGAAATGATTGAATTCTCCGCATATTGAACTCAGCTGCGGGGTTTCCACCCATCTTGGCCAAACAACTCCACTGAAAGGGTTATATAATTTCTGCAAATACTTTTGTTTTAAATTCTTACATGACCTCACCTACACTAAGGTACTAAACAGACTGCATGTGTACATACACGAGGGTCTGAGACGGTCTTCCTGAGTTGGCATTGCTGGGCTGGGGGTGAGGTGTGCGGGGACTGTCCACAAAGGGCAGCTCACAGTGACAGGAGGAGGCACAGGGAAACCATCCTACCCTTACTAGTTTCTGTGACAATGATCAGATTCCCATCGACGACCACACGTGCAGAAGCGGCCGCACTCCTCCATGACCTTACACCAGGACCAGCGGGCTGCCCCTCGCTCACTCTGACCGCCACGACCAGGAGCACGGAACCCCTGGGAGGAGGGCAGGGCGGCAGAGGCAGCCGTGACGGCCCCTCGGCAGAGCCGCCCTCTCACGGTCGTGCCCCCGTAAGCGAGTTGAGACCAACACGCTGGTTCCTACGTGCCGAGTGTGTTCCCAACACGGACCGAGAGCACGGCATGGGCCAAGCTCAGATGGCCCACACTCCACACCCGATGGCACTCCGCCACCTGCCCCCCAGGCCTCAGCAGGGGAGAGCCCAGGGAGGACAGATTCAACCACGCAGATGGAGAGACGGCCCGCCCAAGCCCCGGAGTAACGTTCCGTTCTGCTGCTACTTCTATCAAACTCCACAAGTTCAAACCCGTGGGAAATGAAGGACACACTGGGCAAAGACCGAACAAAACACCCCACGTTTAACTCGATGACGGCGTGGCCATTTCAAATGCCACCGACTTCACGGACATCTCGCTGCAACTTGGTGTTCTTTTCTTCAGAAATGAAGAGGTCCTTCCCTGAGGTGTCTAGGTTCTCTTCCAGCTTGACCACGAGACTGGAGAGGAGAGCCAGGCGCTCTTTCCTCTAGCTCTTCACCTTTGAAAGCCAGAAAGGGAAACAAGGGACGGGCCCCACCGCTAGTCTTGTTTAAAAAACAAGGGAAAAAAAGAAACCCCTCCAATCAAATCCTGTGATGACATCTGGAGCTGAACTCTGAATGTGGCCTTTATATCTTCAACGAAACTATACCCCTTTGTGCCACAAGTAACTGCTCCTCACTTGGAAACAAAGGGATTGAGTTTGTTCTCAGAAGACTTTCGTTAGTCTTTACTGTAGAGTTACCCTAAGGTCCCCTTCGCCTCATATAACATGAGGGAATACTGGTAAGCTCTTTCTCGCTTGCTTTTTTTCACACAGTTGCTTGTTAACAGCTTTCAATTTTACATTGGAGAGAAAACTTCCCCGGAAAAAAGTACACTATGAAATTTGTACCAGCCAATCGATATGCACAACATTTCCACCAACCGCTGTTTTTTAACCATAGAGGTCTGACAAGAATTCAAAGAAGCTTAAAAGGAAACTCCAGTTACACAAACACGCAATGTGTGCCTGATCACACACATCATGTGCACAAGTCAAGAACCGCTGTGGCTAGTCACACCGTTTCTTCCTCCGTTTTGTGGCTCCTGAACATAGAATTCAGGGCCATGAGCATCTCCGGCTAAGTGGACAGGCCAGCCTGAGACGTCGCCTGTTGCCTCACCACCGTCATCCGGAGAGATCTCTCGTGCCTGGAGACAAGGAACTCCAAATGTTCTAGCAGCAGCTAGCGGGAGAGGCAAAAAGAATCCGTGTTTCAAGAACACTTTCAATTCCGGGCCTTAAGTTCACCAAATGCAAAACCAAGTCTGAATCCTTTAAATTCAATTCCGAGGTAGGGAGCTGCCCAAGCAATTGTGTTAAAATAGCCTTACTTTTCCTCACAGATCAAACAAGGTCTGAGAAAAATGGGTCCCATCCAACTCCACTGGGACATGTGGACCAAGGGAGAGAATGGTGTCCTGTGTGTAAATACACTGGCACGGCGCCTACTGACCCTGGTCTTATTTCTCTCTGCCTTCATTTCTGTGGTTTCCTCTCTCTGTAAGAGCTCCTCCTTGCAGATGGTGAGCTATCAGTGAGTCCTGCAAACTCCTGGGGTTGGAAACGGGATAAAAGTGGAGAAACAGAGGGGGTCGTTAGCCAGAGCGCACCTGGCTTCCGTGGTTCTCCAGAGTCCACTCACCCTACTCCAATCACCCACAACCTTCAAGTAGCACACACACATAAGTCCCTTCCTCACCAATCACAGGAGTTCCAGGGATTTTTGTAGGAACTGAGACTCAATGGGACAGAGATATTTTCAGGTGCCTTGCAGGTCTATGACAGAGGAAATCTGCTGTTGCCCACTCCCAGCCTCTGGCCCCGTCTGGCAAGCATGTTTGTGGAGCGGCAATGGGGAAAGGCACCGGGACTCAAAAGCTGCTGACAGCCTGAATAACTGGCTCAAAGTCAACCATACAGAATGGACTCTTCAAAAATGATAGTACGACTCGACGAAAGGAAGAGTTTAAGACTTATTTCCTTAGTCAAGCAGGAAACTTTCTGGCAGAAGGATTTCTGAGAGATGCCAGGGCCTACAACACCGCGTGGGGTTTTTCTTCCGTCAATACTGTGCGCCCACCCAGGACATGGCATACATGTGGGCTCCAAGGAGGTGTACGCACACTCTCCAGTCAATCGAGCGCAGAGACTGATGCAAGGCTCAATCCGTGAGCCATGACATCATGAACTGAGCTGAAACCAAGAGTCAGACGCTTAACTTCCTGAGCCACCCAGGCGCCCCAGAGGTTTTTTCCGCTATAGGACAAATGGAATAAAGTTTCTCTTAACTGAAATTCCAAATAAAGAGTGGTTGACTTCGGCAATTCTAGAAAATCTGTGTATAAACAGGTGACATTCTTCAAGGTCCTTCATAAATTAACCCTTTACAAATCAATGGGAATTCTGCCACAGAACTGAACACGTTCCTTGAAATCTGACTTGACAAGGTGAACCCACAGAAGCCTTTCTGACCCTTGATGTAGAACTGTGCAAACCCATTTCCATGTGGAGATATTGTTCCAATAAATTCATTGGAAACTTTTCTGGAGATGTGTGACATTTGGAAAGGCTGGCAGATGAGCTGAGCAGCTTCGAAATATCAAAAAATAGTAACTAAAAGGGAGGTCTCAATCCATGAAATATACGCAGATACTAAGCTATTATAGCATTTCATACCCGAAAACATATAAAAAACTAACAAGATAAAACTTACCAAAACTTGTGCATTGAAACAGACAATACCCACAAGATGCCATTTGCAGTCAAGAGAAAGGCAAACAAAAGTGGAAATTCAGGATTAAGTCCTAATCGCATAAAATGAGCTGTAGCAGACGCTGTCCTCTGGGGAAAGTGTGCACCACCTCCTGTTGCTATTGAGGTCACGTCAAGTGTTGCACGAATCTGCTAATCAGCTCTTGGTAAGCCCTTCACTTCTCCAGTAAATCAAGCACCACAGGAAACGTGATATCTCATGGTTCCTGGGTAATTGTCACCGTGTTAAGCGTAATACCATGAACCATGGATTACACCCTGGGACCCGTCTGATGTGTCCGTAAGGATGCTGGACGTGCTCCCGAGATGCAGAGAAGAGTCATGTTATGACAAGAAAAGGCTGAATGGCCTGACATGTACTGAGGCCCACAGCTGCAGCTGCCAGCCGGCCAGCGTGAAAGAAAGGGAAATTCTCGAAGCTCTCGCTGCGGCTATCCCAGCACCTGAAAAACCTGGGGCTTTTTGTGAGACATCTTTTTGTCTCATGTTGAAGATGTGGCATCTCTATGGGGGTACTAATGTTATGAGACGGGCACACGTGCAATCTCGACTCAAACGGAAAGACAAGTCCTGACATCACAAGTTAAGGCAGAAGGAAGGGAATGACCAAAAACTGGAATATTTCAATGCAGGCACAGGATAGCTTGGTGATTTTAGAAAGGGGTTTGGCTTTTAGAATGGTCAAGACGGATAGGAAGAGCAGCTTCTACCACGAAGAGGAAGTACACGGTTTCCCAGACGCCCAAGAGGTGATTGCAGAGAAGGAACTACAATCCACCACATGTCAACCACTCCAACACAAACAGTGAAAAACCCACGAAAATCAGTTGAGGAGACCATGGCTGCCTGCACAGGTTTTTCATGCAGAAGGAGGGGCCCTGTCGGGGGGAAAATGCCACAAAGGACATTTATTCACGAAAAAGACAAGTGAGCACAATGATGTTGGGTAGGAAGGGGTGAAGCAGCTACCGTCTGAGCGGACACAGGCTGGGTATGATCAGGGCGACTGGCCCTGTGTAGGAAGCTCACCCCAGGGTCCTGAAGGCAACAAGTGCCAGTGGCCAGTGGTCTGGCTGCACAACTAGAGCCCTTTCCCTGGACCAGTTCCATCCCGGCTCTGTCCCTCAACTCAGGAAGTACGCTGAAAGCAAGGGACTGTCCTTTAAATTTCCACTGACACTGGACAATGTCCTGGCCACCCAGAACCCCACGGGTCACCATCAAACGTGTCTTGGCAGCTCACTCGCTCTGGAGGGCAGCAAGTCTAAGTACACCAGCGGAGAAGGGGCCACGAGGACATGTGAAGCTCATGACAAATGCCATTTACAAGAAGGACGGTCATTGCTACCAAAGAGAACAACCTCAGATGAAATATATGAAAGGAAGATTCCGAGGGATGTTTTTATAAACTCCGTCAAGGCCAACACAATAAAGAAATCCCTGCTACAGAAAACTGTCCAAATGACGTGGTCACAGGACCTATGTCACAGCCTATCTGGAAACTCAAGAATGAGACTCTGATTATGGTAAAAAAAAAAAAAAAAAAAAAAATACGAAAAAGGTTTGGGGGATGCAGAGATTCAAAATGTGTATCCTAAAGAAGGTCGAGTGCAGAGAAAAACCCAGAGGATGTCGCAGAAGACAGCACAGAGAGGAGATCTGGTGAAAACCCCAGAGGTCGAGGAAAGCTGAATGGAAGTGCCATCGCTGGAAAGCCTGCTGCCACCAGATGTGATCCGGCAGAGTCTCAGCTACTCTCCCACATGGACCATTCCATGACAAGGGCGCTGGGACTAAAGCCAGCCAGCCGTCTATGGAGACTTGAGCCAGGAAGGCCCTCCTGAAAAGTTGCAAAGACATTGCCCGCATCCACCACATACAGCCAGGCCCCGAGACCCAAAATTGCCCCATCCAGCGGGTCCTCCCCACCCCATGCAGGTCTGCACATCAGGACATTTGTGAGACCCACCCTCACTTTCCAGACAGCAGATCCTTACCAAGGAGCTCAGTGAATCTCTTCACCTGCCATGCACACGTCTGTGCGTGAAAATCGAGGGAGCATGCAGCCAGTCCACCCGAGACGCACGTGTGTCACTACCACCTAAGGGTTTTTCAGCAGGAACATCGTGTGTGAGACTTTTGTGCACTTGGACAACCTACCCACACACGGACATAAGGGACAAAAGATCTGATATAAAACGAATAATGTGTTTTCCATAAGTAGTCTTTCAAAAAATGACATTACCTTGTAGCATGCCTGTCTCTGTACCTGCCTGGAGAAAATGCCTCTCAGCCTACTCTCACAGGCCTTTTTTGTAATGCAACAATGTGTTCAGACTCTATTAGGAATATGGCTGTAAAATGCAGGCTAGAAAAGCTTTATAACAATTCATTCACCTCTGTATCTCCTAGGCCATGAGGTAGCAAGCGTACTGATTACATTAAGCAATCATGAAGTAGTCACTCTTCAATGTTAATGCATGATTACGCATGTAACAATGTAATTATACAGGAATCTTTCTAATTCCTCCATTTCTGATGACTAGTTCTGGAGATACACTTAAAAACAGCTTAGTGTGTAACCTAAGCCAACACTGATGCGAGTTCTGGTAGAAAATTTATCCTAGAAACAAAACGGAGAAAAAACTTAGGTATGAATACAGCACAGAGCTGTGAACCTGTTTTCTATGTAACTGTTTCCATAGCTTCCTCGACTCGGAGAATATGGTATATATGACATAAAACATACAAATGTTAATGAAATTTTTGTGTTTCTACTAAGGTTTCTGGACAACAGGAGAGTTTGAACACTTAAGATTTCTGGTGAGGAAGTTATACATGGATTTTCAATTGTGGGCAGGATTTAAAACCGGGAACCAAGTTTTTCTAGGATCAGTTGTAGTCATCCGTGGGGAAAAATGGAGAAAGCACTACCATCGTCAACAGAAAAAAGTAAAATAGAATTTTTTTATTTTAATTTTTTAAATGTTATTCTTTATTTCTTAGAGACAGAGACAAAGAGCAGCAAGGGAGGGGCGGAGTGAGAAGGAGACAAGGAATTCAAAGCAGACTCCAGGCTCTGTGTTGTTAGCACAGAGCCAGACTCGGGGGTTACCTCGCCAACACAAAGTTCATGACCCGACCTGAAGTTGGCTGTTTAACCGACTGAGCCACCCAGGAACAGAATAGGAGTAATTTGGAGGTTCCTTGTACACAAAGCAAACCTGTTTCCCCAAAAGAGTTAGTTACTAAGTTGCTCAGCAAAAGCCAGCACAAAGGGCCAACAGGCAGGACACAGTTTCAGAAGAAAGGCCGTCTTCTCAGAGATCGTGGCGTATGGTACACGGATGGGGCAGGATGTCGGCATCTCTGCACAGCGGGAGGCGCTCCCAACACAGCCAAGCTGCTGAGAGGCGAGTGGGGCAGGTGCAGGGAGGACTGCAGGACTCGGTCCCTCCACGAGTCCACCCAAGTGAAGACAGGGTACAGATCTCCAGGGACCTCACACATGGCCTCTGAGACATGCAAGCTCCATGACAGAGTACCCAGGGACCAGCAGGGAGAGGGAAGAGCAGGAAAGAGGCAAAGCCATCTCCCTGGCTTCTGACCACCGGACCAGGTAGCAAGCTGCTACGTTCACAAGAGGAGGCAGAGATGTTTGCAGATTTGTGGCCCATGTGGAACTCAAAGAGCAGACAACCCACCCAGATGGAGCTTCACTATGAGGCGGTCGGAAAGGTGTCCAAGAGACAGAGGGGGGTGGATGAAGAAGAATTCAGGACAGCCGAACCTCCCAAGAAGAATCTCCTCCCCGATTCTGAGTGACTCAGACTCGTGACAAAATCAGCCATCCTGCAGCAGCACTGTGCACACGTTCCCCCTATTCCACCAAACCACACACTCCCATGCCCTTCTATTGCTCTCCGTATAACCACATACGTCTTTGGGTGAGGTACCTGCAGCACATAGTGTTCAGCACCTAGAACAGTACCTGCCATGCACTCAATAAACAGGTGAACACTTTAGTGTACGCCTTGTACTCACCCAGGTAACTATTACACACATTGCTTTTCAATATTACGTGGTTCTGTGTAGGGTAGAAAGACACAAACTGTCCTGTGCTTTATGTGATGGGTGATATGAGGCGGTTGTACCTGTTGCCTAAAGCACGAATCTTATAGCTCAACCCACACAATAGGAGCCACACTACCCAATGGCGTCTACCCTGCTTCCAGTCGTGTCACCCCCCAACACACTATCCACACAGTAACAGCACCAGCTTTTAAAAATTTTAACATCATGTCAGTCCTTTCCCCTGAGGACACAATGACCCAAGGCCCTTCTCTGAATACCAAATTCCTTACGGGGAAGTTTCTGCCCAACACCAGCGGCCTGGTGCCTCACTTGACTCCACTTCCCCTTCCATAGCTTAAAACAAAGCCACGTTTCTCCTTGATTCTGGCTTTTGGCCCCAGAGACTGCTTGGAGAATGTTCTGTTAGACTCAGATGCTGATGGACCTCTCCAGAAAAAGCCTTTCCTGAACGGCAGTGCGCAAGTAAGCAATTCCTCCTAACTGCGTCATTCTTTCAGATAAACTCAGATGTGCCTCCACCTTCGACTCCGAGGAACACAGATGCCAGATCCCAACTACCACAATGGTGCAGGGTCATAAAGGGGCTCAACAAGGGTGCCTAGTTGTGTCTGTGCAGATGATGCAGGTGCACCAACCCAGAAACCCTTGTTGTCGGGGTTGCACTGTACAGTTGAGGGGCAATTCATCCCGATTCTGCTTCAGTTTCTGGGTCTCCCGTCCTCTGCCCTTTTGTCCGTACTTCCTCTCTCTCAAAAGTAAATAAATATTACCAAAAAAATTTTTAAAAAGCCAAAACTGATCAAACACTCACAGAATAAGTGTCACCCCATCCACCTCCTCGTCCTGCTTTGCCACATCCAGCCCGTCCCTGCAATGCTTGCCCTGGGCAAGCACATGAAAGGGGAGGAAGGCAGCGGCGGTGGGGTGGGGGGGCCTGAGACACAACATCACCACTCAATGGACGCTGGCTGAGGATGAGCAAACTGACCATTTTAGAACGACGGGTACTAGGCAAGGATTACAGGGTTTCGTTTTCTCCTGCAACAAATGCTGTTGAGCAAAATGTTTACTATGACTTCTCTTTCTTCCCCACCTGTTCTTATACTTGTGAATATTCTGTTAGTCAACCTATCATGAACTGGGAAAGATGATTTCAATCTGAAGCATGTTGGCAGGCATCAAGGAGACACTGAGGTAGTCACAACTGGAAGGAATGAGACCCCAACAAAAGGGAAGCCCGCTGAGCCAACACTAATGTTCAGAGTCCTCTCTCTCTCTCAAGACATGTGAGGATTCTGAATTTCTTCAGGGATTTGAGGCAATATACCAATGAGCAGGAAAGGAAACAAAACAGACAAGCAGAAAATCACTGATAACCAACACTGTACAGCACAGGGAGGTACAGAAAATTACCCCGGCACTCGGCAAACACTGCCTGAGAAGCTGAGCCTTCAATAATCTCATTGTGCTGCGGAGAAAATACCTGGGCTTTTGGACCAAGTCCCAAAGAGGGGTCCTGGAAGACACTCCAGGCCTCGAGATGGACATCCTGGAGGACTACACGGGGGTGGTGAACATTTTGAGCCCCGTTCACACTGAACCTTACAAAGACAGAGGACCGGTGACAAGTCATTCAGGCCTGACTGAGCTCAATAACCATCACACTCAGTGTGTGTGGGATGAAAGGCTGAAGAAAAGCAAGCACACGAAGAGCCTCTATGCTTCTCCATAATGTCCAACACAAAATTTAAAAAAGAAATTAAGAAAAGAAAAAGAATAAATGAAAAGAAATGAAAAAAAGAAACAAAAGAAAGAAAAGAGAAAAGAAAAGGGATGCCTGGGTGGCTCAGTCGGTTAATCATCCCACTTTGGTTCGGGTCATGATTTCACGGTTTTATGATTTGATTCCCGTGTCGAACTCTGTGCTGACATTGAAAAGCATGGAGCCTGCTTTGGATTCTGTGTCTCCCTGTTTGTCTCCATCTCCCATGCTCAAGATTTGTCTCTACCTCTCTCTCAAAATAAATAATATTAAAAAAATCTATTTTAATAAAAAAGAAAAAAAAAACAGGGAAAGGCACGAGCATAGCTCAGGTTACTCGTTTAGGTGACCAAAATTTGGTTTCGACCCAGGTTTGTGAGTGTGAGCCCTGTGTTGGTCTCTCTACTGATAGAATGGAGCCTCTCAAGAGTCTCTACGCTCCCCTCCCATCCTCTACCCCGACGCGTACTCTCACTCTCTTTCTGAAAAATAAATAAACATTTTAAAAAACAAGGTTTTACATCATATAGACGAAAAGAAGAAAGAACAGAAAGAGACCAAAGGGAGACACACCGACTGGAAATACGGGATGCAAAGGTCAACTGTCCAACAAGCCTACTTGACAAATGGGAAATTTTCAGAGAATCAAAACAGATTCTAAACCTAAAAATTATCAGAGCTAAAACTAAGAACTCTAGGCGCCTGAATGGCTCATTTGGTTAAGCATCTGACTTCAGGTCAGGTCGTGATCTCGTGATTCGGGAGTTTGAGCCCCGCGTTGGACTCTGTGCTGAGTGCTCAGAGCCTAGAACTTGCTTCGGTATCTGTGTCTAGCTCTCTGTTCTTCCCTTGCTCAAATTCTGTCTTTCCAACATAAATAAGAGTAAAAAAAAAATTTTAGTAAGATTAAGAACTATGGGGGTTAATATCAGACTAAACACAAGTGAAGAGAGCCACAGTGAACTGGAAGATAAGTATGTAAAAATTTATCTAGACCATACACAGAGAAAAAATCAATAGAGAAACCCAAAAGACACACAAAATATGGTTGAAGGGTCCAATGAGAACCTTCAAAGTAGAGAAAACACAGAATGGGGGTTACCAGATCCCTACAAAGAATCAAAACTTTCCAAAACTCATAAAAGAACCATGACAATGACTCCACAAAGAATGCCTGAGGCAAAAAAAAAAGATCCCACCACTAGGAGAGGGGAACAGAATGTACATACCAGTCTGTGGGCTGGTCAGCGGTGGACTGGGGCAGACATCAGCAGACCCCGCCCACCAACGCAAGTTATTCATGACAGCACAGAAGTGCCCCGTAGTTCCGCACAACTCCAAGGACTATCCAACATGACCAAACGGAAGAGTTCCTCTCAAAGAATCTCAAGGAAATGACAGTTCATGAACTGATCGTAAAGGATTTAAACAATATAACAGAAACTGAAATCAGAGTAATAGTCATAAAACTAATCGCTGGGCTCATAAACAGTATACAAGACACCAGAGAGTCTACTGTTACAGAGATCAAGGGACTAAGGAACATACTGGAGGACCTAAAAAATGTTATAAACGAGCTGAAAAATAAAATGGAGAAAACCACAACTCGGATTGAAGATGCAGAGGAGAGAATAGGAGAACTGGAAGAAAAATTTATGGAAAAAGAGGAAGCAGAGAAAAAAGAGATAAAAAGAATCCAGGGGTATGGGGCGAAAATTAGAGAACTGATGCACTGAAGAGAAATAATCTACACATAAGTGGTATTCCAGAGAAGAGAGAAGGAAAGGTGATGAAGGTGTACTTAAAATAATAGTTGAGAACTTCCCAGATCTGGGGAAGGAAAAAGGCATTGAAATCCAAGAGGCACAGAGAACTCCCTTCAGACGTAACTTGAATCCATCTGCACGACATATAATGAAACTGACAAAATAACAAGGATAAAGAGAATATTCTGAAGGCCGTTGGGGATAAACGTGCCCTAACATATAAAGGGACACCGATAAGACTCGTGATGGATCCCTCTACTGAAACATGGCAGGCCAGAAAAGATTGGCAGGAGATCTTCAACGTGATGAACAGAAAAAAATATCCAGCCAAGAATCCTTTATCCAGGAAATCTCTGATTTAGAATGGGAGAGAGAAAGTTCTTTCCAAACAAAACGGAAGGAATTCATCACCACTAAACCAGTCCTACAAAAGATACTAAGGGGGATCCTGTGAGACAAAGTACCAGAGACATTGCTACAAGCACGAAACTTACAGACATCACAATGACTCTACACTCATATCTTTCTACAACACTGAATGTAAATGGACTAAAAGCGCCAACCAAAAGACATAAGGTATCAGAATGGATAGAAAAACGAGACCCAATTATTTGCTGTTTACAAGAGACTCATTTTAGACATGAGGACACCTTCAGATTGAAAGTGAAGGGATGAAAAACTATCATGCTACTGGAAGTCAAAAGAAAGCTGGAGTAACCATACTTAGGCAAACTGGACTCTAAATTAAAGGCTGTAACTAAAGAAGGAAATTTTATAATAATTACAGGGTCTATCCATCAGGAAGAGCTAACAATTATAAATGTCTATGCGCCGAATACGGGAGCCCCCAAATATATAAAACAATTACAAACATAAGCAACCTTACTGATAGAAAGTAGTAATTGCAAAAGACTTTAATACCCCACTTGCAGAAGTGGATACATCATCTAGACACACGGTCAATAAAGAAAAAAGGGCCATGAATGATACATTGGATCAGATGGATTTGACAGATATATTTAGAACTCTGCATCCCAAAGCAACAGAATATACTTTCTTCTCAAGTGCACATGGAATATTCTCCAAGATAGATCACATTCTTGGTCACAAAAGAGTCCTTCTTAAGTATAAAAGAACTGCGATCACACCATGCATATTTTCAGACCACAATGCTATGAAGCTTGAAATCAACAAAAGGAAATCTGGAAAACCTCCAAAAACATGGAGGTTAAAGAACACCCTACTAAAGAAAGAATGGGTCAACCACGTAGGGAAGTATTTAAAAATATATAAAAACAAATGAAAACGAAAACACAACAATCCAAACACTTTGGGATGCAGAGAAGACACTCCTGAGAGGAAATACATTGCAAACCAGGACTATCTCAAGAATAAAGAAAAATCCCAAATAGAAAATCTAACAGAACACCTAAATAAAATACAGGCAGAACAGCAAAGACAGCGTAAACCCAGCAGAAAAAGAGAAATAAAGGTCCGAGCATAAATAAACAATATAGACAATTAACAATATAGAATTTAAAAAATGTAGAGCATATCACAACACGAGTTGTTTTTTTGAAAAAAAACAAACATTGACAAACCTCTAGCCAGGCTTCCCAAAAAGAAAAGGGAGACGACCCAAGTAGATAAAATTATGAATGAAAATGGAATTATTACAACCAATACTTCAGAAATACAAGCAATTATCAGGGAATCATATGAAAAATTATATGCCAACAAACTGGACAACCCAGAAGAAATGGACAAATTCCTAGACACCCACACACTTTCAAAACTCAGAAAGAAATAGAAAACTTGAACAGACCCGTAACCAGCGAAGAAATTAAATCAGTCATCAAAAATCTCCCAATAAGAGTCCAAGACCAGATGGCTTCCCAGGGGAATTCTACCAAGGGTTGAAAGCAGAGATAATACTTATCCTTCTCAAGCTATTCCACAAAATAGAAAGGGAAAGAAAACTTCCAGACTCATTCTATGAAGCCAGTATTACTTTGACAGAGAACCAGTAAAAAAAGAGAACAGGCCAATAACCCTTATGACTATGGATGCAAAAATTCTCAATAGGATACTAGCAAATCGAATTCAAGAGCATATAAAAAGAATGATTCACCATGATCAAGTGGGATTCATTCCTGGGATGCAGGTCGGGTTCAACATTCACAAATAAAAGTGATACATCACGTTAATGAAAGAAAAGATAAGAACCATATGATCCTATCAATCGATGCAGAAAAAGCATTTGACAAAATTCAGCATCGTTTCTTAATAAAAACCCTCGAGAAATGCGGGATAGAAAGAACATACTTAAAAATCATAAACGCCGTTTATGATAAGCCCACAGTTAACATCATCCTCAATGGGGGGAAAACTGAGAGCTTTTTCCCTGAGATCCGGAACACGACAGGGATGTCCACTCTCACCGCTGTCGTTTAACATAGTGTTGGAAGTCCAAGCAACATCAATCAGACAACAAAAGGAAATCAAAGGCATCAAAATTGACAAAGATGAAGTTAAGCTTTCAATTTTTCCAGATGACATGATATTATACATGGAAATTCCAATAGACTCCACCAAAAGTCTACCAGAATGGTAAATGAATTCAGCAAAGTTGCAGGATACAAAATCTATGTACAGAAAGCAGTTGTATTCCTAAGCAATAATAATGAAGCAACAAAAGACAAAAAAACTGATCCCATTCACAATTGAACGAAGAAGCATAAAATACCTAGGAATCAATCTAACCAAAGATGTAAAAGATCTGTATGCTGAAAACTATAGAAAGCTTATGAAGGAAAGGGAAGAAGATACAAAGAAATGGAAAAACGTTCCGTGCTCATGGGTCGGAAGAATATTTTCAAAATGTCAATACTACCCAAAGCTATCTACACATTCAAAGCAATCCCAATCAAAATTGCACCAGAATTCTTCTCGAAGTTAGAACAAGCAATTCTAAAATTCATATGGAACCAATAAAGCCCCGAATAGCCAAAGTAATTTCGAAGAAGTCCAAAGCAGGAGGCATCACAATCGCAGTCTTTAGCCTCTACTACAAAACTATAATCATCAAGACAGCCTAGTGTTGCCAAAAAAGAGACCCATACACCAAAGGAATAGAATTGAAACCCACAAAAATATGGCCAATCCATCTTTAACAAAGGAGGAAGGAATATCCAAGGAAAAAAGACAGTCTGGTTAACAAATGTGGCAGGGCAAACAGGGCAGTAAGATGCAGAAGGTAAGAACTAGACCACTTTCTCAAAACATTCACAAAAAGAAATTCAAAATGGAAAAAAGACCTGAATGTTGGACAGGAAATCATGGCAACCCTAGCGAAGAAAACAGGAAAAGACCATTCTGACTTCAGCTGCAACAATTTCTTACTTGACACATCCCCAAAGGCAAAGGATTTAAAAGCACAAATGAACTATTGGGACCTCATGAAGATAAAAACTTCACAGCAAATAAAAGGCAACCAACGGAATCGGAAAAGATATTTGCAAATGACATATCGGACAAAGGGCTGCTATCCAAAATCTATAAAGAGCTCACCAAATTTCGCTTCGAGAAGCAAATAATCCAGTGTAGAATTTGGCACAAAACATGAATAGACATTTCTCTAACGAAGAAATCCTGATGGCCAGCAGGCACATGAAAAGATGCTTAATGTTGCTCCTCATCAGGGAAATACAAATAAAAACGACACTCGGATATCACCTCCGTCTGTTGGAGTGGCAAAATAAACAATTCAGGAGACTATAGATGCTGGCGAGGATTTGGTGAAACAGGAGCCCTCGTGCACCGTTGGTGGGAATGCAAACTGCTGCAACAACTCTGGAAAACATTGTCAAGTTTCCTCCAAAATTAAAAATAAATCTGAACTATGACACAGCAGTAGCACTGCTAGGAATTTACCCAAGGAATACAGGAGTACTGATGCATAGGGACCCCTGTACCCCAATATTAATAACACCACTCTCAATAGCCAAATTGTGGAAAGAGCCTGAATGTCCAACTGATCAATTGATAAAGAAACTGTGGTTTACATACACAATGGAGTACTACTTTGCAATGAGAATAAAATATGGACCATGGTAGCAATGTGGATGGAACTGGAGAGTGTTAGGGTAAGTGAAAGACAGATACGATATGTGTTCACTCTTATGTGAATCCGGAGAAACTTAAAAGGGACCCATGAAGAAAGCGTAGGATAAAAAAAGAGGTTAGAGTGGGACAGAGCCAAAGCATGAGACTCTTACAAACTGAAAAATAACAGGGTGGATGGGGGGTGGGAGGGAGGGGAGGGTAGGCAATGGGTATTCAGGAGGGCATGTGTTGGGTTGAGCATGGGTGTTGTATGGAACGAAATCTGACAATAAATTTCATATTAAAAGAAAATCAGGATAATATATCATTTCTGGAAAATAGTCCATGTTTTCATTTATTTATTTTTCGTAAGCTCTATACCCAACGTGGGGCTCAAACTTGTGACCCTGAGATCGAGTCCCAAGCTCCACCGATTGAGCCCGACAAGCACCCCTGTCCTTCTCTTATCCAATTCTAATATCTTGAGATTTAAGTCGTTGACTTCACTCTGAAAAGCAGTGAGTCTTACTTGCAGCCAACTGCAAGCAGCACACATCGGAAAAAAAACGAGAGGTGAAAAAAATGGGGATGATGCCTGCCTTTTGAAAAGCATTCCAATCTCAAAGTAATACCGAAAAGAGATCTCACCTTGTTAACGGATTTTGTTTCGGCGATGTTACCGGTTATAATCGAGATACAAAAAGTAACCGCCATGAAAATGACATTCCCATCATGGGACCCAGGAGGAAAGGCGGGCCCCACATTGCAGAGGGCGGCCACCCTCTGGACCCGCTTGGCTTCCACCTCGCGCAGCGTCGTAGCCTTCCTCAGGGTCTGTTGCAGCTTCTGCTCCACCAACTCCAGGGTCTCTTGCAACTGGCGGTTTTGATCTGCAGTCTAGGAAATGAAAACAAAGCATCAAAATGTAGCAAGTTCTCTCTCCTTTTCCATTTTGAATAAAGTGAAACAAATTCTCAATGCAAAGATCTATTGTAAGTTCTGACCGAAGCCAATGTTTTTGGTAAGTGTTTCAGAATAAACATTTCCTTTCTACAAGGAGTCACCCATGGCCTTGGGCCTCATTTCACTGTGCAAAACTTGTCTTGCCAAAGTATTTGCTCTGCTTCAGTATCTTCAGAGAAGTCTTTTAAAAGACAAAATTCCCACAAATTAAAGAAAACCCATCTTCTGGAGGAGCTTTCTCGTTCTTCCTGACAAGTTAACGAGAGAAAGGTCCGGTCTTACATAATTATAGACTCTTGTCTTAGGGCTCACTACATAGGGCATTCTGAGGTGGGCACAACGGCCAGCACAGAGGTTCGGAGAGCATGCCTGATGCCAGAGGAGTTATTTTTGCAAGTGTATGGTTATTCTACAAAAACACTCTCACTCTTGAAAAATAATTCAACCTGGAAAATTTAGACAAGAGATTTTTTTGTTAAAGGACTTTTAGGGACTCCGAGGTGGCTCAGTCAGTTAAGGTTTCACCTTCGGCCTAGGTTATAATCTCATAGCTCATGGGTTCAAGCCCCGCCTCGGGCTCTGTGTTGACAGCTCAGAACCTCGAGTACGTTTTGGATTCTGTGTGTCCCTCCCTCCTTCTCTGGCCTCCCCTGATCATGCTCTCGCTCGGTCGCTCCCTCTCTCAAAAATAAATAAACATTAAAAATATCTAAAGTCCTTTTAAAAATTATGTATAAGGTGAGGTTCTTGCAAGGTTAACATTTAATCCCACAAAATTCTTCCTTCTGTTTGAGTTTAGCTTTGCGTGTGTATACTCACCGGATATCATGCCTTAAAACCCTCAAATAAATAAAATACTTGCTGTATACATCGTATTTCACGATCTGCCTTTTACAGTCATGATTTGGAACACCTTACGTGCTCTCAAACAGCATTCCTGAATGTCATTTTAATGGCTTCCTAATATTTCACTTTTATTGTCATTTTGTGTCTACTGACACATTTTATAAACACACCAGGCAAACTTTGTTTCCAAGAAGCTGGATGAGGTTTTCCTTTTTACTGCCGGATGACTTGAGACAACCAAGGAAGAGACGTGCGGCTTCCCAAAAGACAGGGTCTTGCATCCTCAAGCCAGACTATGCTTCTGCACCTGATATTCTCCCCGATCTCAAGTACTAACCAAAACGGTCGGCTGCCTACAAATTCCTGGCCCCTCACCGCTCTTTTGGAAAGAGTGCTAACAAGCAAAAGTGTAACGTGCAGTTAACACATAAGAAGGAATCAATGAGGGTAGCAACATAACATGCTTACATAACATCTGAAAGATTCCCATGACGTTGAAGTAACCCCGTTTTTCAACACAAGATTTTAACACCCTGAAAATTTTACACTGAGACTAGGTCCTTAACTTCATTTGTAATTAACAAAAGAGGAATGAAGTTCAATGCAACCAACGATGATGCAGAGAGCGTTTCTTTGCGATCTCGTTTTCAAGTTTATCCTTGAGGTCGTGCAGGCAAGTGGCTTCATGCTGTGCCCTGAGACAGTGCTTCTCAAAGGTAGTGATCCTCTGTTGCATGTCTTCCTTCTGGGCCATGGCCTACAGCAGGTATTTCAGAGGAAAGACAGGGAAAGAATTAGTGTACGACACATTAACATACTCCAGACAGAAAAACAGGGTGAAATCCTAATTTACAAAAGGAAAGGAGCATCCTCGGGGCACCTGGGTGGCTCAGCCGGTGACGCTTTGTGAGTTGGGGCCCCGTGTAAGGCTCAGCGCAGACAATGCGGAAGCTTCTTGGGATTTTGACCACTCAGTTAACCAGGCTTATTCTTTCCGATGTGTTCAAAGACAAACGAATAATATAATCTCCCGGACATAAAATCTCCTCCCTCGTTGCCTCCGGACACAAGTGAGGTTTCCACAGTACAGGGCCTTCCATCTGGAGGCACACACCAGAAGACAACCATCATTTTTCCGGGAAAAGGGTGGATGAAATCTCACCCAATTACCACAAAGTTGAAGCAGTGGTGTTAACAAATGGAAACCAAACTCAACCTTTCATATAATTGGTAGTCATCTGTAGCTTAGCCTGTAACAAAACTGTATCACATGGTATCTGACACTGCAAATGGAACAAGAACATTCTGCCCTGCTTTTCTTGTCCACCACCCGAAAGATTCCTCTTCCAGCCTTCTGTTTACTAGGCAATTTATGTCAGCAGTCTCAAGAGTGAAAGTGATGAGTCTTAAGAAATGATTGAATTCTCCGCATATTGAACTCAGCTGCGGGGTTTCCACCCATCTTGGCCAAACAACTCCACTGAAAGGGTTATATAATTTCTGCAAATACTTTTGTTTTAAATTCTTACATGACCTCACCTACACTAAGGTACTAAACAGACTGCATGTGTACATACACGAGGGTCTGAGACGGTCTTCCTGAGTTGGCATTGCTGGGCTGGGGGTGAGGTGTGCGGGGACTGTCCACAAAGGGCAGCTCACAGTGACAGGAGGAGGCACAGGGAAACCATCCTACCCTTACTAGTTTCTGTGACAATGATCAGATTCCCATCGACGACCACACGTGCAGAAGCGGCCGCACTCCTCCATGACCTTACACCAGGACCAGCGGGCTGCCCCTCGCTCACTCTGACCGCCACGACCAGGAGCACGGAACCCCTGGGAGGAGGGCAGGGCGGCAGAGGCAGCCGTGACGGCCCCTCGGCAGAGCCGCCCTCTCACGGTCGTGCCCCCGTAAGCGAGTTGAGACCAACACGCTGGTTCCTACGTGCCGAGTGTGTTCCCAACACGGACCGAGAGCACGGCATGGGCCAAGCTCAGATGGCCCACACTCCACACCCGATGGCACTCCGCCACCTGCCCCCCAGGCCTCAGCAGGGGAGAGCCCAGGGAGGACAGATTCAACCACGCAGATGGAGAGACGGCCCGCCCAAGCCCCGGAGTAACGTTCCGTTCTGCTGCTACTTCTATCAAACTCCACAAGTTCAAACCCGTGGGAAATGAAGGACACACTGGGCAAAGACCGAACAAAACACCCCACGTTTAACTCGATGACGGCGTGGCCATTTCAAATGCCACCGACTTCACGGACATCTCGCTGCAACTTGGTGTTCTTTTCTTCAGAAATGAAGAGGTCCTTCCCTGAGGTGTCTAGGTTCTCTTCCAGCTTGACCACGAGACTGGAGAGGAGAGCCAGGCGCTCTTTCCTCTAGCTCTTCACCTTTGAAAGCCAGAAAGGGAAACAAGGGACGGGCCCCACCGCTAGTCTTGTTTAAAAAACAAGGGAAAAAAAGAAACCCCTCCAATCAAATCCTGTGATGACATCTGGAGCTGAACTCTGAATGTGGCCTTTATATCTTCAACGAAACTATACCCCTTTGTGCCACAAGTAACTGCTCCTCACTTGGAAACAAAGGGATTGAGTTTGTTCTCAGAAGACTTTCGTTAGTCTTTACTGTAGAGTTACCCTAAGGTCCCCTTCGCCTCATATAACATGAGGGAATACTGGTAAGCTCTTTCTCGCTTGCTTTTTTTCACACAGTTGCTTGTTAACAGCTTTCAATTTTACATTGGAGAGAAAACTTCCCCGGAAAAAAGTACACTATGAAATTTGTACCAGCCAATCGATATGCACAACATTTCCACCAACCGCTGTTTTTTAACCATAGAGGTCTGACAAGAATTCAAAGAAGCTTAAAAGGAAACTCCAGTTACACAAACACGCAATGTGTGCCTGATCACACACATCATGTGCACAAGTCAAGAACCGCTGTGGCTAGTCACACCGTTTCTTCCTCCGTTTTGTGGCTCCTGAACATAGAATTCAGGGCCATGAGCATCTCCGGCTAACTGGACAGGCCAGCCTGAGACGTCGCCTGTTGCCTCACCACCGTCATCCGGAGAGATCTCTCGTGCCTGGAGACAAGGAACTCCAAATGTTCTAGCAGCAGCTAGCGGGAGAGGCAAAAAGAATCCGTGTTTCAAGAACACTTTCAATTCCGGGCCTTAAGTTCACCAAATGCAAAACCAAGTCTGAATCCTTTAAATTCAATTCCGAGGTAGGGAGCTGCCCAAGCAATTGTGTTAAAATAGCCTTACTTTTCCTCACAGATCAAACAAGGTCTGAGAAAAATGGGTCCCATCCAACTCCACTGGGACATGTGGACCAAGGGAGAGAATGGTGTCCTGTGTGTAAATACACTGGCACGGCGCCTACTGACCCTGGTCTTATTTCTCTCTGCCTTCATTTCTGTGGTTTCCTCTCTCTGTAAGAGCTCCTCCTTGCAGATGGTGAGCTATCAGTGAGTCCTGCAAACTCCTGGGGTTGGAAACGGGATAAAAGTGGAGAAACAGAGGGGGTCGTTAGCCAGAGCGCACCTGGCTTCCGTGGTTCTCCAGAGTCCACTCACCCTACTCCAATCACCCACAACCTTCAAGTAGCACACACACATAAGTCCCTTCCTCACCAATCACAGGAGTTCCAGGGATTTTTGTAGGAACTGAGACTCAATGGGACAGAGATATTTTCAGGTGCCTTGCAGGTCTATGACAGAGGAAATCTGCTGTTGCCCACTCCCAGCCTCTGGCCCCGTCTGGCAAGCATGTTTGTGGAGCGGCAATGGGGAAAGGCACCGGGACTCAAAAGCTGCTGACAGCCTGAATAACTGGCTCAAAGTCAACCATACAGAATGGACTCTTCAAAAATGATAGTACGACTCGACGAAAGGAAGAGTTTAAGACTTATTTCCTTAGTCAAGCAGGAAACTTTCTGGCAGAAGGATTTCTGAGAGATGCCAGGGCCTACAACACCGCGTGGGGTTTTTCTTCCGTCAATACTGTGCGCCCACCCAGGACATGGCATACATGTGGGCTCCAAGGAGGTGTACGCACACTCTCCAGTCAATCGAGCGCAGAGACTGATGCAAGGCTCAATCCGTGAGCCATGACATCATGAACTGAGCTGAAACCAAGAGTCAGACGCTTAACTTCCTGAGCCACCCAGGCGCCCCAGAGGTTTTTTCCGCTATAGGACAAATGGAATAAAGTTTCTCTTAACTGAAATTCCAAATAAAGAGTGGTTGACTTCGGCAATTCTAGAAAATCTGTGTATAAACAGGTGACATTCTTCAAGGTCCTTCATAAATTAACCCTTTACAAATCAATGGGAATTCTGCCACAGAACTGAACACGTTCCTTGAAATCTGACTTGACAAGGTGAACCCACAGAAGCCTTTCTGACCCTTGATGTAGAACTGTGCAAACCCATTTCCATGTGGAGATATTGTTCCAATAAATTCATTGGAAACTTTTCTGGAGATGTGTGACATTTGGAAAGGCTGGCAGATGAGCTGAGCAGCTTCGAAATATCAAAAAATAGTAACTAAAAGGGAGGTCTCAATCCATGAAATATACGCAGATACTAAGCTATTATAGCATTTCATACCCGAAAACATATAAAAAACTAACAAGATAAAACTTACCAAAACTTGTGCATTGAAACAGACAATACCCACAAGATGCCATTTGCAGTCAAGAGAAAGGCAAACAAAAGTGGAAATTCAGGATTAAGTCCTAATCGCATAAAATGAGCTGTAGCAGACGCTGTCCTCTGGGGAAAGTGTGCACCACCTCCTGTTGCTATTGAGGTCACGTCAAGTGTTGCACGAATCTGCTAATCAGCTCTTGGTAAGCCCTTCACTTCTCCAGTAAATCAAGCACCACAGGAAACGTGATATCTCATGGTTCCTGGGTAATTGTCACCGTGTTAAGCGTAATACCATGAACCATGGATTACACCCTGGGACCCGTCTGATGTGTCCGTAAGGATGCTGGACGTGCTCCCGAGATGCAGAGAAGAGTCATGTTATGACAAGAAAAGGCTGAATGGCCTGACATGTACTGAGGCCCACAGCTGCAGCTGCCAGCCGGCCAGCGTGAAAGAAAGGGAAATTCTCGAAGCTCTCGCTGCGGCTATCCCAGCACCTGAAAAACCTGGGGCTTTTTGTGAGACATCTTTTTGTCTCATGTTGAAGATGTGGCATCTCTATGGGGGTACTAATGTTATGAGACGGGCACACGTGCAATCTCGACTCAAACGGAAAGACAAGTCCTGACATCACAAGTTAAGGCAGAAGGAAGGGAATGACCAAAAACTGGAATATTTCAATGCAGGCACAGGATAGCTTGGTGATTTTAGAAAGGGGTTTGGCTTTTAGAATGGTCAAGACGGATAGGAAGAGCAGCTTCTACCACGAAGAGGAAGTACACGGTTTCCCAGACGCCCAAGAGGTGATTGCAGAGAAGGAACTACAATCCACCACATGTCAACCACTCCAACACAAACAGTGAAAAACCCACGAAAATCAGTTGAGGAGACCATGGCTGCCTGCACAGGTTTTTCATGCAGAAGGAGGGGCCCTGTCGGGGGGAAAATGCCACAAAGGACATTTATTCACGAAAAAGACAAGTG
Organism: Panthera onca; assembly: GCF_046562875.1. Lineage (NCBI taxonomy): Eukaryota > Metazoa > Chordata > Mammalia > Carnivora > Felidae > Panthera > Panthera onca. Next base: position 68,787,061 of record NC_138349.1, read on the forward strand.
AGCACAATGATGTTGGGTAGGAAGGGGTGAAGCAGCTACCGTCTGAGCGGACACAGGCTGGGTATGATCAGGGCGACTGGCCCTGTGTAGGAAGCTCACCCCAGGGTCCTGAAGGCAACAAGTGCCAGTGGCCAGTGGTCTGGCTGCACAACTAGAGCCCTTTCCCTGGACCAGTTCCATCCCGGCTCTGTCCCTCAACTCAGGAAGTACGCTGAAAGCAAGGGACTGTCCTTTAAATTTCCACTGACACTGGACAATGTCCTGGCCACCCAGAACCCCACGGGTCACCATCAAACGTGTCTTGGCAGCTCACTCGCTCTGGAGGGCAGCAAGTCTAAGTACACCAGCGGAGAAGGGGCCACGAGGACATGTGAAGCTCATGACAAATGCCATTTACAAGAAGGACGGTCATTGCTACCAAAGAGAACAACCTCAGATGAAATATATGAAAGGAAGATTCCGAGGGATGTTTTTATAAACTCCGTCAAGGCCAACACAATAAAGAAATCCCTGCTACAGAAAACTGTCCAAATGACGTGGTCACAGGACCTATGTCACAGCCTATCTGGAAACTCAAGAATGAGACTCTGATTATGGTAAAAAAAAAAAAAAAAAAAAAAATACGAAAAAGGTTTGGGGGATGCAGAGATTCAAAATGTGTATCCTAAAGAAGGTCGAGTGCAGAGAAAAACCCAGAGGATGTCGCAGAAGACAGCACAGAGAGGAGATCTGGTGAAAACCCCAGAGGTCGAGGAAAGCTGAATGGAAGTGCCATCGCTGGAAAGCCTGCTGCCACCAGATGTGATCCGGCAGAGTCTCAGCTACTCTCCCACATGGACCATTCCATGACAAGGGCGCTGGGACTAAAGCCAGCCAGCCGTCTATGGAGACTTGAGCCAGGAAGGCCCTCCTGAAAAGTTGCAAAGACATTGCCCGCATCCACCACATACAGCCAGGCCCCGAGACCCAAAATTGCCCCATCCAGCGGGTCCTCCCCACCCCATGCAGGTCTGCACATCAGGACATTTGTGAGACCCACCCTCACTTTCCAGACAGCAGATCCTTACCAAGGAGCTCAGTGAATCTCTTCACCTGCCATGCACACGTCTGTGCGTGAAAATCGAGGGAGCATGCAGCCAGTCCACCCGAGACGCACGTGTGTCACTACCACCTAAGGGTTTTTCAGCAGGAACATCGTGTGTGAGACTTTTGTGCACTTGGACAACCTACCCACACACGGACATAAGGGACAAAAGATCTGATATAAAACGAATAATGTGTTTTCCATAAGTAGTCTTTCAAAAAATGACATTACCTTGTAGCATGCCTGTCTCTGTACCTGCCTGGAGAAAATGCCTCTCAGCCTACTCTCACAGGCCTTTTTTGTAATGCAACAATGTGTTCAGACTCTATTAGGAATATGGCTGTAAAATGCAGGCTAGAAAAGCTTTATAACAATTCATTCACCTCTGTATCTCCTAGGCCATGAGGTAGCAAGCGTACTGATTACATTAAGCAATCATGAAGTAGTCACTCTTCAATGTTAATGCATGATTACGCATGTAACAATGTAATTATACAGGAATCTTTCTAATTCCTCCATTTCTGATGACTAGTTCTGGAGATACACTTAAAAACAGCTTAGTGTGTAACCTAAGCCAACACTGATGCGAGTTCTGGTAGAAAATTTATCCTAGAAACAAAACGGAGAAAAAACTTAGGTATGAATACAGCACAGAGCTGTGAACCTGTTTTCTATGTAACTGTTTCCATAGCTTCCTCGACTCGGAGAATATGGTATATATGACATAAAACATACAAATGTTAATGAAATTTTTGTGTTTCTACTAAGGTTTCTGGACAACAGGAGAGTTTGAACACTTAAGATTTCTGGTGAGGAAGTTATACATGGATTTTCAATTGTGGGCAGGATTTAAAACCGGGAACCAAGTTTTTCTAGGATCAGTTGTAGTCATCCGTGGGGAAAAATGGAGAAAGCACTACCATCGTCAACAGAAAAAAGTAAAATAGAATTTTTTTATTTTAATTTTTTAAATGTTATTCTTTATTTCTTAGAGACAGAGACAAAGAGCAGCAAGGGAGGGGCGGAGTGAGAAGGAGACAAGGAATTCAAAGCAGACTCCAGGCTCTGTGTTGTTAGCACAGAGCCAGACTCGGGGGTTACCTCGCCAACACAAAGTTCATGACCCGACCTGAAGTTGGCTGTTTAACCGACTGAGCCACCCAGGAACAGAATAGGAGTAATTTGGAGGTTCCTTGTACACAAAGCAAACCTGTTTCCCCAAAAGAGTTAGTTACTAAGTTGCTCAGCAAAAGCCAGCACAAAGGGCCAACAGGCAGGACACAGTTTCAGAAGAAAGGCCGTCTTCTCAGAGATCGTGGCGTATGGTACACGGATGGGGCAGGATGTCGGCATCTCTGCACAGCGGGAGGCGCTCCCAACACAGCCAAGCTGCTGAGAGGCGAGTGGGGCAGGTGCAGGGAGGACTGCAGGACTCGGTCCCTCCACGAGTCCACCCAAGTGAAGACAGGGTACAGATCTCCAGGGACCTCACACATGGCCTCTGAGACATGCAAGCTCCATGACAGAGTACCCAGGGACCAGCAGGGAGAGGGAAGAGCAGGAAAGAGGCAAAGCCATCTCCCTGGCTTCTGACCACCGGACCAGGTAGCAAGCTGCTACGTTCACAAGAGGAGGCAGAGATGTTTGCAGATTTGTGGCCCATGTGGAACTCAAAGAGCAGACAACCCACCCAGATGGAGCTTCACTATGAGGCGGTCGGAAAGGTGTCCAAGAGACAGAGGGGGGTGGATGAAGAAGAATTCAGGACAGCCGAACCTCCCAAGAAGAATCTCCTCCCCGATTCTGAGTGACTCAGACTCGTGACAAAATCAGCCATCCTGCAGCAGCACTGTGCACACGTTCCCCCTATTCCACCAAACCACACACTCCCATGCCCTTCTATTGCTCTCCGTATAACCACATACGTCTTTGGGTGAGGTACCTGCAGCACATAGTGTTCAGCACCTAGAACAGTGCCTGCCATGCACTCAATAAACAGGTGAACACTTTAGTGTACGCCTTGTACTCACCCAGGTAACTATTACACACATTGCTTTTCAATATTACGTGGTTCTGTGTAGGGTAGAAAGACACAAACTGTCCTGTGCTTTATGTGATGGGTGATATGAGGCGGTTGTACCTGTTGCCTAAAGCACGAATCTTATAGCTCAACCCACACAATAGGAGCCACACTACCCAATGGCGTCTACCCTGCTTCCAGTCGTGTCACCCCCCAACACACTATCCACACAGTAACAGCACCAGCTTTTAAAAATTTTAACATCATGTCAGTCCTTTCCCCTGAGGACACAATGACCCAAGGCCCTTCTCTGAATACCAAATTCCTTACGGGGAAGTTTCTGCCCAACACCAGCGGCCTGGTGCCTCACTTGACTCCACTTCCCCTTCCATAGCTTAAAACAAAGCCACGTTTCTCCTTGATTCTGGCTTTTGGCCCCAGAGACTGCTTGGAGAATGTTCTGTTAGACTCAGATGCTGATGGACCTCTCCAGAAAAAGCCTTTCCTGAACGGCAGTGCGCAAGTAAGCAATTCCTCCTAACTGCGTCATTCTTTCAGATAAACTCAGATGTGCCTCCACCTTCGACTCCGAGGAACACAGATGCCAGATCCCAACTACCACAATGGTGCAGGGTCATAAAGGGGCTCAACAAGGGTGCCTAGTTGTGTCTGTGCAGATGATGCAGGTGCACCAACCCAGAAACCCTTGTTGTCGGGGTTGCACTGTACAGTTGAGGGGCAATTCATCCCGATTCTGCTTCAGTTTCTGGGTCTCCCGTCCTCTGCCCTTTTGTCCGTACTTCCTCTCTCTCAAAAGTAAATAAATATTACCAAAAAAATTTTTAAAAAGCCAAAACTGATCAAACACTCACAGAATAAGTGTCACCCCATCCACCTCCTCGTCCTGCTTTGCCACATCCAGCCCGTCCCTGCAATGCTTGCCCTGGGCAAGCACATGAAAGGGGAGGAAGGCAGCGGCGGTGGGGTGGGGGGGCCTGAGACACAACATCACCACTCAATGGACGCTGGCTGAGGATGAGCAAACTGACCATTTTAGAACGACGGGTACTAGGCAAGGATTACAGGGTTTCGTTTTCTCCTGCAACAAATGCTGTTGAGCAAAATGTTTACTATGACTTCTCTTTCTTCCCCACCTGTTCTTATACTTGTGAATATTCTGTTAGTCAACCTATCATGAACTGGGAAAGATGATTTCAATCTGAAGCATGTTGGCAGGCATCAAGGAGACACTGAGGTAGTCACAACTGGAAGGAATGAGACCCCAACAAAAGGGAAGCCCGCTGAGCCAACACTAATGTTCAGAGTCCTCTCTCTCTCTCAAGACATGTGAGGATTCTGAATTTCTTCAGGGATTTGAGGCAATATACCAATGAGCAGGAAAGGAAACAAAACAGACAAGCAGAAAATCACTGATAACCAACACTGTACAGCACAGGGAGGTACAGAAAATTACCCCGGCACTCGGCAAACACTGCCTGAGAAGCTGAGCCTTCAATAATCTCATTGTGCTGCGGAGAAAATACCTGGGCTTTTGGACCAAGTCCCAAAGAGGGGTCCTGGAAGACACTCCAGGCCTCGAGATGGACATCCTGGAGGACTACACGGGGGTGGTGAACATTTTGAGCCCCGTTCACACTGAACCTTACAAAGACAGAGGACCGGTGACAAGTCATTCAGGCCTGACTGAGCTCAATAACCATCACACTCAGTGTGTGTGGGATGAAAGGCTGAAGAAAAGCAAGCACACGAAGAGCCTCTATGCTTCATAATGTCCAACACAAAATTTAAAAAAGAAATTAAGAAAAGAAAAAGAATAAATGAAAAGAAATGAAAAAAAGAAACAAAAGAAAGAAAAGAGAAAAGAAAAGGGATGCCTGGGTGGCTCAGTCGGTTAATCATCCCACTTTGGTTCGGGTCATGATTTCACGGTTTTATGATTTGATTCCCGTGTCGAACTCTGTGCTGACATTGAAAAGCATGGAGCCTGCTTTGGATTCTGTGTCTCCCTGTTTGTCTCCATCTCCCATGCTCAAGATTTGTCTCTACCTCTCTCTCAAAATAAATAATATTAAAAAAATCTATTTTAATAAAAAAGAAAAAAAAAAAACAGGGAAAGGCACGAGCATAGCTCAGGTTACTCGTTTAGGTGACCAAAATTTGGTTTCGACCCAGGTTTGTGAGTGTGAGCCCTGTGTTGGTCTCTCTACTGATAGAATGGAGCCTCTCAAGAGTCTCTACGCTCCCCTCCCATCCTCTACCCCGACGCGTACTCTCACTCTCTTTCTGAAAAATAAATAAACATTTTAAAAAACAAGGTTTTACATCATATAGACGAAAAGAAGAAAGAACAGAAAGAGACCAAAGGGAGACACACCGACTGGAAATACGGGATGCAAAGGTCAACTGTCCAACAAGCCTACTTGACAAATGGGAAATTTTCAGAGAATCAAAACAGATTCTAAACCTAAAAATTATCAGAGCTAAAACTAAGAACTCTAGGCGCCTGAATGGCTCATTTGGTTAAGCATCTGACTTCAGGTCAGGTCGTGATCTCGTGATTCGGGAGTTTGAGCCCCGCGTTGGACTCTGTGCTGAGTGCTCAGAGCCTAGAACTTGCTTCGGTATCTGTGTCTAGCTCTCTGTTCTTCCCTTGCTCAAATTCTGTCTTTCCAACATAAATAAGAGTAAAAAAAAAATTTTAGTAAGATTAAGAACTATGGGGGTTAATATCAGACTAAACACAAGTGAAGAGAGCCACAGTGAACTGGAAGATAAGTATGTAAAAATTTATCTAGACCATACACAGAGAAAAAATCAATAGAGAAACCCAAAAGACACACAAAATATGGTTGAAGGGTCCAATGAGAACCTTCAAAGTAGAGAAAACACAGAATGGGGGTTACCAGATCCCTACAAAGAATCAAAACTTTCCAAAACTCATAAAAGAACCATGACAATGACTCCACAAAGAATGCCTGAGGCAAAAAAAAAAAGATCCCACCACTAGGAGAGGGGAACAGAATGTACATACCAGTCTGTGGGCTGGTCAGCGGTGGACTGGGGCAGACATCAGCAGACCCCGCCCACCAACGCAAGTTATTCATGACAGCACAGAAGTGCCCCGTAGTTCCGCACAACTCCAAGGACTATCCAACATGACCAAACGGAAGAGTTCCTCTCAAAGAATCTCAAGGAAATGACAGTTCATGAACTGATCGTAAAGGATTTAAACAATATAACAGAAACTGAAATCAGAGTAATAGTCATAAAACTAATCGCTGGGCTCATAAACAGTATACAAGACACCAGAGAGTCTACTGTTACAGAGATCAAGGGACTAAGGAACATACTGGAGGACCTAAAAAATGTTATAAACGAGCTGAAAAATAAAATGGAGAAAACCACAACTCGGATTGAAGATGCAGAGGAGAGAATAGGAGAACTGGAAGAAAAATTTATGGAAAAAGAGGAAGCAGAGAAAAAAGAGATAAAAAGAATCCAGGGGTATGGGGCGAAAATTAGAGAACTGATGCACTGAAGAGAAATAATCTACACATAAGTGGTATTCCAGAGAAGAGAGAAGGAAAGGTGATGAAGGTGTACTTAAAATAATAGTTGAGAACTTCCCAGATCTGGGGAAGGAAAAAGGCATTGAAATCCAAGAGGCACAGAGAACTCCCTTCAGACGTAACTTGAATCCATCTGCACGACATATAATGAAACTGACAAAATAACAAGGATAAAGAGAATATTCTGAAGGCCGTTGGGGATAAACGTGCCCTAACATATAAAGGGACACCGATAAGACTCGTGATGGATCCCTCTACTGAAACATGGCAGGCCAGAAAAGATTGGCAGGAGATCTTCAACGTGATGAACAGAAAAAAATATCCAGCCAAGAATCCTTTATCCAGGAAATCTCTGATTTAGAATGGGAGAGAGAAAGTTCTTTCCAAACAAAACGGAAGGAATTCATCACCACTAAACCAGTCCTACAAAAGATACTAAGGGGGATCCTGTGAGACAAAGTACCAGAGACATTGCTACAAGCACGAAACTTACAGACATCACAATGACTCTACACTCATATCTTTCTACAACACTGAATGTAAATGGACTAAAAGCGCCAACCAAAAGACATAAGGTATCAGAATGGATAGAAAAACGAGACCCAATTATTTGCTGTTTACAAGAGACTCATTTTAGACATGAGGACACCTTCAGATTGAAAGTGAAGGGATGAAAAACTATCATGCTACTGGAAGTCAAAAGAAAGCTGGAGTAACCATACTTAGGCAAACTGGACTCTAAATTAAAGGCTGTAACTAAAGAAGGAAATTTTATAATAATTACAGGGTCTATCCATCAGGAAGAGCTAACAATTATAAATGTCTATGCGCCGAATACGGGAGCCCCCAAATATATAAAACAATTACAAACATAAGCAACCTTACTGATAGAAAGTAGTAATTGCAAAAGACTTTAATACCCCACTTGCAGAAGTGGATACATCATCTAGACACACGGTCAATAAAGAAAAAAGGGCCATGAATGATACATTGGATCAGATGGATTTGACAGATATATTTAGAACTCTGCATCCCAAAGCAACAGAATATACTTTCTTCTCAAGTGCACATGGAATATTCTCCAAGATAGATCACATTCTTGGTCACAAAAGAGTCCTTCTTAAGTATAAAAGAACTGCGATCACACCATGCATATTTTCAGACCACAATGCTATGAAGCTTGAAATCAACAAAAGGAAATCTGGAAAACCTCCAAAAACATGGAGGTTAAAGAACACCCTACTAAAGAAAGAATGGGTCAACCACGTAGGGAAGTATTTAAAAATATATAAAAACAAATGAAAACGAAAACACAACAATCCAAACACTTTGGGATGCAGAGAAGACACTCCTGAGAGGAAATACATTGCAAACCAGGACTATCTCAAGAATAAAGAAAAATCCCAAATAGAAAATCTAACAGAACACCTAAATAAAATACAGGCAGAACAGCAAAGACAGCGTAAACCCAGCAGAAAAAGAGAAATAAAGGTCCGAGCATAAATAAACAATATAGACAATTAACAATATAGAATTTAAAAAATGTAGAGCATATCACAACACGAGTTGTTTTTTTGAAAAAAAACAAACATTGACAAACCTCTAGCCAGGCTTCCCAAAAAGAAAAGGGAGACGACCCAAGTAGATAAAATTATGAATGAAAATGGAATTATTACAACCAATACTTCAGAAATACAAGCAATTATCAGGGAATCATATGAAAAATTATATGCCAACAAACTGGACAACCCAGAAGAAATGGACAAATTCCTAGACACCCACACACTTTCAAAACTCAGAAAGAAATAGAAAACTTGAACAGACCCGTAACCAGCGAAGAAATTAAATCAGTCATCAAAAATCTCCCAATAAGAGTCCAAGACCAGATGGCTTCCCAGGGGAATTCTACCAAGGGTTGAAAGCAGAGATAATACTTATCCTTCTCAAGCTATTCCACAAAATAGAAAGGGAAAGAAAACTTCCAGACTCATTCTATGAAGCCAGTATTACTTTGACAGAGAACCAGTAAAAAAAGAGAACAGGCCAATAACCCTTATGACTATGGATGCAAAAATTCTCAATAGGATACTAGCAAATCGAATTCAAGAGCATATAAAAAGAATGATTCACCATGATCAAGTGGGATTCATTCCTGGGATGCAGGTCGGGTTCAACATTCACAAATAAAAGTGATACATCACGTTAATGAAAGAAAAGATAAGAACCATATGATCCTATCAATCGATGCAGAAAAAGCATTTGACAAAATTCAGCATCGTTTCTTAATAAAAACCCTCGAGAAATGCGGGATAGAAAGAACATACTTAAAAATCATAAACGCCGTTTATGATAAGCCCACAGTTAACATCATCCTCAATGGGGGGAAAACTGAGAGCTTTTTCCCTGAGATCCGGAACACGACAGGGATGTCCACTCTCACCGCTGTCGTTTAACATAGTGTTGGAAGTCCAAGCAACATCAATCAGACAACAAAAGGAAATCAAAGGCATCAAAATTGACAAAGATGAAGTTAAGCTTTCAATTTTTCCAGATGACATGATATTATACATGGAAATTCCAATAGACTCCACCAAAAGTCTACCAGAATGGTAAATGAATTCAGCAAAGTTGCAGGATACAAAATCTATGTACAGAAAGCAGTTGTATTCCTAAGCAATAATAATGAAGCAACAAAAGACAAAAAAACTGATCCCATTCACAATTGAACGAAGAAGCATAAAATACCTAGGAATCAATCTAACCAAAGATGTAAAAGATCTGTATGCTGAAAACTATAGAAAGCTTATGAAGGAAAGGGAAGAAGATACAAAGAAATGGAAAAACGTTCCGTGCTCATGGGTCGGAAGAATATTTTCAAAATGTCAATACTACCCAAAGCTATCTACACATTCAAAGCAATCCCAATCAAAATTGCACCAGAATTCTTCTCGAAGTTAGAACAAGCAATTCTAAAATTCATATGGAACCAATAAAGCCCCGAATAGCCAAAGTAATTTCGAAGAAGTCCAAAGCAGGAGGCATCACAATCGCAGTCTTTAGCCTCTACTACAAAACTATAATCATCAAGACAGCCTAGTGTTGCCAAAAAAGAGACCCATACACCAAAGGAATAGAATTGAAACCCACAAAAATATGGCCAATCCATCTTTAACAAAGGAGGAAGGAATATCCAAGGAAAAAAGACAGTCTGGTTAACAAATGTGGCAGGGCAAACAGGGCAGTAAGATGCAGAAGGTAAGAACTAGACCACTTTCTCAAAACATTCACAAAAAGAAATTCAAAATGGAAAAAAGACCTGAATGTTGGACAGGAAATCATGGCAACCCTAGCGAAGAAAACAGGAAAAGACCATTCTGACTTCAGCTGCAACAATTTCTTACTTGACACATCCCCAAAGGCAAAGGATTTAAAAGCACAAATGAACTATTGGGACCTCATGAAGATAAAAACTTCACAGCAAATAAAAGGCAACCAACGGAATCGGAAAAGATATTTGCAAATGACATATCGGACAAAGGGCTGCTATCCAAAATCTATAAAGAGCTCACCAAATTTCGCTTCGAGAAGCAAATAATCCAGTGTAGAATTTGGCACAAAACATGAATAGACATTTCTCTAACGAAGAAATCCTGATGGCCAGCAGGCACATGAAAAGATGCTTAATGTTGCTCCTCATCAGGGAAATACAAATAAAAACGACACTCGGATATCACCTCCGTCTGTTGGAGTGGCAAAATAAACAATTCAGGAGACTATAGATGCTGGCGAGGATTTGGTGAAACAGGAGCCCTCGTGCACCGTTGGTGGGAATGCAAACTGCTGCAACAACTCTGGAAAACATTGTCAAGTTTCCTCCAAAATTAAAAATAAATCTGAACTATGACACAGCAGTAGCACTGCTAGGAATTTACCCAAGGAATACAGGAGTACTGATGCATAGGGACCCCTGTACCCCAATATTAATAACACCACTCTCAATAGCCAAATTGTGGAAAGAGCCTGAATGTCCAACTGATCAATTGATAAAGAAACTGTGGTTTACATACACAATGGAGTACTACTTTGCAATGAGAATAAAATATGGACCATGGTAGCAATGTGGATGGAACTGGAGAGTGTTAGGGTAAGTGAAAGACAGATACGATATGTGTTCACTCTTATGTGAATCCGGAGAAACTTAAAAGGGACCCATGAAGAAAGCGTAGGATAAAAAAAGAGGTTAGAGTGGGACAGAGCCAAAGCATGAGACTCTTACAAACTGAAAAATAACAGGGTGGATGGGGGGTGGGAGGGAGGGGAGGGTAGGCAATGGGTATTCAGGAGGGCATGTGTTGGGTTGAGCATGGGTGTTGTATGGAACGAAATCTGACAATAAATTTCATATTAAAAGAAAATCAGGATAATATATCATTTCTGGAAAATAGTCCATGTTTTCATTTATTTATTTTTCGTAAGCTCTATACCCAACGTGGGGCTCAAACTTGTGACCCTGAGATCGAGTCCCAAGCTCCACCGATTGAGCCCGACAAGCACCCCTGTCCTTCTCTTATCCAATTCTAATATCTTGAGATTTAAGTCGTTGACTTCACTCTGAAAAGCAGTGAGTCTTACTTGCAGCCAACTGCAAGCAGCACACATCGGAAAAAAAACGAGAGGTGAAAAAAATGGGGATGATGCCTGCCTTTTGAAAAGCATTCCAATCTCAAAGTAATACCGAAAAGAGATCTCACCTTGTTAACGGATTTTGTTTCGGCGATGTTACCGGTTATAATCGAGATACAAAAAGTAACCGCCATGAAAATGACATTCCCATCATGGGACCCAGGAGGAAAGGCGGGCCCCACATTGCAGAGGGCGGCCACCCTCTGGACCCGCTTGGCTTCCACCTCGCGCAGCGTCGTAGCCTTCCTCAGGGTCTGTTGCAGCTTCTGCTCCACCAACTCCAGGGTCTCTTGCAACTGGCGGTTTTGATCTGCAGTCTAGGAAATGAAAACAAAGCATCAAAATGTAGCAAGTTCTCTCTCCTTTTCCATTTTGAATAAAGTGAAACAAATTCTCAATGCAAAGATCTATTGTAAGTTCTGACCGAAGCCAATGTTTTTGGTAAGTGTTTCAGAATAAACATTTCCTTTCTACAAGGAGTCACCCATGGCCTTGGGCCTCATTTCACTGTGCAAAACTTGTCTTGCCAAAGTATTTGCTCTGCTTCAGTATCTTCAGAGAAGTCTTTTAAAAGACAAAATTCCCACAAATTAAAGAAAACCCATCTTCTGGAGGAGCTTTCTCGTTCTTCCTGACAAGTTAACGAGAGAAAGGTCCGGTCTTACATAATTATAGACTCTTGTCTTAGGGCTCACTACATAGGGCATTCTGAGGTGGGCACAACGGCCAGCACAGAGGTTCGGAGAGCATGCCTGATGCCAGAGGAGTTATTTTTGCAAGTGTATGGTTATTCTACAAAAACACTCTCACTCTTGAAAAATAATTCAACCTGGAAAATTTAGACAAGAGATTTTTTTGTTAAAGGACTTTTAGGGACTCCGAGGTGGCTCAGTCAGTTAAGGTTTCACCTTCGGCCTAGGTTATAATCTCATAGCTCATGGGTTCAAGCCCCGCCTCGGGCTCTGTGTTGACAGCTCAGAACCTCGAGTACGTTTTGGATTCTGTGTGTCCCTCCCTCCTTCTCTGGCCTCCCCTGATCATGCTCTCGCTCGGTCGCTCCCTCTCTCAAAAATAAATAAACATTAAAAATATCTAAAGTCCTTTTAAAAATTATGTATAAGGTGAGGTTCTTGCAAGGTTAACATTTAATCCCACAAAATTCTTCCTTCTGTTTGAGTTTAGCTTTGCGTGTGTATACTCACCGGATATCATGCCTTAAAACCCTCAAATAAATAAAATACTTGCTGTATACATCGTATTTCACGATCTGCCTTTTACAGTCATGATTTGGAACACCTTACGTGCTCTCAAACAGCATTCCTGAATGTCATTTTAATGGCTTCCTAATATTTCACTTTTATTGTCATTTTGTGTCTACTGACACATTTTATAAACACACCAGGCAAACTTTGTTTCCAAGAAGCTGGATGAGGTTTTCCTTTTTACTGCCGGATGACTTGAGACAACCAAGGAAGAGACGTGCGGCTTCCCAAAAGACAGGGTCTTGCATCCTCAAGCCAGACTATGCTTCTGCACCTGATATTCTCCCCGATCTCAAGTACTAACCAAAACGGTCGGCTGCCTACAAATTCCTGGCCCCTCACCGCTCTTTTGGAAAGAGTGCTAACAAGCAAAAGTGTAACGTGCAGTTAACACATAAGAAGGAATCAATGAGGGTAGCAACATAACATGCTTACATAACATCTGAAAGATTCCCATGACGTTGAAGTAACCCCGTTTTTCAACACAAGATTTTAACACCCTGAAAATTTTACACTGAGACTAGGTCCTTAACTTCATTTGTAATTAACAAAAGAGGAATGAAGTTCAATGCAACCAACGATGATGCAGAGAGCGTTTCTTTGCGATCTCGTTTTCAAGTTTATCCTTGAGGTCGTGCAGGCAAGTGGCTTCATGCTGTGCCCTGAGACAGTGCTTCTCAAAGGTAGTGATCCTCTGTTGCATGTCTTCCTTCTGGGCCATGGCCTACAGCAGGTATTTCAGAGGAAAGACAGGGAAAGAATTAGTGTACGACACATTAACATACTCCAGACAGAAAAACAGGGTGAAATCCTAATTTACAAAAGGAAAGGAGCATCCTCGGGGCACCTGGGTGGCTCAGCCGGTGACGCTTTGTGAGTTGGGGCCCCGTGTAAGGCTCAGCGCAGACAATGCGGAAGCTTCTTGGGATTTTGACCACTCAGTTAACCAGGCTTATTCTTTCCGATGTGTTCAAAGACAAACGAATAATATAATCTCCCGGACATAAAATCTCCTCCCTCGTTGCCTCCGGACACAAGTGAGGTTTCCACAGTACAGGGCCTTCCATCTGGAGGCACACACCAGAAGACAACCATCATTTTTCCGGGAAAAGGGTGGATGAAATCTCACCCAATTACCACAAAGTTGAAGCAGTGGTGTTAACAAATGGAAACCAAACTCAACCTTTCATATAATTGGTAGTCATCTGTAGCTTAGCCTGTAACAAAACTGTATCACATGGTATCTGACACTGCAAATGGAACAAGAACATTCTGCCCTGCTTTTCTTGTCCACCACCCGAAAGATTCCTCTTCCAGCCTTCTGTTTACTAGGCAATTTATGTCAGCAGTCTCAAGAGTGAAAGTGATGAGTCTTAAGAAATGATTGAATTCTCCGCATATTGAACTCAGCTGCGGGGTTTCCACCCATCTTGGCCAAACAACTCCACTGAAAGGGTTATATAATTTCTGCAAATACTTTTGTTTTAAATTCTTACATGACCTCACCTACACTAAGGTACTAAACAGACTGCATGTGTACATACACGAGGGTCTGAGACGGTCTTCCTGAGTTGGCATTGCTGGGCTGGGGGTGAGGTGTGCGGGGACTGTCCACAAAGGGCAGCTCACAGTGACAGGAGGAGGCACAGGGAAACCATCCTACCCTTACTAGTTTCTGTGACAATGATCAGATTCCCATCGACGACCACACGTGCAGAAGCGGCCGCACTCCTCCATGACCTTACACCAGGACCAGCGGGCTGCCCCTCGCTCACTCTGACCGCCACGACCAGGAGCACGGAACCCCTGGGAGGAGGGCAGGGCGGCAGAGGCAGCCGTGACGGCCCCTCGGCAGAGCCGCCCTCTCACGGTCGTGCCCCCGTAAGCGAGTTGAGACCAACACGCTGGTTCCTACGTGCCGAGTGTGTTCCCAACACGGACCGAGAGCACGGCATGGGCCAAGCTCAGATGGCCCACACTCCACACCCGATGGCACTCCGCCACCTGCCCCCCAGGCCTCAGCAGGGGAGAGCCCAGGGAGGACAGATTCAACCACGCAGATGGAGAGACGGCCCGCCCAAGCCCCGGAGTAACGTTCCGTTCTGCTGCTACTTCTATCAAACTCCACAAGTTCAAACCCGTGGGAAATGAAGGACACACTGGGCAAAGACCGAACAAAACACCCCACGTTTAACTCGATGACGGCGTGGCCATTTCAAATGCCACCGACTTCACGGACATCTCGCTGCAACTTGGTGTTCTTTTCTTCAGAAATGAAGAGGTCCTTCCCTGAGGTGTCTAGGTTCTCTTCCAGCTTGACCACGAGACTGGAGAGGAGAGCCAGGCGCTCTTTCCTCTAGCTCTTCACCTTTGAAAGCCAGAAAGGGAAACAAGGGACGGGCCCCACCGCTAGTCTTGTTTAAAAAACAAGGGAAAAAAAGAAACCCCTCCAATCAAATCCTGTGATGACATCTGGAGCTGAACTCTGAATGTGGCCTTTATATCTTCAACGAAACTATACCCCTTTGTGCCACAAGTAACTGCTCCTCACTTGGAAACAAAGGGATTGAGTTTGTTCTCAGAAGACTTTCGTTAGTCTTTACTGTAGAGTTACCCTAAGGTCCCCTTCGCCTCATATAACATGAGGGAATACTGGTAAGCTCTTTCTCGCTTGCTTTTTTTCACACAGTTGCTTGTTAACAGCTTTCAATTTTACATTGGAGAGAAAACTTCCCCGGAAAAAAGTACACTATGAAATTTGTACCAGCCAATCGATATGCACAACATTTCCACCAACCGCTGTTTTTTAACCATAGAGGTCTGACAAGAATTCAAAGAAGCTTAAAAGGAAACTCCAGTTACACAAACACGCAATGTGTGCCTGATCACACACATCATGTGCACAAGTCAAGAACCGCTGTGGCTAGTCACACCGTTTCTTCCTCCGTTTTGTGGCTCCTGAACATAGAATTCAGGGCCATGAGCATCTCCGGCTAACTGGACAGGCCAGCCTGAGACGTCGCCTGTTGCCTCACCACCGTCATCCGGAGAGATCTCTCGTGCCTGGAGACAAGGAACTCCAAATGTTCTAGCAGCAGCTAGCGGGAGAGGCAAAAAGAATCCGTGTTTCAAGAACACTTTCAATTCCGGGCCTTAAGTTCACCAAATGCAAAACCAAGTCTGAATCCTTTAAATTCAATTCCGAGGTAGGGAGCTGCCCAAGCAATTGTGTTAAAATAGCCTTACTTTTCCTCACAGATCAAACAAGGTCTGAGAAAAATGGGTCCCATCCAACTCCACTGGGACATGTGGACCAAGGGAGAGAATGGTGTCCTGTGTGTAAATACACTGGCACGGCGCCTACTGACCCTGGTCTTATTTCTCTCTGCCTTCATTTCTGTGGTTTCCTCTCTCTGTAAGAGCTCCTCCTTGCAGATGGTGAGCTATCAGTGAGTCCTGCAAACTCCTGGGGTTGGAAACGGGATAAAAGTGGAGAAACAGAGGGGGTCGTTAGCCAGAGCGCACCTGGCTTCCGTGGTTCTCCAGAGTCCACTCACCCTACTCCAATCACCCACAACCTTCAAGTAGCACACACACATAAGTCCCTTCCTCACCAATCACAGGAGTTCCAGGGATTTTTGTAGGAACTGAGACTCAATGGGACAGAGATATTTTCAGGTGCCTTGCAGGTCTATGACAGAGGAAATCTGCTGTTGCCCACTCCCAGCCTCTGGCCCCGTCTGGCAAGCATGTTTGTGGAGCGGCAATGGGGAAAGGCACCGGGACTCAAAAGCTGCTGACAGCCTGAATAACTGGCTCAAAGTCAACCATACAGAATGGACTCTTCAAAAATGATAGTACGACTCGACGAAAGGAAGAGTTTAAGACTTATTTCCTTAGTCAAGCAGGAAACTTTCTGGCAGAAAGATTTCTGAGAGATGCCAGGGCCTACAACACCGCGTGGGGTTTTTCTTCCGTCAATACTGTGCGCCCACCCAGGACATGGCATACATGTGGGCTCCAAGGAGGTGTACGCACACTCTCCAGTCAATCGAGCGCAGAGACTGATGCAAGGCTCAATCCGTGAGCCATGACATCATGAACTGAGCTGAAACCAAGAGTCAGACGCTTAACTTCCTGAGCCACCCAGGCGCCCCAGAGGTTTTTTCCGCTATAGGACAAATGGAATAAAGTTTCTCTTAACTGAAATTCCAAATAAAGAGTGGTTGACTTCGGCAATTCTAGAAAATCTGTGTATAAACAGGTGACATTCTTCAAGGTCCTTCATAAATTAACCCTTTACAAATCAATGGGAATTCTGCCACAGAACTGAACACGTTCCTTGAAATCTGACTTGACAAGGTGAACCCACAGAAGCCTTTCTGACCCTTGATGTAGAACTGTGCAAACCCATTTCCATGTGGAGATATTGTTCCAATAAATTCATTGGAAACTTTTCTGGAGATGTGTGACATTTGGAAAGGCTGGCAGATGAGCTGAGCAGCTTCGAAATATCAAAAAATAGTAACTAAAAGGGAGGTCTCAATCCATGAAATATACGCAGATACTAAGCTATTATAGCATTTCATACCCGAAAACATATAAAAAACTAACAAGATAAAACTTACCAAAACTTGTGCATTGAAACAGACAATACCCACAAGATGCCATTTGCAGTCAAGAGAAAGGCAAACAAAAGTGGAAATTCAGGATTAAGTCCTAATCGCATAAAATGAGCTGTAGCAGACGCTGTCCTCTGGGGAAAGTGTGCACCACCTCCTGTTGCTATTGAGGTCACGTCAAGTGTTGCACGAATCTGCTAATCAGCTCTTGGTAAGCCCTTCACTTCTCCAGTAAATCAAGCACCACAGGAAACGTGATATCTCATGGTTCCTGGGTAATTGTCACCGTGTTAAGCGTAATACCATGAACCATGGATTACACCCTGGGACCCGTCTGATGTGTCCGTAAGGATGCTGGACGTGCTCCCGAGATGCAGAGAAGAGTCATGTTATGACAAGAAAAGGCTGAATGGCCTGACATGTACTGAGGCCCACAGCTGCAGCTGCCAGCCGGCCAGCGTGAAAGAAAGGGAAATTCTCGAAGCTCTCGCTGCGGCTATCCCAGCACCTGAAAAACCTGGGGCTTTTTGTGAGACATCTTTTTGTCTCATGTTGAAGATGTGGCATCTCTATGGGGGTACTAATGTTATGAGACGGGCACACGTGCAATCTCGACTCAAACGGAAAGACAAGTCCTGACATCACAAGTTAAGGCAGAAGGAAGGGAATGACCAAAAACTGGAATATTTCAATGCAGGCACAGGATAGCTTGGTGATTTTAGAAAGGGGTTTGGCTTTTAGAATGGTCAAGACGGATAGGAAGAGCAGCTTCTACCACGAAGAGGAAGTACACGGTTTCCCAGACGCCCAAGAGGTGATTGCAGAGAAGGAACTACAATCCACCACATGTCAACCACTCCAACACAAACAGTGAAAAACCCACGAAAATCAGTTGAGGAGACCATGGCTGCCTGCACAGGTTTTTCATGCAGAAGGAGGGGCCCTGTCGGGGGGAAAATGCCACAAAGGACATTTATTCACGAAAAAGACAAGTGAGCACAATGATGTTGGGTAGGAAGGGGTGAAGCAGCTACCGTCTGAGCGGACACAGGCTGGGTATGATCAGGGCGACTGGCCCTGTGTAGGAAGCTCACCCCAGGGTCCTGAAGGCAACAAGTGCCAGTGGCCAGTGGTCTGGCTGCACAACTAGAGCCCTTTCCCTGGACCAGTTCCATCCCGGCTCTGTCCCTCAACTCAGGAAGTACGCTGAAAGCAAGGGACTGTCCTTTAAATTTCCACTGACACTGGACAATGTCCTGGCCACCCAGAACCCCACGGGTCACCATCAAACGTGTCTTGGCAGCTCACTCGCTCTGGAGGGCAGCAAGTCTAAGTACACCAGCGGAGAAGGGGCCACGAGGACATGTGAAGCTCATGACAAATGCCATTTACAAGAAGGACGGTCATTGCTACCAAAGAGAACAACCTCAGATGAAATATATGAAAGGAAGATTCCGAGGGATGTTTTTATAAACTCCGTCAAGGCCAACACAATAAAGAAATCCCTGCTACAGAAAACTGTCCAAATGACGTGGTCACAGGACCTATGTCACAGCCTATCTGGAAACTCAAGAATGAGACTCTGATTATGGTAAAAAAAAAAAAAAAAAAAAAAATACGAAAAAGGTTTGGGGGATGCAGAGATTCAAAATGTGTATCCTAAAGAAGGTCGAGTGCAGAGAAAAACCCAGAGGATGTCGCAGAAGACAGCACAGAGAGGAGATCTGGTGAAAACCCCAGAGGTCGAGGAAAGCTGAATGGAAGTGCCATCGCTGGAAAGCCTGCTGCCACCAGATGTGATCCGGCAGAGTCTCAGCTACTCTCCCACATGGACCATTCCATGACAAGGGCGCTGGGACTAAAGCCAGCCAGCCGTCTATGGAGACTTGAGCCAGGAAGGCCCTCCTGAAAAGTTGCAAAGACATTGCCCGCATCCACCACATACAGCCAGGCCCCGAGACCCAAAATTGCCCCATCCAGCGGGTCCTCCCCACCCCATGCAGGTCTGCACATCAGGACATTTGTGAGACCCACCCTCACTTTCCAGACAGCAGATCCTTACCAAGGAGCTCAGTGAATCTCTTCACCTGCCATGCACACGTCTGTGCGTGAAAATCGAGGGAGCATGCAGCCAGTCCACCCGAGACGCACGTGTGTCACTACCACCTAAGGGTTTTTCAGCAGGAACATCGTGTGTGAGACTTTTGTGCACTTGGACAACCTACCCACACACGGACATAAGGGACAAAAGATCTGATATAAAACGAATAATGTGTTTTCCATAAGTAGTCTTTCAAAAAATGACATTACCTTGTAGCATGCCTGTCTCTGTACCTGCCTGGAGAAAATGCCTCTCAGCCTACTCTCACAGGCCTTTTTTGTAATGCAACAATGTGTTCAGACTCTATTAGGAATATGGCTGTAAAATGCAGGCTAGAAAAGCTTTATAACAATTCATTCACCTCTGTATCTCCTAGGCCATGAGGTAGCAAGCGTACTGATTACATTAAGCAATCATGAAGTAGTCACTCTTCAATGTTAATGCATGATTACGCATGTAACAATGTAATTATACAGGAATCTTTCTAATTCCTCCATTTCTGATGACTAGTTCTGGAGATACACTTAAAAACAGCTTAGTGTGTAACCTAAGCCAACACTGATGCGAGTTCTGGTAGAAAATTTATCCTAGAAACAAAACGGAGAAAAAACTTAGGTATGAATACAGCACAGAGCTGTGAACCTGTTTTCTATGTAACTGTTTCCATAGCTTCCTCGACTCGGAGAATATGGTATATATGACATAAAACATACAAATGTTAATGAAATTTTTGTGTTTCTACTAAGGTTTCTGGACAACAGGAGAGTTTGAACACTTAAGATTTCTGGTGAGGAAGTTATACATGGATTTTCAATTGTGGGCAGGATTTAAAACCGAGAACCAAGTTTTTCTAGGATCAGTTGTAGTCATCCGTGGGGAAAAATGGAGAAAGCACTACCATCGTCAACAGAAAAAAGTAAAATAGAATTTTTTTATTTTAATTTTTTAAATGTTATTCTTTATTTCTTAGAGACAGAGACAAAGAGCAGCAAGGGAGGGGCGGAGTGAGAAGGAGACAAGGAATTCAAAGCAGACTCCAGGCTCTGTGTTGTTAGCACAGAGCCAGACTCGGGGGTTACCTCGCCAACACAAAGTTCATGACCCGACCTGAAGTTGGCTGTTTAACCGACTGAGCCACCCAGGAACAGAATAGGAGTAATTTGGAGGTTCCTTGTACACAAAGCAAACCTGTTTCCCCAAAAGAGTTAGTTACTAAGTTGCTCAGCAAAAGCCAGCACAAAGGGCCAACAGGCAGGACACAGTTTCAGAAGAAAGGCCGTCTTCTCAGAGATCGTGGCGTATGGTACACCGATGGGGCAGGATGTCGGCATCTCTGCACAGCGGGAGGCGCTCCCAACACAGCCAAGCTGCTGAGAGGCGAGTGGGGCAGGTGCAGGGAGGACTGCAGGACTCGGTCCCTCCACGAGTCCACCCAAGTGAAGACAGGGTACAGATCTCCAGGGACCTCACACATGGCCTCTGAGACATGCAAGCTCCATGACAGAGTACCCAGGGACCAGCAGGGAGAGGGAAGAGCAGGAAAGAGGCAAAGCCATCTCCCTGGCTTCTGACCACCGGACCAGGTAGCAAGCTGCTACGTTCACAAGAGGAGGCAGAGATGTTTGCAGATTTGTGGCCCATGTGGAACTCAAAGAGCAGACAACCCACCCAGATGGAGCTTCACTATGAGGCGGTCGGAAAGGTGTCCAAGAGACAGAGGGGGGTGGATGAAGAAGAATTCAGGACAGCCGAACCTCCCAAGAAGAATCTCCTCCCCGATTCTGAGTGACTCAGACTCGTGACAAAATCAGCCATCCTGCAGCAGCACTGTGCACACGTTCCCCCTATTCCACCAAACCACACACTCCCATGCCCTTCTATTGCTCTCCGTATAACCACATACGTCTTTGGGTGAGGTACCTGCAGCACATAGTGTTCAGCACCTAGAACAGTGCCTGCCATGCACTCAATAAACAGGTGAACACTTTAGTGTACGCCTTGTACTCACCCAGGTAACTATTACACACATTGCTTTTCAATATTACGTGGTTCTGTGTAGGGTAGAAAGACACAAACTGTCCTGTGCTTTATGTGATGGGTGATATGAGGCGGTTGTACCTGTTGCCTAAAGCACGAATCTTATAGCTCAACCCACACAATAGGAGCCACACTACCCAATGGCGTCTACCCTGCTTCCAGTCGTGTCACCCCCCAACACACTATCCACACAGTAACAGCACCAGCTTTTAAAAATTTTAACATCATGTCAGTCCTTTCCCCTGAGGACACAATGACCCAAGGCCCTTCTCTGAATACCAAATTCCTTACGGGGAAGTTTCTGCCCAACACCAGCGGCCTGGTGCCTCACTTGACTCCACTTCCCCTTCCATAGCTTAAAACAAAGCCACGTTTCTCCTTGATTCTGGCTTTTGGCCCCAGAGACTGCTTGGAGAATGTTCTGTTAGACTCAGATGCTGATGGACCTCTCCAGAAAAAGCCTTTCCTGAACGGCAGTGCGCAAGTAAGCAATTCCTCCTAACTGCGTCATTCTTTCAGATAAACTCAGATGTGCCTCCACCTTCGACTCCGAGGAACACAGATGCCAGATCCCAACTACCACAATGGTGCAGGGTCATAAAGGGGCTCAACAAGGGTGCCTAGTTGTGTCTGTGCAGATGATGCAGGTGCACCAACCCAGAAACCCTTGTTGTCGGGGTTGCACTGTACAGTTGAGGGGCAATTCATCCCGATTCTGCTTCAGTTTCTGGGTCTCCCGTCCTCTGCCCTTTTGTCCGTACTTCCTCTCTCTCAAAAGTAAATAAATATTACCAAAAAAATTTTTAAAAAGCCAAAACTGATCAAACACTCACAGAATAAGTGTCACCCCATCCACCTCCTCGTCCTGCTTTGCCACATCCAGCCCGTCCCTGCAATGCTTGCCCTGGGCAAGCACATGAAAGGGGAGGAAGGCAGCGGCGGTGGGGTGGGGGGGCCTGAGACACAACATCACCACTCAATGGACGCTGGCTGAGGATGAGCAAACTGACCATTTTAGAACGACGGGTACTAGGCAAGGATTACAGGGTTTCGTTTTCTCCTGCAACAAATGCTGTTGAGCAAAATGTTTACTATGACTTCTCTTTCTTCCCCACCTGTTCTTATACTTGTGAATATTCTGTTAGTCAACCTATCATGAACTGGGAAAGATGATTTCAATCTGAAGCATGTTGGCAGGCATCAAGGAGACACTGAGGTAGTCACAACTGGAAGGAATGAGACCCCAACAAAAGGGAAGCCCGCTGAGCCAACACTAATGTTCAGAGTCCTCTCTCTCTCTCAAGACATGTGAGGATTCTGAATTTCTTCAGGGATTTGAGGCAATATACCAATGAGCAGGAAAGGAAACAAAACAGACAAGCAGAAAATCACTGATAACCAACACTGTACAGCACAGGGAGGTACAGAAAATTACCCCGGCACTCGGCAAACACTGCCTGAGAAGCTGAGCCTTCAATAATCTCATTGTGCTGCGGAGAAAATACCTGGGCTTTTGGACCAAGTCCCAAAGAGGGGTCCTGGAAGACACTCCAGGCCTCGAGATGGACATCCTGGAGGACTACACGGGGGTGGTGAACATTTTGAGCCCCGTTCACACTGAACCTTACAAAGACAGAGGACCGGTGACAAGTCATTCAGGCCTGACTGAGCTCAATAACCATCACACTCAGTGTGTGTGGGATGAAAGGCTGAAGAAAAGCAAGCACACGAAGAGCCTCTATGCTTCTCCATAATGTCCAACACAAAATTTAAAAAAGAAATTAAGAAAAGAAAAAGAATAAATGAAAAGAAATGAAAAAAAGAAACAAAAGAAAGAAAAGAGAAAAGAAAAGGGATGCCTGGGTGGCTCAGTCGGTTAATCATCCCACTTTGGTTCGGGTCATGATTTCACGGTTTTATGATTTGATTCCCGTGTCGAACTCTGTGCTGACATTGAAAAGCATGGAGCCTGCTTTGGATTCTGTGTCTCCCTGTTTGTCTCCATCTCCCATGCTCAAGATTTGTCTCTACCTCTCTCTCAAAATAAATAATATTAAAAAAATCTATTTTAATAAAAAAGAAAAAAAAAAACAGGGAAAGGCACGAGCATAGCTCAGGTTACTCGTTTAGGTGACCAAAATTTGGTTTCGACCCAGGTTTGTGAGTGTGAGCCCTGTGTTGGTCTCTCTACTGATAGAATGGAGCCTCTCAAGAGTCTCTACGCTCCCCTCCCATCCTCTACCCCGACGCGTACTCTCACTCTCTTTCTGAAAAATAAATAAACATTTTAAAAAACAAGGTTTTACATCATATAGACGAAAAGAAGAAAGAACAGAAAGAGACCAAAGGGAGACACACCGACTGGAAATACGGGATGCAAAGGTCAACTGTCCAACAAGCCTACTTGACAAATGGGAAATTTTCAGAGAATCAAAACAGATTCTAAACCTAAAAATTATCAGAGCTAAAACTAAGAACTCTAGGCGCCTGAATGGCTCATTTGGTTAAGCATCTGACTTCAGGTCAGGTCGTGATCTCGTGATTCGGGAGTTTGAGCCCCGCGTTGGACTCTGTGCTGAGTGCTCAGAGCCTAGAACTTGCTTCGGTATCTGTGTCTAGCTCTCTGTTCTTCCCTTGCTCAAATTCTGTCTTTCCAACATAAATAAGAGTAAAAAAAAAATTTTAGTAAGATTAAGAACTATGGGGGTTAATATCAGACTAAACACAAGTGAAGAGAGCCACAGTGAACTGGAAGATAAGTATGTAAAAATTTATCTAGACCATACACAGAGAAAAAATCAATAGAGAAACCCAAAAGACACACAAAATATGGTTGAAGGGTCCAATGAGAACCTTCAAAGTAGAGAAAACACAGAATGGGGGTTACCAGATCCCTACAAAGAATCAAAACTTTCCAAAACTCATAAAAGAACCATGACAATGACTCCACAAAGAATGCCTGAGGCAAAAAAAAAAGATCCCACCACTAGGAGAGGGGAACAGAATGTACATACCAGTCTGTGGGCTGGTCAGCGGTGGACTGGGGCAGACATCAGCAGACCCCGCCCACCAACGCAAGTTATTCATGACAGCACAGAAGTGCCCCGTAGTTCCGCACAACTCCAAGGACTATCCAACATGACCAAACGGAAGAGTTCCTCTCAAAGAATCTCAAGGAAATGACAGTTCATGAACTGATCGTAAAGGATTTAAACAATATAACAGAAACTGAAATCAGAGTAATAGTCATAAAACTAATCGCTGGGCTCATAAACAGTATACAAGACACCAGAGAGTCTACTGTTACAGAGATCAAGGGACTAAGGAACATACTGGAGGACCTAAAAAATGTTATAAACGAGCTGAAAAATAAAATGGAGAAAACCACAACTCGGATTGAAGATGCAGAGGAGAGAATAGGAGAACTGGAAGAAAAATTTATGGAAAAAGAGGAAGCAGAGAAAAAAGAGATAAAAAGAATCCAGGGGTATGGGGCGAAAATTAGAGAACTGATGCACTGAAGAGAAATAATCTACACATAAGTGGTATTCCAGAGAAGAGAGAAGGAAAGGTGATGAAGGTGTACTTAAAATAATAGTTGAGAACTTCCCAGATCTGGGGAAGGAAAAAGGCATTGAAATCCAAGAGGCACAGAGAACTCCCTTCAGACGTAACTTGAATCCATCTGCACGACATATAATGAAACTGACAAAATAACAAGGATAAAGAGAATATTCTGAAGGCCGTTGGGGATAAACGTGCCCTAACATATAAAGGGACACCGATAAGACTCGTGATGGATCCCTCTACTGAAACATGGCAGGCCAGAAAAGATTGGCAGGAGATCTTCAACGTGATGAACAGAAAAAAATATCCAGCCAAGAATCCTTTATCCAGGAAATCTCTGATTTAGAATGGGAGAGAGAAAGTTCTTTCCAAACAAAACGGAAGGAATTCATCACCACTAAACCAGTCCTACAAAAGATACTAAGGGGGATCCTGTGAGACAAAGTACCAGAGACATTGCTACAAGCACGAAACTTACAGACATCACAATGACTCTACACTCATATCTTTCTACAACACTGAATGTAAATGGACTAAAAGCGCCAACCAAAAGACATAAGGTATCAGAATGGATAGAAAAACGAGACCCAATTATTTGCTGTTTACAAGAGACTCATTTTAGACATGAGGACACCTTCAGATTGAAAGTGAAGGGATGAAAAACTATCATGCTACTGGAAGTCAAAAGAAAGCTGGAGTAACCATACTTAGGCAAACTGGACTCTAAATTAAAGGCTGTAACTAAAGAAGGAAATTTTATAATAATTACAGGGTCTATCCATCAGGAAGAGCTAACAATTATAAATGTCTATGCGCCGAATACGGGAGCCCCCAAATATATAAAACAATTACAAACATAAGCAACCTTACTGATAGAAAGTAGTAATTGCAAAAGACTTTAATACCCCACTTGCAGAAGTGGATACATCATCTAGACACACGGTCAATAAAGAAAAAAGGGCCATGAATGATACATTGGATCAGATGGATTTGACAGATATATTTAGAACTCTGCATCCCAAAGCAACAGAATATACTTTCTTCTCAAGTGCACATGGAATATTCTCCAAGATAGATCACATTCTTGGTCACAAAAGAGTCCTTCTTAAGTATAAAAGAACTGCGATCACACCATGCATATTTTCAGACCACAATGCTATGAAGCTTGAAATCAACAAAAGGAAATCTGGAAAACCTCCAAAAACATGGAGGTTAAAGAACACCCTACTAAAGAAAGAATGGGTCAACCACGTAGGGAAGTATTTAAAAATATATAAAAACAAATGAAAACGAAAACACAACAATCCAAACACTTTGGGATGCAGAGAAGACACTCCTGAGAGGAAATACATTGCAAACCAGGACTATCTCAAGAATAAAGAAAAATCCCAAATAGAAAATCTAACAGAACACCTAAATAAAATACAGGCAGAACAGCAAAGACAGCGTAAACCCAGCAGAAAAAGAGAAATAAAGGTCCGAGCATAAATAAACAATATAGACAATTAACAATATAGAATTTAAAAAATGTAGAGCATATCACAACACGAGTTGTTTTTTTGAAAAAAAACAAACATTGACAAACCTCTAGCCAGGCTTCCCAAAAAGAAAAGGGAGACGACCCAAGTAGATAAAATTATGAATGAAAATGGAATTATTACAACCAATACTTCAGAAATACAAGCAATTATCAGGGAATCATATGAAAAATTATATGCCAACAAACTGGACAACCCAGAAGAAATGGACAAATTCCTAGACACCCACACACTTTCAAAACTCAGAAAGAAATAGAAAACTTGAACAGACCCGTAACCAGCGAAGAAATTAAATCAGTCATCAAAAATCTCCCAATAAGAGTCCAAGACCAGATGGCTTCCCAGGGGAATTCTACCAAGGGTTGAAAGCAGAGATAATACTTATCCTTCTCAAGCTATTCCACAAAATAGAAAGGGAAAGAAAACTTCCAGACTCATTCTATGAAGCCAGTATTACTTTGACAGAGAACCAGTAAAAAAAGAGAACAGGCCAATAACCCTTATGACTATGGATGCAAAAATTCTCAATAGGATACTAGCAAATCGAATTCAAGAGCATATAAAAAGAATGATTCACCATGATCAAGTGGGATTCATTCCTGGGATGCAGGTCGGGTTCAACATTCACAAATAAAAGTGATACATCACGTTAATGAAAGAAAAGATAAGAACCATATGATCCTATCAATCGATGCAGAAAAAGCATTTGACAAAATTCAGCATCGTTTCTTAATAAAAACCCTCGAGAAATGCGGGATAGAAAGAACATACTTAAAAATCATAAACGCCGTTTATGATAAGCCCACAGTTAACATCATCCTCAATGGGGGGAAAACTGAGAGCTTTTTCCCTGAGATCCGGAACACGACAGGGATGTCCACTCTCACCGCTGTCGTTTAACATAGTGTTGGAAGTCCAAGCAACATCAATCAGACAACAAAAGGAAATCAAAGGCATCAAAATTGACAAAGATGAAGTTAAGCTTTCAATTTTTCCAGATGACATGATATTATACATGGAAATTCCAATAGACTCCACCAAAAGTCTACCAGAATGGTAAATGAATTCAGCAAAGTTGCAGGATACAAAATCTATGTACAGAAAGCAGTTGTATTCCTAAGCAATAATAATGAAGCAACAAAAGACAAAAAAACTGATCCCATTCACAATTGAACGAAGAAGCATAAAATACCTAGGAATCAATCTAACCAAAGATGTAAAAGATCTGTATGCTGAAAACTATAGAAAGCTTATGAAGGAAAGGGAAGAAGATACAAAGAAATGGAAAAACGTTCCGTGCTCATGGGTCGGAAGAATATTTTCAAAATGTCAATACTACCCAAAGCTATCTACACATTCAAAGCAATCCCAATCAAAATTGCACCAGAATTCTTCTCGAAGTTAGAACAAGCAATTCTAAAATTCATATGGAACCAATAAAGCCCCGAATAGCCAAAGTAATTTCGAAGAAGTCCAAAGCAGGAGGCATCACAATCGCAGTCTTTAGCCTCTACTACAAAACTATAATCATCAAGACAGCCTAGTGTTGCCAAAAAAGAGACCCATACACCAAAGGAATAGAATTGAAACCCACAAAAATATGGCCAATCCATCTTTAACAAAGGAGGAAGGAATATCCAAGGAAAAAAGACAGTCTGGTTAACAAATGTGGCAGGGCAAACAGGGCAGTAAGATGCAGAAGGTAAGAACTAGACCACTTTCTCAAAACATTCACAAAAAGAAATTCAAAATGGAAAAAAGACCTGAATGTTGGACAGGAAATCATGGCAACCCTAGCGAAGAAAACAGGAAAAGACCATTCTGACTTCAGCTGCAACAATTTCTTACTTGACACATCCCCAAAGGCAAAGGATTTAAAAGCACAAATGAACTATTGGGACCTCATGAAGATAAAAACTTCACAGCAAATAAAAGGCAACCAACGGAATCGGAAAAGATATTTGCAAATGACATATCGGACAAAGGGCTGCTATCCAAAATCTATAAAGAGCTCACCAAATTTCGCTTCGAGAAGCAAATAATCCAGTGTAGAATTTGGCACAAAACATGAATAGACATTTCTCTAACGAAGAAATCCTGATGGCCAGCAGGCACATGAAAAGATGCTTAATGTTGCTCCTCATCAGGGAAATACAAATAAAAACGACACTCGGATATCACCTCCGTCTGTTGGAGTGGCAAAATAAACAATTCAGGAGACTATAGATGCTGGCGAGGATTTGGTGAAACAGGAGCCCTCGTGCACCGTTGGTGGGAATGCAAACTGCTGCAACAACTCTGGAAAACATTGTCAAGTTTCCTCCAAAATTAAAAATAAATCTGAACTATGACACAGCAGTAGCACTGCTAGGAATTTACCCAAGGAATACAGGAGTACTGATGCATAGGGACCCCTGTACCCCAATATTAATAACACCACTCTCAATAGCCAAATTGTGGAAAGAGCCTGAATGTCCAACTGATCAATTGATAAAGAAACTGTGGTTTACATACACAATGGAGTACTACTTTGCAATGAGAATAAAATATGGACCATGGTAGCAATGTGGATGGAACTGGAGAGTGTTAGGGTAAGTGAAAGACAGATACGATATGTGTTCACTCTTATGTGAATCCGGAGAAACTTAAAAGGGACCCATGAAGAAAGCGTAGGATAAAAAAAGAGGTTAGAGTGGGACAGAGCCAAAGCATGAGACTCTTACAAACTGAAAAATAACAGGGTGGATGGGGGGTGGGAGGGAGGGGAGGGTAGGCAATGGGTATTCAGGAGGGCATGTGTTGGGTTGAGCATGGGTGTTGTATGGAACGAAATCTGACAATAAATTTCATATTAAAAGAAAATCAGGATAATATATCATTTCTGGAAAATAGTCCATGTTTTCATTTATTTATTTTTCGTAAGCTCTATACCCAACGTGGGGCTCAAACTTGTGACCCTGAGATCGAGTCCCAAGCTCCACCGATTGAGCCCGACAAGCACCCCTGTCCTTCTCTTATCCAATTCTAATATCTTGAGATTTAAGTCGTTGACTTCACTCTGAAAAGCAGTGAGTCTTACTTGCAGCCAACTGCAAGCAGCACACATCGGAAAAAAAACGAGAGGTGAAAAAAATGGGGATGATGCCTGCCTTTTGAAAAGCATTCCAATCTCAAAGTAATACCGAAAAGAGATCTCACCTTGTTAACGGATTTTGTTTCGGCGATGTTACCGGTTATAATCGAGATACAAAAAGTAACCGCCATGAAAATGACATTCCCATCATGGGACCCAGGAGGAAAGGCGGGCCCCACATTGCAGAGGGCGGCCACCCTCTGGACCCGCTTGGCTTCCACCTCGCGCAGCGTCGTAGCCTTCCTCAGGGTCTGTTGCAGCTTCTGCTCCACCAACTCCAGGGTCTCTTGCAACTGGCGGTTTTGATCTGCAGTCTAGGAAATGAAAACAAAGCATCAAAATGTAGCAAGTTCTCTCTCCTTTTCCATTTTGAATAAAGTGAAACAAATTCTCAATGCAAAGATCTATTGTAAGTTCTGACCGAAGCCAATGTTTTTGGTAAGTGTTTCAGAATAAACATTTCCTTTCTACAAGGAGTCACCCATGGCCTTGGGCCTCATTTCACTGTGCAAAACTTGTCTTGCCAAAGTATTTGCTCTGCTTCAGTATCTTCAGAGAAGTCTTTTAAAAGACAAAATTCCCACAAATTAAAGAAAACCCATCTTCTGGAGGAGCTTTCTCGTTCTTCCTGACAAGTTAACGAGAGAAAGGTCCGGTCTTACATAATTATAGACTCTTGTCTTAGGGCTCACTACATAGGGCATTCTGAGGTGGGCACAACGGCCAGCACAGAGGTTCGGAGAGCATGCCTGATGCCAGAGGAGTTATTTTTGCAAGTGTATGGTTATTCTACAAAAACACTCTCACTCTTGAAAAATAATTCAACCTGGAAAATTTAGACAAGAGATTTTTTTGTTAAAGGACTTTTAGGGACTCCGAGGTGGCTCAGTCAGTTAAGGTTTCACCTTCGGCCTCGGTTATAATCTCATAGCTCATGGGTTCAAGCCCCGCCTCGGGCTCTGTGTTGACAGCTCAGAACCTCGAGTACGTTTTGGATTCTGTGTGTCCCTCCCTCCTTCTCTGGCCTCCCCTGATCATGCTCTCGCTCGGTCGCTCCCTCTCTCAAAAATAAATAAACATTAAAAATATCTAAAGTCCTTTTAAAAATTATGTATAAGGTGAGGTTCTTGCAAGGTTAACATTTAATCCCACAAAATTCTTCCTTCTGTTTGAGTTTAGCTTTGCGTGTGTATACTCACCGGATATCATGCCTTAAAACCCTCAAATAAATAAAATACTTGCTGTATACATCGTATTTCACGATCTGCCTTTTACAGTCATGATTTGGAACACCTTACGTGCTCTCAAACAGCATTCCTGAATGTCATTTTAATGGCTTCCTAATATTTCACTTTTATTGTCATTTTGTGTCTACTGACACATTTTATAAACACACCAGGCAAACTTTGTTTCCAAGAAGCTGGATGAGGTTTTCCTTTTTACTGCCGGATGACTTGAGACAACCAAGGAAGAGACGTGCGGCTTCCCAAAAGACAGGGTCTTGCATCCTCAAGCCAGACTATGCTTCTGCACCTGATATTCTCCCCGATCTCAAGTACTAACCAAAACGGTCGGCTGCCTACAAATTCCTGGCCCCTCACCGCTCTTTTGGAAAGAGTGCTAACAAGCAAAAGTGTAACGTGCAGTTAACACATAAGAAGGAATCAATGAGGGTAGCAACATAACATGCTTACATAACATCTGAAAGATTCCCATGACGTTGAAGTAACCCCGTTTTTCAACACAAGATTTTAACACCCTGAAAATTTTACACTGAGACTAGGTCCTTAACTTCATTTGTAATTAACAAAAGAGGAATGAAGTTCAATGCAACCAACGATGATGCAGAGAGCGTTTCTTTGCGATCTCGTTTTCAAGTTTATCCTTGAGGTCGTGCAGGCAAGTGGCTTCATGCTGTGCCCTGAGACAGTGCTTCTCAAAGGTAGTGATCCTCTGTTGCATGTCTTCCTTCTGGGCCATGGCCTACAGCAGGTATTTCAGAGGAAAGACAGGGAAAGAATTAGTGTACGACACATTAACATACTCCAGACAGAAAAACAGGGTGAAATCCTAATTTACAAAAGGAAAGGAGCATCCTCGGGGCACCTGGGTGGCTCAGCCGGTGACGCTTTGTGAGTTGGGGCCCCGTGTAAGGCTCAGCGCAGACAATGCGGAAGCTTCTTGGGATTTTGACCACTCAGTTAACCAGGCTTATTCTTTCCGATGTGTTCAAAGACAAACGAATAATATAATCTCCCGGACATAAAATCTCCTCCCTCGTTGCCTCCGGACACAAGTGAGGTTTCCACAGTACAGGGCCTTCCATCTGGAGGCACACACCAGAAGACAACCATCATTTTTCCGGGAAAAGGGTGGATGAAATCTCACCCAATTACCACAAAGTTGAAGCAGTGGTGTTAACAAATGGAAACCAAACTCAACCTTTCATATAATTGGTAGTCATCTGTAGCTTAGCCTGTAACAAAACTGTATCACATGGTATCTGACACTGCAAATGGAACAAGAACATTCTGCCCTGCTTTTCTTGTCCACCACCCGAAAGATTCCTCTTCCAGCCTTCTGTTTACTAGGCAATTTATGTCAGCAGTCTCAAGAGTGAAAGTGATGAGTCTTAAGAAATGATTGAATTCTCCGCATATTGAACTCAGCTGCGGGGTTTCCACCCATCTTGGCCAAACAACTCCACTGAAAGGGTTATATAATTTCTGCAAATACTTTTGTTTTAAATTCTTACATGACCTCACCTACACTAAGGTACTAAACAGACTGCATGTGTACATACACGAGGGTCTGAGACGGTCTTCCTGAGTTGGCATTGCTGGGCTGGGGGTGAGGTGTGCGGGGACTGTCCACAAAGGGCAGCTCACAGTGACAGGAGGAGGCACAGGGAAACCATCCTACCCTTACTAGTTTCTGTGACAATGATCAGATTCCCATCGACGACCACACGTGCAGAAGCGGCCGCACTCCTCCATGACCTTACACCAGGACCAGCGGGCTGCCCCTCGCTCACTCTGACCGCCACGACCAGGAGCACGGAACCCCTGGGAGGAGGGCAGGGCGGCAGAGGCAGCCGTGACGGCCCCTCGGCAGAGCCGCCCTCTCACGGTCGTGCCCCCGTAAGCGAGTTGAGACCAACACGCTGGTTCCTACGTGCCGAGTGTGTTCCCAACACGGACCGAGAGCACGGCATGGGCCAAGCTCAGATGGCCCACACTCCACACCCGATGGCACTCCGCCACCTGCCCCCCAGGCCTCAGCAGGGGAGAGCCCAGGGAGGACAGATTCAACCACGCAGATGGAGAGACGGCCCGCCCAAGCCCCGGAGTAACGTTCCGTTCTGCTGCTACTTCTATCAAACTCCACAAGTTCAAAC
This sequence comes from Panthera onca, assembly GCF_046562875.1. Taxonomy (NCBI): domain Eukaryota; kingdom Metazoa; phylum Chordata; class Mammalia; order Carnivora; family Felidae; genus Panthera; species Panthera onca. The sequence goes on from NC_138349.1 coordinate 68,820,095, forward strand.
CCGTGGGAAATGAAGGACACACTGGGCAAAGACCGAACAAAACACCCCACGTTTAACTCGATGACGGCGTGGCCATTTCAAATGCCACCGACTTCACGGACATCTCGCTGCAACTTGGTGTTCTTTTCTTCAGAAATGAAGAGGTCCTTCCCTGAGGTGTCTAGGTTCTCTTCCAGCTTGACCACGAGACTGGAGAGGAGAGCCAGGCGCTCTTTCCTCTAGCTCTTCACCTTTGAAAGCCAGAAAGGGAAACAAGGGACGGGCCCCACCGCTAGTCTTGTTTAAAAAACAAGGGAAAAAAAGAAACCCCTCCAATCAAATCCTGTGATGACATCTGGAGCTGAACTCTGAATGTGGCCTTTATATCTTCAACGAAACTATACCCCTTTGTGCCACAAGTAACTGCTCCTCACTTGGAAACAAAGGGATTGAGTTTGTTCTCAGAAGACTTTCGTTAGTCTTTACTGTAGAGTTACCCTAAGGTCCCCTTCGCCTCATATAACATGAGGGAATACTGGTAAGCTCTTTCTCGCTTGCTTTTTTTCACACAGTTGCTTGTTAACAGCTTTCAATTTTACATTGGAGAGAAAACTTCCCCGGAAAAAAGTACACTATGAAATTTGTACCAGCCAATCGATATGCACAACATTTCCACCAACCGCTGTTTTTTAACCATAGAGGTCTGACAAGAATTCAAAGAAGCTTAAAAGGAAACTCCAGTTACACAAACACGCAATGTGTGCCTGATCACACACATCATGTGCACAAGTCAAGAACCGCTGTGGCTAGTCACACCGTTTCTTCCTCCGTTTTGTGGCTCCTGAACATAGAATTCAGGGCCATGAGCATCTCCGGCTAACTGGACAGGCCAGCCTGAGACGTCGCCTGTTGCCTCACCACCGTCATCCGGAGAGATCTCTCGTGCCTGGAGACAAGGAACTCCAAATGTTCTAGCAGCAGCTAGCGGGAGAGGCAAAAAGAATCCGTGTTTCAAGAACACTTTCAATTCCGGGCCTTAAGTTCACCAAATGCAAAACCAAGTCTGAATCCTTTAAATTCAATTCCGAGGTAGGGAGCTGCCCAAGCAATTGTGTTAAAATAGCCTTACTTTTCCTCACAGATCAAACAAGGTCTGAGAAAAATGGGTCCCATCCAACTCCACTGGGACATGTGGACCAAGGGAGAGAATGGTGTCCTGTGTGTAAATACACTGGCACGGCGCCTACTGACCCTGGTCTTATTTCTCTCTGCCTTCATTTCTGTGGTTTCCTCTCTCTGTAAGAGCTCCTCCTTGCAGATGGTGAGCTATCAGTGAGTCCTGCAAACTCCTGGGGTTGGAAACGGGATAAAAGTGGAGAAACAGAGGGGGTCGTTAGCCAGAGCGCACCTGGCTTCCGTGGTTCTCCAGAGTCCACTCACCCTACTCCAATCACCCACAACCTTCAAGTAGCACACACACATAAGTCCCTTCCTCACCAATCACAGGAGTTCCAGGGATTTTTGTAGGAACTGAGACTCAATGGGACAGAGATATTTTCAGGTGCCTTGCAGGTCTATGACAGAGGAAATCTGCTGTTGCCCACTCCCAGCCTCTGGCCCCGTCTGGCAAGCATGTTTGTGGAGCGGCAATGGGGAAAGGCACCGGGACTCAAAAGCTGCTGACAGCCTGAATAACTGGCTCAAAGTCAACCATACAGAATGGACTCTTCAAAAATGATAGTACGACTCGACGAAAGGAAGAGTTTAAGACTTATTTCCTTAGTCAAGCAGGAAACTTTCTGGCAGAAGGATTTCTGAGAGATGCCAGGGCCTACAACACCGCGTGGGGTTTTTCTTCCGTCAATACTGTGCGCCCACCCAGGACATGGCATACATGTGGGCTCCAAGGAGGTGTACGCACACTCTCCAGTCAATCGAGCGCAGAGACTGATGCAAGGCTCAATCCGTGAGCCATGACATCATGAACTGAGCTGAAACCAAGAGTCAGACGCTTAACTTCCTGAGCCACCCAGGCGCCCCAGAGGTTTTTTCCGCTATAGGACAAATGGAATAAAGTTTCTCTTAACTGAAATTCCAAATAAAGAGTGGTTGACTTCGGCAATTCTAGAAAATCTGTGTATAAACAGGTGACATTCTTCAAGGTCCTTCATAAATTAACCCTTTACAAATCAATGGGAATTCTGCCACAGAACTGAACACGTTCCTTGAAATCTGACTTGACAAGGTGAACCCACAGAAGCCTTTCTGACCCTTGATGTAGAACTGTGCAAACCCATTTCCATGTGGAGATATTGTTCCAATAAATTCATTGGAAACTTTTCTGGAGATGTGTGACATTTGGAAAGGCTGGCAGATGAGCTGAGCAGCTTCGAAATATCAAAAAATAGTAACTAAAAGGGAGGTCTCAATCCATGAAATATACGCAGATACTAAGCTATTATAGCATTTCATACCCGAAAACATATAAAAAACTAACAAGATAAAACTTACCAAAACTTGTGCATTGAAACAGACAATACCCACAAGATGCCATTTGCAGTCAAGAGAAAGGCAAACAAAAGTGGAAATTCAGGATTAAGTCCTAATCGCATAAAATGAGCTGTAGCAGACGCTGTCCTCTGGGGAAAGTGTGCACCACCTCCTGTTGCTATTGAGGTCACGTCAAGTGTTGCACGAATCTGCTAATCAGCTCTTGGTAAGCCCTTCACTTCTCCAGTAAATCAAGCACCACAGGAAACGTGATATCTCATGGTTCCTGGGTAATTGTCACCGTGTTAAGCGTAATACCATGAACCATGGATTACACCCTGGGACCCGTCTGATGTGTCCGTAAGGATGCTGGACGTGCTCCCGAGATGCAGAGAAGAGTCATGTTATGACAAGAAAAGGCTGAATGGCCTGACATGTACTGAGGCCCACAGCTGCAGCTGCCAGCCGGCCAGCGTGAAAGAAAGGGAAATTCTCGAAGCTCTCGCTGCGGCTATCCCAGCACCTGAAAAACCTGGGGCTTTTTGTGAGACATCTTTTTGTCTCATGTTGAAGATGTGGCATCTCTATGGGGGTACTAATGTTATGAGACGGGCACACGTGCAATCTCGACTCAAACGGAAAGACAAGTCCTGACATCACAAGTTAAGGCAGAAGGAAGGGAATGACCAAAAACTGGAATATTTCAATGCAGGCACAGGATAGCTTGGTGATTTTAGAAAGGGGTTTGGCTTTTAGAATGGTCAAGACGGATAGGAAGAGCAGCTTCTACCACGAAGAGGAAGTACACGGTTTCCCAGACGCCCAAGAGGTGATTGCAGAGAAGGAACTACAATCCACCACATGTCAACCACTCCAACACAAACAGTGAAAAACCCACGAAAATCAGTTGAGGAGACCATGGCTGCCTGCACAGGTTTTTCATGCAGAAGGAGGGGCCCTGTCGGGGGGAAAATGCCACAAAGGACATTTATTCACGAAAAAGACAAGTGAGCACAATGATGTTGGGTAGGAAGGGGTGAAGCAGCTACCGTCTGAGCGGACACAGGCTGGGTATGATCAGGGCGACTGGCCCTGTGTAGGAAGCTCACCCCAGGGTCCTGAAGGCAACAAGTGCCAGTGGCCAGTGGTCTGGCTGCACAACTAGAGCCCTTTCCCTGGACCAGTTCCATCCCGGCTCTGTCCCTCAACTCAGGAAGTACGCTGAAAGCAAGGGACTGTCCTTTAAATTTCCACTGACACTGGACAATGTCCTGGCCACCCAGAACCCCACGGGTCACCATCAAACGTGTCTTGGCAGCTCACTCGCTCTGGAGGGCAGCAAGTCTAAGTACACCAGCGGAGAAGGGGCCACGAGGACATGTGAAGCTCATGACAAATGCCATTTACAAGAAGGACGGTCATTGCTACCAAAGAGAACAACCTCAGATGAAATATATGAAAGGAAGATTCCGAGGGATGTTTTTATAAACTCCGTCAAGGCCAACACAATAAAGAAATCCCTGCTACAGAAAACTGTCCAAATGACGTGGTCACAGGACCTATGTCACAGCCTATCTGGAAACTCAAGAATGAGACTCTGATTATGGTAAAAAAAAAAAAAAAAAAAAAAATACGAAAAAGGTTTGGGGGATGCAGAGATTCAAAATGTGTATCCTAAAGAAGGTCGAGTGCAGAGAAAAACCCAGAGGATGTCGCAGAAGACAGCACAGAGAGGAGATCTGGTGAAAACCCCAGAGGTCGAGGAAAGCTGAATGGAAGTGCCATCGCTGGAAAGCCTGCTGCCACCAGATGTGATCCGGCAGAGTCTCAGCTACTCTCCCACATGGACCATTCCATGACAAGGGCGCTGGGACTAAAGCCAGCCAGCCGTCTATGGAGACTTGAGCCAGGAAGGCCCTCCTGAAAAGTTGCAAAGACATTGCCCGCATCCACCACATACAGCCAGGCCCCGAGACCCAAAATTGCCCCATCCAGCGGGTCCTCCCCACCCCATGCAGGTCTGCACATCAGGACATTTGTGAGACCCACCCTCACTTTCCAGACAGCAGATCCTTACCAAGGAGCTCAGTGAATCTCTTCACCTGCCATGCACACGTCTGTGCGTGAAAATCGAGGGAGCATGCAGCCAGTCCACCCGAGACGCACGTGTGTCACTACCACCTAAGGGTTTTTCAGCAGGAACATCGTGTGTGAGACTTTTGTGCACTTGGACAACCTACCCACACACGGACATAAGGGACAAAAGATCTGATATAAAACGAATAATGTGTTTTCCATAAGTAGTCTTTCAAAAAATGACATTACCTTGTAGCATGCCTGTCTCTGTACCTGCCTGGAGAAAATGCCTCTCAGCCTACTCTCACAGGCCTTTTTTGTAATGCAACAATGTGTTCAGACTCTATTAGGAATATGGCTGTAAAATGCAGGCTAGAAAAGCTTTATAACAATTCATTCACCTCTGTATCTCCTAGGCCATGAGGTAGCAAGCGTACTGATTACATTAAGCAATCATGAAGTAGTCACTCTTCAATGTTAATGCATGATTACGCATGTAACAATGTAATTATACAGGAATCTTTCTAATTCCTCCATTTCTGATGACTAGTTCTGGAGATACACTTAAAAACAGCTTAGTGTGTAACCTAAGCCAACACTGATGCGAGTTCTGGTAGAAAATTTATCCTAGAAACAAAACGGAGAAAAAACTTAGGTATGAATACAGCACAGAGCTGTGAACCTGTTTTCTATGTAACTGTTTCCATAGCTTCCTCGACTCGGAGAATATGGTATATATGACATAAAACATACAAATGTTAATGAAATTTTTGTGTTTCTACTAAGGTTTCTGGACAACAGGAGAGTTTGAACACTTAAGATTTCTGGTGAGGAAGTTATACATGGATTTTCAATTGTGGGCAGGATTTAAAACCGAGAACCAAGTTTTTCTAGGATCAGTTGTAGTCATCCGTGGGGAAAAATGGAGAAAGCACTACCATCGTCAACAGAAAAAAGTAAAATAGAATTTTTTTATTTTAATTTTTTAAATGTTATTCTTTATTTCTTAGAGACAGAGACAAAGAGCAGCAAGGGAGGGGCGGAGTGAGAAGGAGACAAGGAATTCAAAGCAGACTCCAGGCTCTGTGTTGTTAGCACAGAGCCAGACTCGGGGGTTACCTCGCCAACACAAAGTTCATGACCCGACCTGAAGTTGGCTGTTTAACCGACTGAGCCACCCAGGAACAGAATAGGAGTAATTTGGAGGTTCCTTGTACACAAAGCAAACCTGTTTCCCCAAAAGAGTTAGTTACTAAGTTGCTCAGCAAAAGCCAGCACAAAGGGCCAACAGGCAGGACACAGTTTCAGAAGAAAGGCCGTCTTCTCAGAGATCGTGGCGTATGGTACACGGATGGGGCAGGATGTCGGCATCTCTGCACAGCGGGAGGCGCTCCCAACACAGCCAAGCTGCTGAGAGGCGAGTGGGGCAGGTGCAGGGAGGACTGCAGGACTCGGTCCCTCCACGAGTCCACCCAAGTGAAGACAGGGTACAGATCTCCAGGGACCTCACACATGGCCTCTGAGACATGCAAGCTCCATGACAGAGTACCCAGGGACCAGCAGGGAGAGGGAAGAGCAGGAAAGAGGCAAAGCCATCTCCCTGGCTTCTGACCACCGGACCAGGTAGCAAGCTGCTACGTTCACAAGAGGAGGCAGAGATGTTTGCAGATTTGTGGCCCATGTGGAACTCAAAGAGCAGACAACCCACCCAGATGGAGCTTCACTATGAGGCGGTCGGAAAGGTGTCCAAGAGACAGAGGGGGGTGGATGAAGAAGAATTCAGGACAGCCGAACCTCCCAAGAAGAATCTCCTCCCCGATTCTGAGTGACTCAGACTCGTGACAAAATCAGCCATCCTGCAGCAGCACTGTGCACACGTTCCCCCTATTCCACCAAACCACACACTCCCATGCCCTTCTATTGCTCTCCGTATAACCACATACGTCTTTGGGTGAGGTACCTGCAGCACATAGTGTTCAGCACCTAGAACAGTACCTGCCATGCACTCAATAAACAGGTGAACACTTTAGTGTACGCCTTGTACTCACCCAGGTAACTATTACACACATTGCTTTTCAATATTACGTGGTTCTGTGTAGGGTAGAAAGACACAAACTGTCCTGTGCTTTATGTGATGGGTGATATGAGGCGGTTGTACCTGTTGCCTAAAGCACGAATCTTATAGCTCAACCCACACAATAGGAGCCACACTACCCAATGGCGTCTACCCTGCTTCCAGTCGTGTCACCCCCCAACACACTATCCACACAGTAACAGCACCAGCTTTTAAAAATTTTAACATCATGTCAGTCCTTTCCCCTGAGGACACAATGACCCAAGGCCCTTCTCTGAATACCAAATTCCTTACGGGGAAGTTTCTGCCCAACACCAGCGGCCTGGTGCCTCACTTGACTCCACTTCCCCTTCCATAGCTTAAAACAAAGCCACGTTTCTCCTTGATTCTGGCTTTTGGCCCCAGAGACTGCTTGGAGAATGTTCTGTTAGACTCAGATGCTGATGGACCTCTCCAGAAAAAGCCTTTCCTGAACGGCAGTGCGCAAGTAAGCAATTCCTCCTAACTGCGTCATTCTTTCAGATAAACTCAGATGTGCCTCCACCTTCGACTCCGAGGAACACAGATGCCAGATCCCAACTACCACAATGGTGCAGGGTCATAAAGGGGCTCAACAAGGGTGCCTAGTTGTGTCTGTGCAGATGATGCAGGTGCACCAACCCAGAAACCCTTGTTGTCGGGGTTGCACTGTGCAGTTGAGGGGCAATTCATCCCGATTCTGCTTCAGTTTCTGGGTCTCCCGTCCTCTGCCCTTTTGTCCGTACTTCCTCTCTCTCAAAAGTAAATAAATATTACCAAAAAAATTTTTAAAAAGCCAAAACTGATCAAACACTCACAGAATAAGTGTCACCCCATCCACCTCCTCGTCCTGCTTTGCCACATCCAGCCCGTCCCTGCAATGCTTGCCCTGGGCAAGCACATGAAAGGGGAGGAAGGCAGCGGCGGTGGGGTGGGGGGGCCTGAGACACAACATCACCACTCAATGGACGCTGGCTGAGGATGAGCAAACTGACCATTTTAGAACGACGGGTACTAGGCAAGGATTACAGGGTTTCGTTTTCTCCTGCAACAAATGCTGTTGAGCAAAATGTTTACTATGACTTCTCTTTCTTCCCCACCTGTTCTTATACTTGTGAATATTCTGTTAGTCAACCTATCATGAACTGGGAAAGATGATTTCAATCTGAAGCATGTTGGCAGGCATCAAGGAGACACTGAGGTAGTCACAACTGGAAGGAATGAGACCCCAACAAAAGGGAAGCCCGCTGAGCCAACACTAATGTTCAGAGTCCTCTCTCTCTCTCAAGACATGTGAGGATTCTGAATTTCTTCAGGGATTTGAGGCAATATACCAATGAGCAGGAAAGGAAACAAAACAGACAAGCAGAAAATCACTGATAACCAACACTGTACAGCACAGGGAGGTACAGAAAATTACCCCGGCACTCGGCAAACACTGCCTGAGAAGCTGAGCCTTCAATAATCTCATTGTGCTGCGGAGAAAATACCTGGGCTTTTGGACCAAGTCCCAAAGAGGGGTCCTGGAAGACACTCCAGGCCTCGAGATGGACATCCTGGAGGACTACACGGGGGTGGTGAACATTTTGAGCCCCGTTCACACTGAACCTTACAAAGACAGAGGACCGGTGACAAGTCATTCAGGCCTGACTGAGCTCAATAACCATCACACTCAGTGTGTGTGGGATGAAAGGCTGAAGAAAAGCAAGCACACGAAGAGCCTCTATGCTTCTCCATAATGTCCAACACAAAATTTAAAAAAGAAATTAAGAAAAGAAAAAGAATAAATGAAAAGAAATGAAAAAAAGAAACAAAAGAAAGAAAAGAGAAAAGAAAAGGGATGCCTGGGTGGCTCAGTCGGTTAATCATCCCACTTTGGTTCGGGTCATGATTTCACGGTTTTATGATTTGATTCCCGTGTCGAACTCTGTGCTGACATTGAAAAGCATGGAGCCTGCTTTGGATTCTGTGTCTCCCTGTTTGTCTCCATCTCCCATGCTCAAGATTTGTCTCTACCTCTCTCTCAAAATAAATAATATTAAAAAAATCTATTTTAATAAAAAAGAAAAAAAAAAACAGGGAAAGGCACGAGCATAGCTCAGGTTACTCGTTTAGGTGACCAAAATTTGGTTTCGACCCAGGTTTGTGAGTGTGAGCCCTGTGTTGGTCTCTCTACTGATAGAATGGAGCCTCTCAAGAGTCTCTACGCTCCCCTCCCATCCTCTACCCCGACGCGTACTCTCACTCTCTTTCTGAAAAATAAATAAACATTTTAAAAAACAAGGTTTTACATCATATAGACGAAAAGAAGAAAGAACAGAAAGAGACCAAAGGGAGACACACCGACTGGAAATACGGGATGCAAAGGTCAACTGTCCAACAAGCCTACTTGACAAATGGGAAATTTTCAGAGAATCAAAACAGATTCTAAACCTAAAAATTATCAGAGCTAAAACTAAGAACTCTAGGCGCCTGAATGGCTCATTTGGTTAAGCATCTGACTTCAGGTCAGGTCGTGATCTCGTGATTCGGGAGTTTGAGCCCCGCGTTGGACTCTGTGCTGAGTGCTCAGAGCCTAGAACTTGCTTCGGTATCTGTGTCTAGCTCTCTGTTCTTCCCTTGCTCAAATTCTGTCTTTCCAACATAAATAAGAGTAAAAAAAAAATTTTAGTAAGATTAAGAACTATGGGGGTTAATATCAGACTAAACACAAGTGAAGAGAGCCACAGTGAACTGGAAGATAAGTATGTAAAAATTTATCTAGACCATACACAGAGAAAAAATCAATAGAGAAACCCAAAAGACACACAAAATATGGTTGAAGGGTCCAATGAGAACCTTCAAAGTAGAGAAAACACAGAATGGGGGTTACCAGATCCCTACAAAGAATCAAAACTTTCCAAAACTCATAAAAGAACCATGACAATGACTCCACAAAGAATGCCTGAGGCAAAAAAAAAAGATCCCACCACTAGGAGAGGGGAACAGAATGTACATACCAGTCTGTGGGCTGGTCAGCGGTGGACTGGGGCAGACATCAGCAGACCCCGCCCACCAACGCAAGTTATTCATGACAGCACAGAAGTGCCCCGTAGTTCCGCACAACTCCAAGGACTATCCAACATGACCAAACGGAAGAGTTCCTCTCAAAGAATCTCAAGGAAATGACAGTTCATGAACTGATCGTAAAGGATTTAAACAATATAACAGAAACTGAAATCAGAGTAATAGTCATAAAACTAATCGCTGGGCTCATAAACAGTATACAAGACACCAGAGAGTCTACTGTTACAGAGATCAAGGGACTAAGGAACATACTGGAGGACCTAAAAAATGTTATAAACGAGCTGAAAAATAAAATGGAGAAAACCACAACTCGGATTGAAGATGCAGAGGAGAGAATAGGAGAACTGGAAGAAAAATTTATGGAAAAAGAGGAAGCAGAGAAAAAAGAGATAAAAAGAATCCAGGGGTATGGGGCGAAAATTAGAGAACTGATGCACTGAAGAGAAATAATCTACACATAAGTGGTATTCCAGAGAAGAGAGAAGGAAAGGTGATGAAGGTGTACTTAAAATAATAGTTGAGAACTTCCCAGATCTGGGGAAGGAAAAAGGCATTGAAATCCAAGAGGCACAGAGAACTCCCTTCAGACGTAACTTGAATCCATCTGCACGACATATAATGAAACTGACAAAATAACAAGGATAAAGAGAATATTCTGAAGGCCGTTGGGGATAAACGTGCCCTAACATATAAAGGGACACCGATAAGACTCGTGATGGATCCCTCTACTGAAACATGGCAGGCCAGAAAAGATTGGCAGGAGATCTTCAACGTGATGAACAGAAAAAAATATCCAGCCAAGAATCCTTTATCCAGGAAATCTCTGATTTAGAATGGGAGAGAGAAAGTTCTTTCCAAACAAAACGGAAGGAATTCATCACCACTAAACCAGTCCTACAAAAGATACTAAGGGGGATCCTGTGAGACAAAGTACCAGAGACATTGCTACAAGCACGAAACTTACAGACATCACAATGACTCTACACTCATATCTTTCTACAACACTGAATGTAAATGGACTAAAAGCGCCAACCAAAAGACATAAGGTATCAGAATGGATAGAAAAACGAGACCCAATTATTTGCTGTTTACAAGAGACTCATTTTAGACATGAGGACACCTTCAGATTGAAAGTGAAGGGATGAAAAACTATCATGCTACTGGAAGTCAAAAGAAAGCTGGAGTAACCATACTTAGGCAAACTGGACTCTAAATTAAAGGCTGTAACTAAAGAAGGAAATTTTATAATAATTACAGGGTCTATCCATCAGGAAGAGCTAACAATTATAAATGTCTATGCGCCGAATACGGGAGCCCCCAAATATATAAAACAATTACAAACATAAGCAACCTTACTGATAGAAAGTAGTAATTGCAAAAGACTTTAATACCCCACTTGCAGAAGTGGATACATCATCTAGACACACGGTCAATAAAGAAAAAAGGGCCATGAATGATACATTGGATCAGATGGATTTGACAGATATATTTAGAACTCTGCATCCCAAAGCAACAGAATATACTTTCTTCTCAAGTGCACATGGAATATTCTCCAAGATAGATCACATTCTTGGTCACAAAAGAGTCCTTCTTAAGTATAAAAGAACTGCGATCACACCATGCATATTTTCAGACCACAATGCTATGAAGCTTGAAATCAACAAAAGGAAATCTGGAAAACCTCCAAAAACATGGAGGTTAAAGAACACCCTACTAAAGAAAGAATGGGTCAACCACGTAGGGAAGTATTTAAAAATATATAAAAACAAATGAAAACGAAAACACAACAATCCAAACACTTTGGGATGCAGAGAAGACACTCCTGAGAGGAAATACATTGCAAACCAGGACTATCTCAAGAATAAAGAAAAATCCCAAATAGAAAATCTAACAGAACACCTAAATAAAATACAGGCAGAACAGCAAAGACAGCGTAAACCCAGCAGAAAAAGAGAAATAAAGGTCCGAGCATAAATAAACAATATAGACAATTAACAATATAGAATTTAAAAAATGTAGAGCATATCACAACACGAGTTGTTTTTTTGAAAAAAAACAAACATTGACAAACCTCTAGCCAGGCTTCCCAAAAAGAAAAGGGAGACGACCCAAGTAGATAAAATTATGAATGAAAATGGAATTATTACAACCAATACTTCAGAAATACAAGCAATTATCAGGGAATCATATGAAAAATTATATGCCAACAAACTGGACAACCCAGAAGAAATGGACAAATTCCTAGACACCCACACACTTTCAAAACTCAGAAAGAAATAGAAAACTTGAACAGACCCGTAACCAGCGAAGAAATTAAATCAGTCATCAAAAATCTCCCAATAAGAGTCCAAGACCAGATGGCTTCCCAGGGGAATTCTACCAAGGGTTGAAAGCAGAGATAATACTTATCCTTCTCAAGCTATTCCACAAAATAGAAAGGGAAAGAAAACTTCCAGACTCATTCTATGAAGCCAGTATTACTTTGACAGAGAACCAGTAAAAAAAGAGAACAGGCCAATAACCCTTATGACTATGGATGCAAAAATTCTCAATAGGATACTAGCAAATCGAATTCAAGAGCATATAAAAAGAATGATTCACCATGATCAAGTGGGATTCATTCCTGGGATGCAGGTCGGGTTCAACATTCACAAATAAAAGTGATACATCACGTTAATGAAAGAAAAGATAAGAACCATATGATCCTATCAATCGATGCAGAAAAAGCATTTGACAAAATTCAGCATCGTTTCTTAATAAAAACCCTCGAGAAATGCGGGATAGAAAGAACATACTTAAAAATCATAAACGCCGTTTATGATAAGCCCACAGTTAACATCATCCTCAATGGGGGGAAAACTGAGAGCTTTTTCCCTGAGATCCGGAACACGACAGGGATGTCCACTCTCACCGCTGTCGTTTAACATAGTGTTGGAAGTCCAAGCAACATCAATCAGACAACAAAAGGAAATCAAAGGCATCAAAATTGACAAAGATGAAGTTAAGCTTTCAATTTTTCCAGATGACATGATATTATACATGGAAATTCCAATAGACTCCACCAAAAGTCTACCAGAATGGTAAATGAATTCAGCAAAGTTGCAGGATACAAAATCTATGTACAGAAAGCAGTTGTATTCCTAAGCAATAATAATGAAGCAACAAAAGACAAAAAAACTGATCCCATTCACAATTGAACGAAGAAGCATAAAATACCTAGGAATCAATCTAACCAAAGATGTAAAAGATCTGTATGCTGAAAACTATAGAAAGCTTATGAAGGAAAGGGAAGAAGATACAAAGAAATGGAAAAACGTTCCGTGCTCATGGGTCGGAAGAATATTTTCAAAATGTCAATACTACCCAAAGCTATCTACACATTCAAAGCAATCCCAATCAAAATTGCACCAGAATTCTTCTCGAAGTTAGAACAAGCAATTCTAAAATTCATATGGAACCAATAAAGCCCCGAATAGCCAAAGTAATTTCGAAGAAGTCCAAAGCAGGAGGCATCACAATCGCAGTCTTTAGCCTCTACTACAAAACTATAATCATCAAGACAGCCTAGTGTTGCCAAAAAAGAGACCCATACACCAAAGGAATAGAATTGAAACCCACAAAAATATGGCCAATCCATCTTTAACAAAGGAGGAAGGAATATCCAAGGAAAAAAGACAGTCTGGTTAACAAATGTGGCAGGGCAAACAGGGCAGTAAGATGCAGAAGGTAAGAACTAGACCACTTTCTCAAAACATTCACAAAAAGAAATTCAAAATGGAAAAAAGACCTGAATGTTGGACAGGAAATCATGGCAACCCTAGCGAAGAAAACAGGAAAAGACCATTCTGACTTCAGCTGCAACAATTTCTTACTTGACACATCCCCAAAGGCAAAGGATTTAAAAGCACAAATGAACTATTGGGACCTCATGAAGATAAAAACTTCACAGCAAATAAAAGGCAACCAACGGAATCGGAAAAGATATTTGCAAATGACATATCGGACAAAGGGCTGCTATCCAAAATCTATAAAGAGCTCACCAAATTTCGCTTCGAGAAGCAAATAATCCAGTGTAGAATTTGGCACAAAACATGAATAGACATTTCTCTAACGAAGAAATCCTGATGGCCAGCAGGCACATGAAAAGATGCTTAATGTTGCTCCTCATCAGGGAAATACAAATAAAAACGACACTCGGATATCACCTCCGTCTGTTGGAGTGGCAAAATAAACAATTCAGGAGACTATAGATGCTGGCGAGGATTTGGTGAAACAGGAGCCCTCGTGCACCGTTGGTGGGAATGCAAACTGCTGCAACAACTCTGGAAAACATTGTCAAGTTTCCTCCAAAATTAAAAATAAATCTGAACTATGACACAGCAGTAGCACTGCTAGGAATTTACCCAAGGAATACAGGAGTACTGATGCATAGGGACCCCTGTACCCCAATATTAATAACACCACTCTCAATAGCCAAATTGTGGAAAGAGCCTGAATGTCCAACTGATCAATTGATAAAGAAACTGTGGTTTACATACACAATGGAGTACTACTTTGCAATGAGAATAAAATATGGACCATGGTAGCAATGTGGATGGAACTGGAGAGTGTTAGGGTAAGTGAAAGACAGATACGATATGTGTTCACTCTTATGTGAATCCGGAGAAACTTAAAAGGGACCCATGAAGAAAGCGTAGGATAAAAAAAGAGGTTAGAGTGGGACAGAGCCAAAGCATGAGACTCTTACAAACTGAAAAATAACAGGGTGGATGGGGGGTGGGAGGGAGGGGAGGGTAGGCAATGGGTATTCAGGAGGGCATGTGTTGGGTTGAGCATGGGTGTTGTATGGAACGAAATCTGACAATAAATTTCATATTAAAAGAAAATCAGGATAATATATCATTTCTGGAAAATAGTCCATGTTTTCATTTATTTATTTTTCGTAAGCTCTATACCCAACGTGGGGCTCAAACTTGTGACCCTGAGATCGAGTCCCAAGCTCCACCGATTGAGCCCGACAAGCACCCCTGTCCTTCTCTTATCCAATTCTAATATCTTGAGATTTAAGTCGTTGACTTCACTCTGAAAAGCAGTGAGTCTTACTTGCAGCCAACTGCAAGCAGCACACATCGGAAAAAAAACGAGAGGTGAAAAAAATGGGGATGATGCCTGCCTTTTGAAAAGCATTCCAATCTCAAAGTAATACCGAAAAGAGATCTCACCTTGTTAACGGATTTTGTTTCGGCGATGTTACCGGTTATAATCGAGATACAAAAAGTAACCGCCATGAAAATGACATTCCCATCATGGGACCCAGGAGGAAAGGCGGGCCCCACATTGCAGAGGGCGGCCACCCTCTGGACCCGCTTGGCTTCCACCTCGCGCAGCGTCGTAGCCTTCCTCAGGGTCTGTTGCAGCTTCTGCTCCACCAACTCCAGGGTCTCTTGCAACTGGCGGTTTTGATCTGCAGTCTAGGAAATGAAAACAAAGCATCAAAATGTAGCAAGTTCTCTCTCCTTTTCCATTTTGAATAAAGTGAAACAAATTCTCAATGCAAAGATCTATTGTAAGTTCTGACCGAAGCCAATGTTTTTGGTAAGTGTTTCAGAATAAACATTTCCTTTCTACAAGGAGTCACCCATGGCCTTGGGCCTCATTTCACTGTGCAAAACTTGTCTTGCCAAAGTATTTGCTCTGCTTCAGTATCTTCAGAGAAGTCTTTTAAAAGACAAAATTCCCACAAATTAAAGAAAACCCATCTTCTGGAGGAGCTTTCTCGTTCTTCCTGACAAGTTAACGAGAGAAAGGTCCGGTCTTACATAATTATAGACTCTTGTCTTAGGGCTCACTACATAGGGCATTCTGAGGTGGGCACAACGGCCAGCACAGAGGTTCGGAGAGCATGCCTGATGCCAGAGGAGTTATTTTTGCAAGTGTATGGTTATTCTACAAAAACACTCTCACTCTTGAAAAATAATTCAACCTGGAAAATTTAGACAAGAGATTTTTTTGTTAAAGGACTTTTAGGGACTCCGAGGTGGCTCAGTCAGTTAAGGTTTCACCTTCGGCCTAGGTTATAATCTCATAGCTCATGGGTTCAAGCCCCGCCTCGGGCTCTGTGTTGACAGCTCAGAACCTCGAGTACGTTTTGGATTCTGTGTGTCCCTCCCTCCTTCTCTGGCCTCCCCTGATCATGCTCTCGCTCGGTCGCTCCCTCTCTCAAAAATAAATAAACATTAAAAATATCTAAAGTCCTTTTAAAAATTATGTATAAGGTGAGGTTCTTGCAAGGTTAACATTTAATCCCACAAAATTCTTCCTTCTGTTTGAGTTTAGCTTTGCGTGTGTATACTCACCGGATATCATGCCTTAAAACCCTCAAATAAATAAAATACTTGCTGTATACATCGTATTTCACGATCTGCCTTTTACAGTCATGATTTGGAACACCTTACGTGCTCTCAAACAGCATTCCTGAATGTCATTTTAATGGCTTCCTAATATTTCACTTTTATTGTCATTTTGTGTCTACTGACACATTTTATAAACACACCAGGCAAACTTTGTTTCCAAGAAGCTGGATGAGGTTTTCCTTTTTACTGCCGGATGACTTGAGACAACCAAGGAAGAGACGTGCGGCTTCCCAAAAGACAGGGTCTTGCATCCTCAAGCCAGACTATGCTTCTGCACCTGATATTCTCCCCGATCTCAAGTACTAACCAAAACGGTCGGCTGCCTACAAATTCCTGGCCCCTCACCGCTCTTTTGGAAAGAGTGCTAACAAGCAAAAGTGTAACGTGCAGTTAACACATAAGAAGGAATCAATGAGGGTAGCAACATAACATGCTTACATAACATCTGAAAGATTCCCATGACGTTGAAGTAACCCCGTTTTTCAACACAAGATTTTAACACCCTGAAAATTTTACACTGAGACTAGGTCCTTAACTTCATTTGTAATTAACAAAAGAGGAATGAAGTTCAATGCAACCAACGATGATGCAGAGAGCGTTTCTTTGCGATCTCGTTTTCAAGTTTATCCTTGAGGTCGTGCAGGCAAGTGGCTTCATGCTGTGCCCTGAGACAGTGCTTCTCAAAGGTAGTGATCCTCTGTTGCATGTCTTCCTTCTGGGCCATGGCCTACAGCAGGTATTTCAGAGGAAAGACAGGGAAAGAATTAGTGTACGACACATTAACATACTCCAGACAGAAAAACAGGGTGAAATCCTAATTTACAAAAGGAAAGGAGCATCCTCGGGGCACCTGGGTGGCTCAGCCGGTGACGCTTTGTGAGTTGGGGCCCCGTGTAAGGCTCAGCGCAGACAATGCGGAAGCTTCTTGGGATTTTGACCACTCAGTTAACCAGGCTTATTCTTTCCGATGTGTTCAAAGACAAACGAATAATATAATCTCCCGGACATAAAATCTCCTCCCTCGTTGCCTCCGGACACAAGTGAGGTTTCCACAGTACAGGGCCTTCCATCTGGAGGCACACACCAGAAGACAACCATCATTTTTCCGGGAAAAGGGTGGATGAAATCTCACCCAATTACCACAAAGTTGAAGCAGTGGTGTTAACAAATGGAAACCAAACTCAACCTTTCATATAATTGGTAGTCATCTGTAGCTTAGCCTGTAACAAAACTGTATCACATGGTATCTGACACTGCAAATGGAACAAGAACATTCTGCCCTGCTTTTCTTGTCCACCACCCGAAAGATTCCTCTTCCAGCCTTCTGTTTACTAGGCAATTTATGTCAGCAGTCTCAAGAGTGAAAGTGATGAGTCTTAAGAAATGATTGAATTCTCCGCATATTGAACTCAGCTGCGGGGTTTCCACCCATCTTGGCCAAACAACTCCACTGAAAGGGTTATATAATTTCTGCAAATACTTTTGTTTTAAATTCTTACATGACCTCACCTACACTAAGGTACTAAACAGACTGCATGTGTACATACACGAGGGTCTGAGACGGTCTTCCTGAGTTGGCATTGCTGGGCTGGGGGTGAGGTGTGCGGGGACTGTCCACAAAGGGCAGCTCACAGTGACAGGAGGAGGCACAGGGAAACCATCCTACCCTTACTAGTTTCTGTGACAATGATCAGATTCCCATCGACGACCACACGTGCAGAAGCGGCCGCACTCCTCCATGACCTTACACCAGGACCAGCGGGCTGCCCCTCGCTCACTCTGACCGCCACGACCAGGAGCACGGAACCCCTGGGAGGAGGGCAGGGCGGCAGAGGCAGCCGTGACGGCCCCTCGGCAGAGCCGCCCTCTCACGGTCGTGCCCCCGTAAGCGAGTTGAGACCAACACGCTGGTTCCTACGTGCCGAGTGTGTTCCCAACACGGACCGAGAGCACGGCATGGGCCAAGCTCAGATGGCCCACACTCCACACCCGATGGCACTCCGCCACCTGCCCCCCAGGCCTCAGCAGGGGAGAGCCCAGGGAGGACAGATTCAACCACGCAGATGGAGAGACGGCCCGCCCAAGCCCCGGAGTAACGTTCCGTTCTGCTGCTACTTCTATCAAACTCCACAAGTTCAAACCCGTGGGAAATGAAGGACACACTGGGCAAAGACCGAACAAAACACCCCACGTTTAACTCGATGACGGCGTGGCCATTTCAAATGCCACCGACTTCACGGACATCTCGCTGCAACTTGGTGTTCTTTTCTTCAGAAATGAAGAGGTCCTTCCCTGAGGTGTCTAGGTTCTCTTCCAGCTTGACCACGAGACTGGAGAGGAGAGCCAGGCGCTCTTTCCTCTAGCTCTTCACCTTTGAAAGCCAGAAAGGGAAACAAGGGACGGGCCCCACCGCTAGTCTTGTTTAAAAAACAAGGGAAAAAAAGAAACCCCTCCAATCAAATCCTGTGATGACATCTGGAGCTGAACTCTGAATGTGGCCTTTATATCTTCAACGAAACTATACCCCTTTGTGCCACAAGTAACTGCTCCTCACTTGGAAACAAAGGGATTGAGTTTGTTCTCAGAAGACTTTCGTTAGTCTTTACTGTAGAGTTACCCTAAGGTCCCCTTCGCCTCATATAACATGAGGGAATACTGGTAAGCTCTTTCTCGCTTGCTTTTTTTCACACAGTTGCTTGTTAACAGCTTTCAATTTTACATTGGAGAGAAAACTTCCCCGGAAAAAAGTACACTATGAAATTTGTACCAGCCAATCGATATGCACAACATTTCCACCAACCGCTGTTTTTTAACCATAGAGGTCTGACAAGAATTCAAAGAAGCTTAAAAGGAAACTCCAGTTACACAAACACGCAATGTGTGCCTGATCACACACATCATGTGCACAAGTCAAGAACCGCTGTGGCTAGTCACACCGTTTCTTCCTCCGTTTTGTGGCTCCTGAACATAGAATTCAGGGCCATGAGCATCTCCGGCTAAGTGGACAGGCCAGCCTGAGACGTCGCCTGTTGCCTCACCACCGTCATCCGGAGAGATCTCTCGTGCCTGGAGACAAGGAACTCCAAATGTTCTAGCAGCAGCTAGCGGGAGAGGCAAAAAGAATCCGTGTTTCAAGAACACTTTCAATTCCGGGCCTTAAGTTCACCAAATGCAAAACCAAGTCTGAATCCTTTAAATTCAATTCCGAGGTAGGGAGCTGCCCAAGCAATTGTGTTAAAATAGCCTTACTTTTCCTCACAGATCAAACAAGGTCTGAGAAAAATGGGTCCCATCCAACTCCACTGGGACATGTGGACCAAGGGAGAGAATGGTGTCCTGTGTGTAAATACACTGGCACGGCGCCTACTGACCCTGGTCTTATTTCTCTCTGCCTTCATTTCTGTGGTTTCCTCTCTCTGTAAGAGCTCCTCCTTGCAGATGGTGAGCTATCAGTGAGTCCTGCAAACTCCTGGGGTTGGAAACGGGATAAAAGTGGAGAAACAGAGGGGGTCGTTAGCCAGAGCGCACCTGGCTTCCGTGGTTCTCCAGAGTCCACTCACCCTACTCCAATCACCCACAACCTTCAAGTAGCACACACACATAAGTCCCTTCCTCACCAATCACAGGAGTTCCAGGGATTTTTGTAGGAACTGAGACTCAATGGGACAGAGATATTTTCAGGTGCCTTGCAGGTCTATGACAGAGGAAATCTGCTGTTGCCCACTCCCAGCCTCTGGCCCCGTCTGGCAAGCATGTTTGTGGAGCGGCAATGGGGAAAGGCACCGGGACTCAAAAGCTGCTGACAGCCTGAATAACTGGCTCAAAGTCAACCATACAGAATGGACTCTTCAAAAATGATAGTACGACTCGACGAAAGGAAGAGTTTAAGACTTATTTCCTTAGTCAAGCAGGAAACTTTCTGGCAGAAGGATTTCTGAGAGATGCCAGGGCCTACAACACCGCGTGGGGTTTTTCTTCCGTCAATACTGTGCGCCCACCCAGGACATGGCATACATGTGGGCTCCAAGGAGGTGTACGCACACTCTCCAGTCAATCGAGCGCAGAGACTGATGCAAGGCTCAATCCGTGAGCCATGACATCATGAACTGAGCTGAAACCAAGAGTCAGACGCTTAACTTCCTGAGCCACCCAGGCGCCCCAGAGGTTTTTTCCGCTATAGGACAAATGGAATAAAGTTTCTCTTAACTGAAATTCCAAATAAAGAGTGGTTGACTTCGGCAATTCTAGAAAATCTGTGTATAAACAGGTGACATTCTTCAAGGTCCTTCATAAATTAACCCTTTACAAATCAATGGGAATTCTGCCACAGAACTGAACACGTTCCTTGAAATCTGACTTGACAAGGTGAACCCACAGAAGCCTTTCTGACCCTTGATGTAGAACTGTGCAAACCCATTTCCATGTGGAGATATTGTTCCAATAAATTCATTGGAAACTTTTCTGGAGATGTGTGACATTTGGAAAGGCTGGCAGATGAGCTGAGCAGCTTCGAAATATCAAAAAATAGTAACTAAAAGGGAGGTCTCAATCCATGAAATATACGCAGATACTAAGCTATTATAGCATTTCATACCCGAAAACATATAAAAAACTAACAAGATAAAACTTACCAAAACTTGTGCATTGAAACAGACAATACCCACAAGATGCCATTTGCAGTCAAGAGAAAGGCAAACAAAAGTGGAAATTCAGGATTAAGTCCTAATCGCATAAAATGAGCTGTAGCAGACGCTGTCCTCTGGGGAAAGTGTGCACCACCTCCTGTTGCTATTGAGGTCACGTCAAGTGTTGCACGAATCTGCTAATCAGCTCTTGGTAAGCCCTTCACTTCTCCAGTAAATCAAGCACCACAGGAAACGTGATATCTCATGGTTCCTGGGTAATTGTCACCGTGTTAAGCGTAATACCATGAACCATGGATTACACCCTGGGACCCGTCTGATGTGTCCGTAAGGATGCTGGACGTGCTCCCGAGATGCAGAGAAGAGTCATGTTATGACAAGAAAAGGCTGAATGGCCTGACATGTACTGAGGCCCACAGCTGCAGCTGCCAGCCGGCCAGCGTGAAAGAAAGGGAAATTCTCGAAGCTCTCGCTGCGGCTATCCCAGCACCTGAAAAACCTGGGGCTTTTTGTGAGACATCTTTTTGTCTCATGTTGAAGATGTGGCATCTCTATGGGGGTACTAATGTTATGAGACGGGCACACGTGCAATCTCGACTCAAACGGAAAGACAAGTCCTGACATCACAAGTTAAGGCAGAAGGAAGGGAATGACCAAAAACTGGAATATTTCAATGCAGGCACAGGATAGCTTGGTGATTTTAGAAAGGGGTTTGGCTTTTAGAATGGTCAAGACGGATAGGAAGAGCAGCTTCTACCACGAAGAGGAAGTACACGGTTTCCCAGACGCCCAAGAGGTGATTGCAGAGAAGGAACTACAATCCACCACATGTCAACCACTCCAACACAAACAGTGAAAAACCCACGAAAATCAGTTGAGGAGACCATGGCTGCCTGCACAGGTTTTTCATGCAGAAGGAGGGGCCCTGTCGGGGGGAAAATGCCACAAAGGACATTTATTCACGAAAAAGACAAGTGAGCACAATGATGTTGGGTAGGAAGGGGTGAAGCAGCTACCGTCTGAGCGGACACAGGCTGGGTATGATCAGGGCGACTGGCCCTGTGTAGGAAGCTCACCCCAGGGTCCTGAAGGCAACAAGTGCCAGTGGCCAGTGGTCTGGCTGCACAACTAGAGCCCTTTCCCTGGACCAGTTCCATCCCGGCTCTGTCCCTCAACTCAGGAAGTACGCTGAAAGCAAGGGACTGTCCTTTAAATTTCCACTGACACTGGACAATGTCCTGGCCACCCAGAACCCCACGGGTCACCATCAAACGTGTCTTGGCAGCTCACTCGCTCTGGAGGGCAGCAAGTCTAAGTACACCAGCGGAGAAGGGGCCACGAGGACATGTGAAGCTCATGACAAATGCCATTTACAAGAAGGACGGTCATTGCTACCAAAGAGAACAACCTCAGATGAAATATATGAAAGGAAGATTCCGAGGGATGTTTTTATAAACTCCGTCAAGGCCAACACAATAAAGAAATCCCTGCTACAGAAAACTGTCCAAATGACGTGGTCACAGGACCTATGTCACAGCCTATCTGGAAACTCAAGAATGAGACTCTGATTATGGTAAAAAAAAAAAAAAAAAAAAAAATACGAAAAAGGTTTGGGGGATGCAGAGATTCAAAATGTGTATCCTAAAGAAGGTCGAGTGCAGAGAAAAACCCAGAGGATGTCGCAGAAGACAGCACAGAGAGGAGATCTGGTGAAAACCCCAGAGGTCGAGGAAAGCTGAATGGAAGTGCCATCGCTGGAAAGCCTGCTGCCACCAGATGTGATCCGGCAGAGTCTCAGCTACTCTCCCACATGGACCATTCCATGACAAGGGCGCTGGGACTAAAGCCAGCCAGCCGTCTATGGAGACTTGAGCCAGGAAGGCCCTCCTGAAAAGTTGCAAAGACATTGCCCGCATCCACCACATACAGCCAGGCCCCGAGACCCAAAATTGCCCCATCCAGCGGGTCCTCCCCACCCCATGCAGGTCTGCACATCAGGACATTTGTGAGACCCACCCTCACTTTCCAGACAGCAGATCCTTACCAAGGAGCTCAGTGAATCTCTTCACCTGCCATGCACACGTCTGTGCGTGAAAATCGAGGGAGCATGCAGCCAGTCCACCCGAGACGCACGTGTGTCACTACCACCTAAGGGTTTTTCAGCAGGAACATCGTGTGTGAGACTTTTGTGCACTTGGACAACCTACCCACACACGGACATAAGGGACAAAAGATCTGATATAAAACGAATAATGTGTTTTCCATAAGTAGTCTTTCAAAAAATGACATTACCTTGTAGCATGCCTGTCTCTGTACCTGCCTGGAGAAAATGCCTCTCAGCCTACTCTCACAGGCCTTTTTTGTAATGCAACAATGTGTTCAGACTCTATTAGGAATATGGCTGTAAAATGCAGGCTAGAAAAGCTTTATAACAATTCATTCACCTCTGTATCTCCTAGGCCATGAGGTAGCAAGCGTACTGATTACATTAAGCAATCATGAAGTAGTCACTCTTCAATGTTAATGCATGATTACGCATGTAACAATGTAATTATACAGGAATCTTTCTAATTCCTCCATTTCTGATGACTAGTTCTGGAGATACACTTAAAAACAGCTTAGTGTGTAACCTAAGCCAACACTGATGCGAGTTCTGGTAGAAAATTTATCCTAGAAACAAAACGGAGAAAAAACTTAGGTATGAATACAGCACAGAGCTGTGAACCTGTTTTCTATGTAACTGTTTCCATAGCTTCCTCGACTCGGAGAATATGGTATATATGACATAAAACATACAAATGTTAATGAAATTTTTGTGTTTCTACTAAGGTTTCTGGACAACAGGAGAGTTTGAACACTTAAGATTTCTGGTGAGGAAGTTATACATGGATTTTCAATTGTGGGCAGGATTTAAAACCGAGAACCAAGTTTTTCTAGGATCAGTTGTAGTCATCCGTGGGGAAAAATGGAGAAAGCACTACCATCGTCAACAGAAAAAAGTAAAATAGAATTTTTTTATTTTAATTTTTTAAATGTTATTCTTTATTTCTTAGAGACAGAGACAAAGAGCAGCAAGGGAGGGGCGGAGTGAGAAGGAGACAAGGAATTCAAAGCAGACTCCAGGCTCTGTGTTGTTAGCACAGAGCCAGACTCGGGGGTTACCTCGCCAACACAAAGTTCATGACCCGACCTGAAGTTGGCTGTTTAACCGACTGAGCCACCCAGGAACAGAATAGGAGTAATTTGGAGGTTCCTTGTACACAAAGCAAACCTGTTTCCCCAAAAGAGTTAGTTACTAAGTTGCTCAGCAAAAGCCAGCACAAAGGGCCAACAGGCAGGACACAGTTTCAGAAGAAAGGCCGTCTTCTCAGAGATCGTGGCGTATGGTACACGGATGGGGCAGGATGTCGGCATCTCTGCACAGCGGGAGGCGCTCCCAACACAGCCAAGCTGCTGAGAGGCGAGTGGGGCAGGTGCAGGGAGGACTGCAGGACTCGGTCCCTCCACGAGTCCACCCAAGTGAAGACAGGGTACAGATCTCCAGGGACCTCACACATGGCCTCTGAGACATGCAAGCTCCATGACAGAGTACCCAGGGACCAGCAGGGAGAGGGAAGAGCAGGAAAGAGGCAAAGCCATCTCCCTGGCTTCTGACCACCGGACCAGGTAGCAAGCTGCTACGTTCACAAGAGGAGGCAGAGATGTTTGCAGATTTGTGGCCCATGTGGAACTCAAAGAGCAGACAACCCACCCAGATGGAGCTTCACTATGAGGCGGTCGGAAAGGTGTCCAAGAGACAGAGGGGGGTGGATGAAGAAGAATTCAGGACAGCCGAACCTCCCAAGAAGAATCTCCTCCCCGATTCTGAGTGACTCAGACTCGTGACAAAATCAGCCATCCTGCAGCAGCACTGTGCACACGTTCCCCCTATTCCACCAAACCACACACTCCCATGCCCTTCTATTGCTCTCCGTATAACCACATACGTCTTTGGGTGAGGTACCTGCAGCACATAGTGTTCAGCACCTAGAACAGTACCTGCCATGCACTCAATAAACAGGTGAACACTTTAGTGTACGCCTTGTACTCACCCAGGTAACTATTACACACATTGCTTTTCAATATTACGTGGTTCTGTGTAGGGTAGAAAGACACAAACTGTCCTGTGCTTTATGTGATGGGTGATATGAGGCGGTTGTACCTGTTGCCTAAAGCACGAATCTTATAGCTCAACCCACACAATAGGAGCCACACTACCCAATGGCGTCTACCCTGCTTCCAGTCGTGTCACCCCCCAACACACTATCCACACAGTAACAGCACCAGCTTTTAAAAATTTTAACATCATGTCAGTCCTTTCCCCTGAGGACACAATGACCCAAGGCCCTTCTCTGAATACCAAATTCCTTACGGGGAAGTTTCTGCCCAACACCAGCGGCCTGGTGCCTCACTTGACTCCACTTCCCCTTCCATAGCTTAAAACAAAGCCACGTTTCTCCTTGATTCTGGCTTTTGGCCCCAGAGACTGCTTGGAGAATGTTCTGTTAGACTCAGATGCTGATGGACCTCTCCAGAAAAAGCCTTTCCTGAACGGCAGTGCGCAAGTAAGCAATTCCTCCTAACTGCGTCATTCTTTCAGATAAACTCAGATGTGCCTCCACCTTCGACTCCGAGGAACACAGATGCCAGATCCCAACTACCACAATGGTGCAGGGTCATAAAGGGGCTCAACAAGGGTGCCTAGTTGTGTCTGTGCAGATGATGCAGGTGCACCAACCCAGAAACCCTTGTTGTCGGGGTTGCACTGTGCAGTTGAGGGGCAATTCATCCCGATTCTGCTTCAGTTTCTGGGTCTCCCGTCCTCTGCCCTTTTGTCCGTACTTCCTCTCTCTCAAAAGTAAATAAATATTACCAAAAAAATTTTTAAAAAGCCAAAACTGATCAAACACTCACAGAATAAGTGTCACCCCATCCACCTCCTCGTCCTGCTTTGCCACATCCAGCCCGTCCCTGCAATGCTTGCCCTGGGCAAGCACATGAAAGGGGAGGAAGGCAGCGGCGGTGGGGTGGGGGGGCCTGAGACACAACATCACCACTCAATGGACGCTGGCTGAGGATGAGCAAACTGACCATTTTAGAACGACGGGTACTAGGCAAGGATTACAGGGTTTCGTTTTCTCCTGCAACAAATGCTGTTGAGCAAAATGTTTACTATGACTTCTCTTTCTTCCCCACCTGTTCTTATACTTGTGAATATTCTGTTAGTCAACCTATCATGAACTGGGAAAGATGATTTCAATCTGAAGCATGTTGGCAGGCATCAAGGAGACACTGAGGTAGTCACAACTGGAAGGAATGAGACCCCAACAAAAGGGAAGCCCGCTGAGCCAACACTAATGTTCAGAGTCCTCTCTCTCTCTCAAGACATGTGAGGATTCTGAATTTCTTCAGGGATTTGAGGCAATATACCAATGAGCAGGAAAGGAAACAAAACAGACAAGCAGAAAATCACTGATAACCAACACTGTACAGCACAGGGAGGTACAGAAAATTACCCCGGCACTCGGCAAACACTGCCTGAGAAGCTGAGCCTTCAATAATCTCATTGTGCTGCGGAGAAAATACCTGGGCTTTTGGACCAAGTCCCAAAGAGGGGTCCTGGAAGACACTCCAGGCCTCGAGATGGACATCCTGGAGGACTACACGGGGGTGGTGAACATTTTGAGCCCCGTTCACACTGAACCTTACAAAGACAGAGGACCGGTGACAAGTCATTCAGGCCTGACTGAGCTCAATAACCATCACACTCAGTGTGTGTGGGATGAAAGGCTGAAGAAAAGCAAGCACACGAAGAGCCTCTATGCTTCTCCATAATGTCCAACACAAAATTTAAAAAAGAAATTAAGAAAAGAAAAAGAATAAATGAAAAGAAATGAAAAAAAGAAACAAAAGAAAGAAAAGAGAAAAGAAAAGGGATGCCTGGGTGGCTCAGTCGGTTAATCATCCCACTTTGGTTCGGGTCATGATTTCACGGTTTTATGATTTGATTCCCGTGTCGAACTCTGTGCTGACATTGAAAAGCATGGAGCCTGCTTTGGATTCTGTGTCTCCCTGTTTGTCTCCATCTCCCATGCTCAAGATTTGTCTCTACCTCTCTCTCAAAATAAATAATATTAAAAAAATCTATTTTAATAAAAAAGAAAAAAAAAAACAGGGAAAGGCACGAGCATAGCTCAGGTTACTCGTTTAGGTGACCAAAATTTGGTTTCGACCCAGGTTTGTGAGTGTGAGCCCTGTGTTGGTCTCTCTACTGATAGAATGGAGCCTCTCAAGAGTCTCTACGCTCCCCTCCCATCCTCTACCCCGACGCGTACTCTCACTCTCTTTCTGAAAAATAAATAAACATTTTAAAAAACAAGGTTTTACATCATATAGACGAAAAGAAGAAAGAACAGAAAGAGACCAAAGGGAGACACACCGACTGGAAATACGGGATGCAAAGGTCAACTGTCCAACAAGCCTACTTGACAAATGGGAAATTTTCAGAGAATCAAAACAGATTCTAAACCTAAAAATTATCAGAGCTAAAACTAAGAACTCTAGGCGCCTGAATGGCTCATTTGGTTAAGCATCTGACTTCAGGTCAGGTCGTGATCTCGTGATTCGGGAGTTTGAGCCCCGCGTTGGACTCTGTGCTGAGTGCTCAGAGCCTAGAACTTGCTTCGGTATCTGTGTCTAGCTCTCTGTTCTTCCCTTGCTCAAATTCTGTCTTTCCAACATAAATAAGAGTAAAAAAAAAATTTTAGTAAGATTAAGAACTATGGGGGTTAATATCAGACTAAACACAAGTGAAGAGAGCCACAGTGAACTGGAAGATAAGTATGTAAAAATTTATCTAGACCATACACAGAGAAAAAATCAATAGAGAAACCCAAAAGACACACAAAATATGGTTGAAGGGTCCAATGAGAACCTTCAAAGTAGAGAAAACACAGAATGGGGGTTACCAGATCCCTACAAAGAATCAAAACTTTCCAAAACTCATAAAAGAACCATGACAATGACTCCACAAAGAATGCCTGAGGCAAAAAAAAAAGATCCCACCACTAGGAGAGGGGAACAGAATGTACATACCAGTCTGTGGGCTGGTCAGCGGTGGACTGGGGCAGACATCAGCAGACCCCGCCCACCAACGCAAGTTATTCATGACAGCACAGAAGTGCCCCGTAGTTCCGCACAACTCCAAGGACTATCCAACATGACCAAACGGAAGAGTTCCTCTCAAAGAATCTCAAGGAAATGACAGTTCATGAACTGATCGTAAAGGATTTAAACAATATAACAGAAACTGAAATCAGAGTAATAGTCATAAAACTAATCGCTGGGCTCATAAACAGTATACAAGACACCAGAGAGTCTACTGTTACAGAGATCAAGGGACTAAGGAACATACTGGAGGACCTAAAAAATGTTATAAACGAGCTGAAAAATAAAATGGAGAAAACCACAACTCGGATTGAAGATGCAGAGGAGAGAATAGGAGAACTGGAAGAAAAATTTATGGAAAAAGAGGAAGCAGAGAAAAAAGAGATAAAAAGAATCCAGGGGTATGGGGCGAAAATTAGAGAACTGATGCACTGAAGAGAAATAATCTACACATAAGTGGTATTCCAGAGAAGAGAGAAGGAAAGGTGATGAAGGTGTACTTAAAATAATAGTTGAGAACTTCCCAGATCTGGGGAAGGAAAAAGGCATTGAAATCCAAGAGGCACAGAGAACTCCCTTCAGACGTAACTTGAATCCATCTGCACGACATATAATGAAACTGACAAAATAACAAGGATAAAGAGAATATTCTGAAGGCCGTTGGGGATAAACGTGCCCTAACATATAAAGGGACACCGATAAGACTCGTGATGGATCCCTCTACTGAAACATGGCAGGCCAGAAAAGATTGGCAGGAGATCTTCAACGTGATGAACAGAAAAAAATATCCAGCCAAGAATCCTTTATCCAGGAAATCTCTGATTTAGAATGGGAGAGAGAAAGTTCTTTCCAAACAAAACGGAAGGAATTCATCACCACTAAACCAGTCCTACAAAAGATACTAAGGGGGATCCTGTGAGACAAAGTACCAGAGACATTGCTACAAGCACGAAACTTACAGACATCACAATGACTCTACACTCATATCTTTCTACAACACTGAATGTAAATGGACTAAAAGCGCCAACCAAAAGACATAAGGTATCAGAATGGATAGAAAAACGAGACCCAATTATTTGCTGTTTACAAGAGACTCATTTTAGACATGAGGACACCTTCAGATTGAAAGTGAAGGGATGAAAAACTATCATGCTACTGGAAGTCAAAAGAAAGCTGGAGTAACCATACTTAGGCAAACTGGACTCTAAATTAAAGGCTGTAACTAAAGAAGGAAATTTTATAATAATTACAGGGTCTATCCATCAGGAAGAGCTAACAATTATAAATGTCTATGCGCCGAATACGGGAGCCCCCAAATATATAAAACAATTACAAACATAAGCAACCTTACTGATAGAAAGTAGTAATTGCAAAAGACTTTAATACCCCACTTGCAGAAGTGGATACATCATCTAGACACACGGTCAATAAAGAAAAAAGGGCCATGAATGATACATTGGATCAGATGGATTTGACAGATATATTTAGAACTCTGCATCCCAAAGCAACAGAATATACTTTCTTCTCAAGTGCACATGGAATATTCTCCAAGATAGATCACATTCTTGGTCACAAAAGAGTCCTTCTTAAGTATAAAAGAACTGCGATCACACCATGCATATTTTCAGACCACAATGCTATGAAGCTTGAAATCAACAAAAGGAAATCTGGAAAACCTCCAAAAACATGGAGGTTAAAGAACACCCTACTAAAGAAAGAATGGGTCAACCACGTAGGGAAGTATTTAAAAATATATAAAAACAAATGAAAACGAAAACACAACAATCCAAACACTTTGGGATGCAGAGAAGACACTCCTGAGAGGAAATACATTGCAAACCAGGACTATCTCAAGAATAAAGAAAAATCCCAAATAGAAAATCTAACAGAACACCTAAATAAAATACAGGCAGAACAGCAAAGACAGCGTAAACCCAGCAGAAAAAGAGAAATAAAGGTCCGAGCATAAATAAACAATATAGACAATTAACAATATAGAATTTAAAAAATGTAGAGCATATCACAACACGAGTTGTTTTTTTGAAAAAAAACAAACATTGACAAACCTCTAGCCAGGCTTCCCAAAAAGAAAAGGGAGACGACCCAAGTAGATAAAATTATGAATGAAAATGGAATTATTACAACCAATACTTCAGAAATACAAGCAATTATCAGGGAATCATATGAAAAATTATATGCCAACAAACTGGACAACCCAGAAGAAATGGACAAATTCCTAGACACCCACACACTTTCAAAACTCAGAAAGAAATAGAAAACTTGAACAGACCCGTAACCAGCGAAGAAATTAAATCAGTCATCAAAAATCTCCCAATAAGAGTCCAAGACCAGATGGCTTCCCAGGGGAATTCTACCAAGGGTTGAAAGCAGAGATAATACTTATCCTTCTCAAGCTATTCCACAAAATAGAAAGGGAAAGAAAACTTCCAGACTCATTCTATGAAGCCAGTATTACTTTGACAGAGAACCAGTAAAAAAAGAGAACAGGCCAATAACCCTTATGACTATGGATGCAAAAATTCTCAATAGGATACTAGCAAATCGAATTCAAGAGCATATAAAAAGAATGATTCACCATGATCAAGTGGGATTCATTCCTGGGATGCAGGTCGGGTTCAACATTCACAAATAAAAGTGATACATCACGTTAATGAAAGAAAAGATAAGAACCATATGATCCTATCAATCGATGCAGAAAAAGCATTTGACAAAATTCAGCATCGTTTCTTAATAAAAACCCTCGAGAAATGCGGGATAGAAAGAACATACTTAAAAATCATAAACGCCGTTTATGATAAGCCCACAGTTAACATCATCCTCAATGGGGGGAAAACTGAGAGCTTTTTCCCTGAGATCCGGAACACGACAGGGATGTCCACTCTCACCGCTGTCGTTTAACATAGTGTTGGAAGTCCAAGCAACATCAATCAGACAACAAAAGGAAATCAAAGGCATCAAAATTGACAAAGATGAAGTTAAGCTTTCAATTTTTCCAGATGACATGATATTATACATGGAAATTCCAATAGACTCCACCAAAAGTCTACCAGAATGGTAAATGAATTCAGCAAAGTTGCAGGATACAAAATCTATGTACAGAAAGCAGTTGTATTCCTAAGCAATAATAATGAAGCAACAAAAGACAAAAAAACTGATCCCATTCACAATTGAACGAAGAAGCATAAAATACCTAGGAATCAATCTAACCAAAGATGTAAAAGATCTGTATGCTGAAAACTATAGAAAGCTTATGAAGGAAAGGGAAGAAGATACAAAGAAATGGAAAAACGTTCCGTGCTCATGGGTCGGAAGAATATTTTCAAAATGTCAATACTACCCAAAGCTATCTACACATTCAAAGCAATCCCAATCAAAATTGCACCAGAATTCTTCTCGAAGTTAGAACAAGCAATTCTAAAATTCATATGGAACCAATAAAGCCCCGAATAGCCAAAGTAATTTCGAAGAAGTCCAAAGCAGGAGGCATCACAATCGCAGTCTTTAGCCTCTACTACAAAACTATAATCATCAAGACAGCCTAGTGTTGCCAAAAAAGAGACCCATACACCAAAGGAATAGAATTGAAACCCACAAAAATATGGCCAATCCATCTTTAACAAAGGAGGAAGGAATATCCAAGGAAAAAAGACAGTCTGGTTAACAAATGTGGCAGGGCAAACAGGGCAGTAAGATGCAGAAGGTAAGAACTAGACCACTTTCTCAAAACATTCACAAAAAGAAATTCAAAATGGAAAAAAGACCTGAATGTTGGACAGGAAATCATGGCAACCCTAGCGAAGAAAACAGGAAAAGACCATTCTGACTTCAGCTGCAACAATTTCTTACTTGACACATCCCCAAAGGCAAAGGATTTAAAAGCACAAATGAACTATTGGGACCTCATGAAGATAAAAACTTCACAGCAAATAAAAGGCAACCAACGGAATCGGAAAAGATATTTGCAAATGACATATCGGACAAAGGGCTGCTATCCAAAATCTATAAAGAGCTCACCAAATTTCGCTTCGAGAAGCAAATAATCCAGTGTAGAATTTGGCACAAAACATGAATAGACATTTCTCTAACGAAGAAATCCTGATGGCCAGCAGGCACATGAAAAGATGCTTAATGTTGCTCCTCATCAGGGAAATACAAATAAAAACGACACTCGGATATCACCTCCGTCTGTTGGAGTGGCAAAATAAACAATTCAGGAGACTATAGATGCTGGCGAGGATTTGGTGAAACAGGAGCCCTCGTGCACCGTTGGTGGGAATGCAAACTGCTGCAACAACTCTGGAAAACATTGTCAAGTTTCCTCCAAAATTAAAAATAAATCTGAACTATGACACAGCAGTAGCACTGCTAGGAATTTACCCAAGGAATACAGGAGTACTGATGCATAGGGACCCCTGTACCCCAATATTAATAACACCACTCTCAATAGCCAAATTGTGGAAAGAGCCTGAATGTCCAACTGATCAATTGATAAAGAAACTGTGGTTTACATACACAATGGAGTACTACTTTGCAATGAGAATAAAATATGGACCATGGTAGCAATGTGGATGGAACTGGAGAGTGTTAGGGTAAGTGAAAGACAGATACGATATGTGTTCACTCTTATGTGAATCCGGAGAAACTTAAAAGGGACCCATGAAGAAAGCGTAGGATAAAAAAAGAGGTTAGAGTGGGACAGAGCCAAAGCATGAGACTCTTACAAACTGAAAAATAACAGGGTGGATGGGGGGTGGGAGGGAGGGGAGGGTAGGCAATGGGTATTCAGGAGGGCATGTGTTGGGTTGAGCATGGGTGTTGTATGGAACGAAATCTGACAATAAATTTCATATTAAAAGAAAATCAGGATAATATATCATTTCTGGAAAATAGTCCATGTTTTCATTTATTTATTTTTCGTAAGCTCTATACCCAACGTGGGGCTCAAACTTGTGACCCTGAGATCGAGTCCCAAGCTCCACCGATTGAGCCCGACAAGCACCCCTGTCCTTCTCTTATCCAATTCTAATATCTTGAGATTTAAGTCGTTGACTTCACTCTGAAAAGCAGTGAGTCTTACTTGCAGCCAACTGCAAGCAGCACACATCGGAAAAAAAACGAGAGGTGAAAAAAATGGGGATGATGCCTGCCTTTTGAAAAGCATTCCAATCTCAAAGTAATACCGAAAAGAGATCTCACCTTGTTAACGGATTTTGTTTCGGCGATGTTACCGGTTATAATCGAGATACAAAAAGTAACCGCCATGAAAATGACATTCCCATCATGGGACCCAGGAGGAAAGGCGGGCCCCACATTGCAGAGGGCGGCCACCCTCTGGACCCGCTTGGCTTCCACCTCGCGCAGCGTCGTAGCCTTCCTCAGGGTCTGTTGCAGCTTCTGCTCCACCAACTCCAGGGTCTCTTGCAACTGGCGGTTTTGATCTGCAGTCTAGGAAATGAAAACAAAGCATCAAAATGTAGCAAGTTCTCTCTCCTTTTCCATTTTGAATAAAGTGAAACAAATTCTCAATGCAAAGATCTATTGTAAGTTCTGACCGAAGCCAATGTTTTTGGTAAGTGTTTCAGAATAAACATTTCCTTTCTACAAGGAGTCACCCATGGCCTTGGGCCTCATTTCACTGTGCAAAACTTGTCTTGCCAAAGTATTTGCTCTGCTTCAGTATCTTCAGAGAAGTCTTTTAAAAGACAAAATTCCCACAAATTAAAGAAAACCCATCTTCTGGAGGAGCTTTCTCGTTCTTCCTGACAAGTTAACGAGAGAAAGGTCCGGTCTTACATAATTATAGACTCTTGTCTTAGGGCTCACTACATAGGGCATTCTGAGGTGGGCACAACGGCCAGCACAGAGGTTCGGAGAGCATGCCTGATGCCAGAGGAGTTATTTTTGCAAGTGTATGGTTATTCTACAAAAACACTCTCACTCTTGAAAAATAATTCAACCTGGAAAATTTAGACAAGAGATTTTTTTGTTAAAGGACTTTTAGGGACTCCGAGGTGGCTCAGTCAGTTAAGGTTTCACCTTCGGCCT